>NC_052156.1:46742891-47042891 GCF_902713615.1 Scyliorhinus canicula
GTCTTAGGCCTCCGGATAGGTGTCATCAGCCACACCCGCAGCGGATAACTCCTGTTGCCTAGGAGTCAACACCTCACCCGGGGAAGCGCCTCAAAAGGTGTCAGGAACGGTCGAGCGTACCAGGCAAAAGCATTGTGCATGCTGCCTGGATAGAGAGCACAGACGTGCACGAGTTGCACCCGGTGGTCGCACACCAACTGCACATTGAGGGAAAGGAATCCCTTCCGATTAATGAAGGACACCCCCTCTTGTGCCGGTGCCATAGGGTACATGCATCCCATCATTCACCCTCTGGATCTGGGGCATGCCGATGATGGCAGCAGATCCTGCTGCCCGGGAAGCCTGGTGGGCTTGGTCCCCACTGAAGGTAATGTATTGTGTCACCCAGGCATATAGGGCTTCTGTTATGGCGCGGATGGGCCTGTGCGTGGACCTAGACAGGTCCCCACTCGGAACCTGGAAGGATACATGGCAAAACGGTTTGGGGTGACCCTCACATTTATGCCCACCCCCAATACTCCCGCGGTTCCTAGTTGCGCCATGATCCGGCACAGATGTCACACGGTCTCCTTCTTGTCGGCAGCACACCCAGTCCGGCAAGCCTTCATAAGACAGGCGCTGCATATGCAGAAGGCCAGATATGATGTCTTCTCCTCGACCCGTTGGGTGGCTGGCTGTTCATCATCACCGACTGGCTCCTGCTCCTTTGGGGCAGGCTTGTGTTCTGCACGGTCTTCCCCACCAGCAGGGTGCCACCTAGGGCTGGATGAGGGGTTGGGCAGCTGGTGGGACCGTAGCTGTAGTGCGCCATGGATCCTCTGTGTGACGCATAGATTGTGCCCACTGTCTGGGGGCAGGATGGATGGGGATAGGATTAATGGGGACAGGATGGATGGGAGCAGGGGCACAATTGCCAGGCAGGGCTTGGTGCCAGTTGGTGTTCCTGCAGGGTGGGCTGGCTGATAATGCCACTCTTGGCACATCTGCCCTGGGATGGGTGGGGAGGGGGGTGCAGTGTGTCAAGGAGGGTGACAAGAGCCACGGTGCACGTGTTCGCTGGTCGGGTGAGCTTTGCACTCCTCACACTCACCCTGCTGTGGGGCAGCGCCTTGGAATGGTGAACTGAGGGGTGCCAGCACCTGATGGGCTATTGGCTGCGCTGGACTAAGCACATCCGTTGATGGATCGGCTGAGGGTTCCTGGAGGGACTGGGGCACCCATACGGTTGGTGGTGCTGTCCACATTTACGGTTCACAGTGGGAAATTAAGTCAAGTGCGCAGCCAGGTGTCCATCTTGCAGGCTGCGGCAATGGCAGCCTATGCCAGGCCACACCGTCCCATCTCCGGTCGCACACTGCTACTCCCACCAGCCCTGGCGGACGCCCCTCACCCAGCCAGGGCACAACTGGCAGCCCACAGTTGCACCTTTGGAAACTTGGCTTACCTCCTCTCTTACCCTCAGCAGCCACGGTGCCCGGTTCCCAGTTTTAAATACCACAAGCGAACCGCGCTGGCGTAATTTCCGCCTGGCAGTGGTGGAGCATTGCGGGAAGTCGGAGACTCCTGTGTCGGGCCCGTTAATGATTTGCTGATGGCTGTTATGCACAATTTCCATGCCCACACGTGGCGTGGGGTGTGGAATGCTTTGTAGAATGGATTTCCCACTGAAGCATCCCCACGCCACTGGGTAAGTCGCAGGCAGGGGTGCACTGCCAGCAGGAAAAGGAAATCCCAACAGCCGGAAAATTCTAGCCAAAGGATCTGAATTTTTGACTGCTACAAATCCTTTGTTTCATGCAGAATACTGAACTTTTGTGCAGGGATTTACCGAGTAAGCCACTACATGTTTTTCCGTGGGGGAGGCAGCCTGCCAATGGGATTTTCTGGTCCCTCCGTTGTCAGTGGGATTTCCCGTTGACTACAACCCTCGCCGCTGGGAAACCTGTGTGCCGGTGGGACTGGAATATCCAGCCGGCATGAGCAACCGGTAAAGTCCGCCCTCTGTTTCAATGTCAGAATAATGATCATAAAGGAAAGATAATCTTTCTATATTTATTGAAAGACATCCAAGTGGATTTTAATTATTAAGTGGCAAAATGTAGTGATGCTTTTCTGTTGTGCGACATTCAATTTGATCATGTTGACTAAATTTAAAACTTTGGTTTGGTTCGGTTCTTCCCATAGCGATGCTGGACACCTATTCTTTTGTTTCGCTTTAGAACATAGAACAGTACAGCACAGAACAGGCCCTTCGGCCCTCAATGTTGTGCCGAGCCATGATCACCCTACTCAAACCCACGTATCCACCCTATACCCGAAACCCAACAACCCCCCCTTAACCTTACTTTCATTAGGACACTACGGGCAATTTAGCATGGCCAATCCACCTAACCCGCACATCTTTGGACTGTGGGAGGAAACCGGAGCACCCGGAGGAAACCCACGCACACAGGGGGAGGACGTGCAGACTCCACACAGACAGTGACCCAGCCGGGAATCGAACCTGGGACCCTGGAGCTGTGAAGCATTTATGCTAACCACCATGCTACCCTGCTGCCCCTCTATCTGCTCCCCCTTTGCTCAGATAGTAATGATAGAAGGGACAAATTATAATCCCACTTCCTCACTGAGACAATTATATTGTTATGAATTCTTATTTGTTACAATCCGTTCTCATCCTATGTTGGTGGAGGTTGCTGTCACTGGCCACATTCCTTGGAAATGGGGGCTTCTGAAAATCAAGAACTTTTACATTTGGGATGGAAGAATAAGATACCTAGTCTGTTTGATGAAACAGTTGTCCTGAGAGTAAAGGAGGTCAGTGAAGAAGATTAGAGTAACTCTCGAACAGTAATAAAAAATGCAATAACGTTATACTTGTGCATCCCCAATTTCGGTCCATGGGTGTAGATTTAATTTTGGATTTACGTTCTTTCCTTTGTTGCTGTGACAGATTCAGAGTTGAAGCTCCTGTACTCCACAAAGGAGCAAAAGGTGTAACGAATTTGAATGAATGGTGGGGTGTGGGGAAGGGGACATTTAGGTTGGTGGGGAGGTTAAAGAGCAAAATGTTGGTCTCTCCCGTTTGTGCACAAACTATTCATCAATTTATTTCATAGTAAAATGAATAGCAAATCTAGGCATTACTTAAGGAATGCCGCTTTATGATTATACCTTACCTGCTGAATTGCAGCACTTGAAATTGCACAAACAGTGCAGAACTTTCATGTCAAATTGCTACCTTCATCAAAATGATTGATTTTTTTTAAAACTGGAAACTAGGTAGATTAAAGGCAATCTTTCATTTGTATGATTTGATCTTGATGCCTTGATTGTTAAAGAGATATTGTTGATATACTGGCAGAGAATGAAAGATCCAGATTTGTATAATTAATGCAGTCGTTCCTACAGATGTACATTGTTATAGAACTAGGCGGATGGATATTATGAAGAACATTTATTGAAATATGGTGATTGACCTCTAAGGTGTCCAAATTACCTGCATACTCCATTGAAGTGGTGTATCGGCATTTTGCAGGCATAATAAAATCATGTAAGGATCCAGGAAAGGCCACTCAGCTTACTGAAACTTGTAAACATAGTACCCTACCTTTCCTAGCCTAAAGTCCAAGTACATCTTGAATGTCACTCAGGTTTCCATCTCTTCCACCCATGCTTGAAAGATTATTTTAGATCTCTTTCTGCTTGAAATTCCTTCTGATTGTGGTGATATGCCTGGGCTATATCATAGATGGTTGATGTGCAATCTCCAACCAGTAGGTGGTGGTGCAGGCACACCATGCAGTCTCTAGACCAAGATCATGTGACCAGTGACCCTCATATAAGGGGGACACATCCAACCATCTTCAGAAGATTTAGAGGGTAATAAGACAGACACGTGAATGGCCAGTGCTAGGTGTAGATTCCAGAGGAGTAATAAGCAGACTCCGTGATAATGTGCCCTGTATCAGTTGCTATCTTACCAGATGAGACTCAATAAAAGATTCTGCTTTGGACAAGTCGAAGCGTTTGGTGTATCCTTGGTGAGGTATAAAGGACCAAACACAACACTGATTAGTCTTAAATCTGTCAGTGATTTATATGTTAAATCTAGTCCAATAAACCTAATTTACTTTGCAGAAGTAATTTGGATTTATTGAAATGAAGCCATTAAATATTCTACATACCTCAACAAAATTTCCCCCTTGTTTAATCTCCTGGATGTGCAGTAAATAAACTTCTGAGGGTGGTGCGGATAGTGGCACAGTGGTTATCACTGCTGCTTCACAGCACCAGGGACTGGGTTCAATTCAAGCCTTTGGTGATTACCTATATGGAGTTTGTACATTCACCCATGTCTGCGTAGGTTTCCTCTGGTTGGTCTCGTTTCCTCCCACATTCCAATGATGTGCAGGTTAGGTGGATTGGCAATGCTAATTTGCCCCTTAGTGTCCTAGGATGTGCAGGTTAGGTGTAGGGCACGGGAGTGGGCCTAGGTAGGGTGTTCTTTTG
Organism: Scyliorhinus canicula; assembly: GCF_902713615.1. Lineage (NCBI taxonomy): Eukaryota > Metazoa > Chordata > Chondrichthyes > Carcharhiniformes > Scyliorhinidae > Scyliorhinus > Scyliorhinus canicula. Next base: position 46,747,404 of record NC_052156.1, read on the forward strand.
GAGGGTCAATGCAGACTCGATGAGCCGAGTGGCTTCCTTCAGCACTGTAGGGATTCTATGATTCTAAGTCTTTCCTCATAGTTTGTTCCTTTTTGTTTATGGAAGCATTGTTCATGCTCTTCAACACAGCTATTCTAAAATTAATAATGTTTCCTATATAATGTTATTGACATTTTTGATCAAATAGTTTAGTACTGTAGTCATCAGTGCAAAATGAGTGACAATGCAGTGATAGTTCAAGAGTACATAATTTGCTGTAAAGCTTTTTGCGTCGTCCTGAGGTTGAAAAAATTGCAATTCGCCAGATTTCTGCTGGTGAAGCTGAAGACATCTTGTATTCTTCACGCATCAGAAACCAAAGTTGTTAGCAATCATGTTAGATATTATTAAAATAAAATAAAAGTGACAAGAATAAAATCCTGATTTTTTTTTCTAAGCGTGGAAGGCATTTCAGTAAATTGCCTGCCAAATTTTGACTTAGCCCCAAGATGGGCTTTCTCCCCATTCCGAACCCCCACAAAGTTAGTCATTGTAGCATCAGAATACAGCACCAGAAGAAGATTAAACTTCTTAATTAATTTAGCAATGCATTGGAAACCATAGTGAAACCTTTCCTAAATGTCAGCTAATTTGTCCATTGAATCTATTGAGAGCGGACTTCTGGTTGCTGCTATGTGGAGCTAAGCCGCACGTTCGGCAGCTCCCGCTATTTAGGGACTTTTGGGCCGTTTCGAGGGCCCCAAACGGCGCTGTTTTTACGCATCCAGGTGGGGGAAGGTGCCTGGAAGAACTTGCCCCACACTCTATGGTGCTCACCCGGAATGGGACGAAGAAAAAGGCTGCAGCAACTCCCCCCAAAAAACAGGGGAAGGAAAACAAAATGGTGGCCGGCGCAACACCCGAGGACTGGTGGAAGTGGGCGCAGGAGCAACAGGCCTCGTTCCTACGTTGTTTTGCTGAGCTGAAGGCTGAGCTGCTGGACTCCATGAATGCAACTACGAACAAGCTGCTTGGGACCCAGGCGGCCCAGGAGGAGTCTATTCGGGAGTTGCAGCAGCAGGCTGTTGAAAGGAAGGAGGAGGCCGTGGTCCTCGTGGGGAAAGTGGAGTTGCACGAGGCACTTCATAAAAAGTGGCAGGATCGCTTGGAGGAGCTGGACGTTCGCACGAGGCGAAAGAATCTGAGGATCCTGGGCCTGGCGGAGGGGCTGGAGGGGTCGGATCTCCCGGCGTATGTGACCACGATGCTGAGCTCGTTGATGGGAGCGGGGTCCTTCCATTTGCCCCTGGAGCTTGAGGGAGCGCACATAGTGATGGCCAGGAGGCCCAAGGCAGGTGAGCCCCCGAGGATGGTGCTGGTGCAGTTCCACCGATTCAGTGACCGGGAGTGTGTGCTGCGCTGGGCCAAGAAAGAGAGGAGCAGTAAATGGGAGAATTCGGTAGTGAGGATCTACCAGGACTGAGTGCGGAGGTGGCTAAGCGGTGGGCCGGGTTCAACCGGACGAAGGCAGTGCTTCATGCCAAGCAGGTCAGGTTTGGAATGCTGCAGCCTGCGCGCCTGTGGGTGACATACAAGGACCGGCACCATTACTTTGAGTCCCCGGAGGAGGCGTGGGCCTTTGTACAGGCGGAGAAGCTGGACTCGAACTAGGGCCTGGGGACATACTTTGGCTGTCGTTGTTTCCGCCGTGGCTGTTTTGTTTCAACTGTTTCAACTTTTTTAACTTCGACATGTGTGTTATGTATGCTGATTTTCTGTTTGCTCTGTTTACGGGTGGGTTTGTTTGTTGGGCATGGTTGTGGGTTACGTGGGGAGTGTTGGGGGTTTGTGTTTTATATGTTCTCTTCTGTACGGGGCTGGGGATTGAGGTGAAAATGGATTTTGGGTAACTGCATCAGAAGGGTGGGGTGTGGCAGTGTGAAAGCGCGGACTTTCCTCTGGTTTCCCGTGCTGCGGGGTGTGGGGGGTGGAGCTTGCGGTGGGGGCGGGGCCTCTACGGGTCTTCTTTCCCGCGCTGCAGCAATGCCAAGGAGGTGTGGCAAGAGGGGGATGACCCCATGCCGGGAGGGGTTAGGTATTGGCAGGAGCTGCCGGGGTCAGCAGAAGTCAGCTGACTCACGGAAGTACCATGGAGGGTGCGTCGTGGCTAGGAAGGGTCCTAGCCTGGGGGGGGGGGTTGGGGGGGGAGGGTAGGGGGTGGGGGGGAGGGTAGGGGAGGGTGGGGGGTAGGGGGGTGTAGGGGGGTGGGTGGGGAGGGGGGTGGGGGGGATACCGGGTTGCTGCTGGAATGACTAGGAAGGAGCCAATGGGGGCCAGGGGGGGGAAGAGGAGAGGCGTTATCGCCATGGGGAACGGGTCGAGTGGGGTGTGCTGGCCTGGGGCGAACATCTGCCAAGCTATGGCTAGTCGGCGGGGGAGGGGGGCGGGTTGCCCTCTGATCCGGCTCATATCCTGGAACGTGAGGGGGCTGAACGGGCCGGTTAAGAGAACCAGGGTGTTTTCCCGTCTAAGGGGGTTGAAGGCGGAGGTGGCTATGCTCCAGGAGACCCACCTGAAGGTGGCGGACCAGGTTCGTCTGAGGAAGGGGTGGGTGGGGCAGGTTTATCATTCAGGATTTGACGCGAAGAACCGGGGGGTGGCGATTCTAGTGGGGAAGAGGGTGGCGTTTGAGGCGGCTGAGGTTGTGTCGGACAAGGAGGGCAGATAGATCATGGTGAAGGGTAGGCTGCAGGGAGAGAAGGTGGTGCTGGTGAACGTATAGGCCCCGAATTGGGATGATGCTGGCTTCATGAGGCGATTGTTGGGCCGCATCCCGGACCTGGAGGCAGGGGGCCTGATCATGGGGGGAGATTTTAACACAGTGCTGGATCCCACACTGGACCGGTCCAGTTCAAGGACGGGTAGGAAACCGGCGGCGGCCAAAGTGCTGAGGGGATATATGGACCAGATGGGAGGGGTGGATCCCTGGAGGTTTGGGAGACCGGGAGCGTGGGAGTATTCCTTTTTCTCTCACGTCCATAGGGTTTATTCCCGGATAGACTTTTTTGTCCTGAGCAGGGGATTGATTCCGAGGATGCAGGATGCCGAGTACTCGGCCATAGCGATTTCGGACCATGCCCCGCACTGGGTTGATCTGGAGATGGGAGAGGCGCGGGACCAGCTCCCGCTCTGGCGCCTGGATGTGGGGATGCTGACGGAGGAGGAAGTGTGTAAGAGGGTTCGGAGAAGCATTGAGGGGTATCTGGATACCAATGATACGGGGGAGGTCTGGGTGGGGATGGTCTGGGAGGCTCTGAAAGCAGTGATCCGGGGGGAGCTGATCTCCATCCGGGCCCACAGGGAAAGGAGGGAGAGGAAGGAGAGGGAGAGACTGGTGGGAGAGCTACTGGAGGTGGACAGGAGATATGCGGAGGCACCGGAGGAAGGGTTGCTGGGAGAACGGCGCAGTTTGCAGGCCAATTTTGACTTGTTGACCACCAGAAAGGCGGAGACACAGTGGAGGAGGGCGCAGGGCGCGGTATATGAGTATGGAGAGAAGGCGAGCAGGATGTTGGCGCATCAGCTCCGTAGGCGAGATGCGGCTAGGGAAATTGGTGGAGTGAGGGATGGGGGTGGAAATGTAGTGCAGAAGGGGTCAGAAGTAAACGGGATCTTTAGGGACTTTTACGAGGGATTGTACCGGTCGGAACCTCCGAGGGGGAGAGAGGGGATGGAGAGCTTCATGAACAGGCTATGTTTCCCAAGGGTTCAAGAGAGGCTGGTAGAGGGGCTGGGAACGCCGATAGAGTTGGAGGAGCTAGTCAGGGGGATCGGACAAATGCAGTCAGGTAAGGCACCGGGGCTGGACGGGTTCCCGGCGGAATTTTACAAAAAATATGCGGACCTGGTGGGTCCCCTGTTGGTGCGAACCTTCAATGAGGCATGGGAGGAGGGGGGGCTTTGCCCCCGACGATGTCGCAGGCACTGATCTCTTTGATCCTAAAACGGGATAAGGACCCCTTGCAGTGCGGATCATACAGGCCTATCTCGCTCCTTAACGTGGACGCTAAGTTGCTGGCGAAGATCCTGGCCACCAGGATAGAGGACTGTGTGCCAGGGGTGATACACGAGGATCAGACAAGATTTGTCAAGGGACGGCAGGTCAACACGAATGTGCGGAGATTGCTAAATGTTATTATGATGCCGGCAGTGGAGGGGGAGGCGGAGATAGTGGTGGCGCTGGACGCAGAGAAAGCGTTTGATAGAGTTGAGTGGGGGTACCTGTGGGAGGTGCTGGAGAGGTTTGGATTTGGGGAGGGATTCATCAAATGGGTGAGGCTGCTTTACGCGGCTCCGATGGCGAGTGTAGTCACAAATGGAAGGTGATCGGAGTACTTTAGGCTGTACCGTGAGACCAGGCAGGGGTGTCCCCTGTCCCCCCTGCTCTTTGCACTGGTGATTGAACCGCTGGCCATGGCGTTGAAGGAGTCAGGGAAATGGAGGGAGGAGCACCGGGTATCGCTGTATGCGGACGACCTGCTGTTGTATGTGGCGGACCCAGAGGGGGGAATGCCGTGGGTGATGGAGCTGTTAGCGGAATTTGGAGGCTTCTCGGGCTATAAGCTAAATTTAGGAAAGAGCGAGGTATTTGTAATGCACCCGGGAGATCAAGAGGAGGGAATTGGGAGGCTCCCTTTCAGGAGGGCAGTGAAGAGTTTCAGGTACTTGGGGGTGCAGGTGGCCAGGAGTTGGGGGGCTCTCCATAAGCTTAACTTCACCAGACTAGTGGAACAGATGGAGGATGAATTTCAAAGGTGGGACATGGTGCCGCTATCGCTGGCGGGCAGAGTGCAATCCGTCAAAATGACGGTTCTTCCGAGGTTCTTGTTCCTCTTCCAGTGCTTGCCCATCTTTATCCCTAGGGCCTTTTTTAAAAGGGTGACCAGCAGCATCATGGGATTTGTTTGGGCGCATGGCACCCCGAGGGTAAAGAGGGTCTTCTTGGAGCGGGGTAGAGATGGGGAGGGGGCTGGCGTTGCCCAACCTCTCGGGGTACTACTGGGTGGCCAACATGTCGATGGTGCGTAAGTGGGTGGTGGAGGGGGAGGGGGAAGCATGGAAACGGATGGAGAGAGCGTCCTGTGGGGATAAAAGCCTGGGGGCCCTGGTAACGGCGCCGTGTCCGCTCCCTCCCACGGGGTATACCACGAGTCCGGTGGTGGCGGCTACCCTCAAGGTTTGGGGGCAGTGGAGGCGACATATGGGAGATGTGGGGGGCTCGATGGAGGCTCCGTTAAGGGGGAACCATAGGTTCGTCCCGGGGAACATGGATGGGGGATTTCAGGGATGGTACAGAGCGGGCATTAGACAGCTGAGGGACCTGTTTATCGACGGAAGGTTAGCGAGCCTGGGGGAGTTGGAGGAGAAATTTGGGCTCCCTCCGGGAAACATGTTTAGATATCTGCAGGTAAAGGCATTTGCTAGACGGCAGGTGGAGGGATTCCCTGCGCTCCCCGCGAGGGGGGTGAGTTACAGGGTGCTTTCGGGGGTCTGGGTCGGGGAGGGGAAGATATCCGATATCTACAAGCTTTTGCAGGAGGTGGAAGAGGCGTCAGTAGAGGAGCTGAAAACGAACTGGGAGGGGGAACCGGGGGAACAGATCGAAGACGGGACATGGGCTGATGCCCTGGAGAGGGTTAATTCTTCCTCCTCGTGTGCGTGGCTTAGCCTCATTCAATTCAAGGTGCTGCATAGGGCCCACATGACTGGGACGAGGATGAGTAGGTTCTTTGGGGGGTGAAGATAGGTGTGTCAGGTGCTCGGGGAGTCCAGCGAACCATGCCCATATGTTCTGGGCATGCCTGGCACTGGAGGAGTTCTGGAAGGGGATGGCGAGGACGGTGTCAAGGGTGGTGGGATCCAGGGTCAGGCCAGGATGGGGACTCGCGATCTTTGGGGTTGGGGTAGAGCCGGGAGTGCAGGAGGCGAAAGAGGCCAGCGTGCTGGCCTTTGCATCCCTAGTAGCCCGGCGAAGGATTTTGCTACATTGGAAGGACGCGAGGCCCCCAAGCGTGGAGACCTGGATCAATGACATGGCGGGCTTCATTAAGCTAGAGAAGGTCAAGTTCGCCCTGAGAGGATCGGTGCAAGGGTTCTTTAAGCGGTGGCAACCTTTCCTCGACTTTCTGGCTCAACGATAGGGTACTGGGACAGTAGCAGCAGCAACCCAGGGGGGGGGGGGGGGAGAGATGACTATGTTTGTTTATTTTATTTAAATTTGATTTATTTAATTTTAATTTATGGTTAAGTTTTCTTGTTGGGGGGGAGGGTGGGGGGAGTGCGATACATGTGATGTTACGGTTTGGGGGGATTTGTGGGTGTTATGGGGCAGTTAGTTGCATATTATTACTTGTTATATTTTTATATTTTCTGTAAAAAAATTCCAATAAAAATTATTTTAAAAAAAATAATCTATTGAGAGCTTTTTGAAGAAAATCTTTACCCCTTTCACTGCCTCCTCCTTCCAGTGTGTGCATTCAATCGATTTATGTTTTTGATATGCAAGGTTTCAACTGATGCCATACTCTCTAATCAGTGCAATGGCTTTTGAATGAAGAAAATCAAGTTACTAAATTCACTAGCCGATATCCAAAAAGCCTCTTCTTGGCTGAGCGCTGTTTTTCCCTGAGTTAAATTCTCATGTTTTGTGGAACCTGGATGGACACATCCACCATTGAACCCAAAATTATAAAGGGGAACCTGTGGATGTGTTGTACTTAGATTTCCAGAAGACATTTGACAAAGTGCCATATCAAAAGTTTCCACACAAAATAGGAGCTTATGGTGTGGCAAGGTGACGTATTTGCATGGAGAGAGGATTGGTTAGCCAACAGGAAACAGAGAGTAGACATAACTGGGTCATTTTCAGGTTGGCAAGTTGTCACAAGTGGAGTGCCAGGGTGTCAGCAATTTACAATCTATATTAATGACCTGGATTATGGAACCTAATGTATGGTTGCTGAATTTTCTGATGGTCCAATGATAGGTAGGAAAGGACATTGGGTCTGCAAAGGGATTTGGATAGGTTAAATGAGTAGGCAAAAATTTGGCAGGTGGAGTATAATGTGGGAAAATGTGAAATTGTCCACTTTGGCAGGAAGACTAGAAAAGCAGCAGATTATTTTAAATGGAGAAAGATTGCAGAACTCTGAGGGATCTGGGTGTCCTGGTACACAAATCATTGATGCAGTCATGGGATTGCTACATGTAAGTTAATTGATTTAATTCTCTTGCCCAGTGGGAACTAATTTTTCTACATAATGAGTGCGATCTTACCCAAAGGGAACAATATCCCCGAGCGCATTTAGCCGTGTGTTTTCCGGTACACTTGGTGCTGAGAAAAACATGACTATTCTGTGCGACTCGCTTTGAATAAGGGGCCTGAACAGGGAAAGCTCGGTCGAGGCCGCACATCAAATGTTTACAATGGAGAGGTCTGCTTGCCGGAACTCCCCATTGTAGCGAGAGATCGGGATGCCATTTTTAACTGCGTTCCGATTTTCGAGGCCCTCAAAACAATCCCCCCCCCCTCTCCTCCTCCCCCCCCCCCCCCCCCCCCCCCTGCCCAAACACAATATGGGAGGGAACCCGGCCCCCAACACCCAAGCTAGGCAAGTCCGGCCCAAATGTGCGCATGTACAAAAAATGCCAGCTTGCCACTGCCAACCTGGCAAACCTGGCAATGCCCATGCCAGCTGGCAGTGGCATCTTGGCAGTGCCACCTGGGCACCTTAGCAATGCCAGGCTGACATCCAGGTGGCACTGCCTGGGTGCCCAGGTTGCACCAGCAGGATGCATCACCCTGCCCAAAGGGCATGCATTTGGGGGCCCCCAATCCCCTTGAGACCCCCACGAGTGCTGTTCCATTTGGTCCCCCAAACTTTTTCCCTTCTAATTTTTTTCCTTATGCTGGGCCCCCCCAACCAGGGAAACATTTTACTTGCATCTGACTTCTCTATTACTTTAAGTATTTTGGAGGTTTCAATGAGATCACCTCTCATTCTTCGAAACTCTAGAGAATACAGGCCCAGTTTCCCCAATCTCTCTTTGTAAAACATCCCCACCATTATGGAACAACTCTGGTGGACCTTCATTTCACTTTGTCTATGGCAATAATGGGCTGGATTCTCCGTTTGGGAGTCTGTGTTCTCCCACCGGAGATTAATCGCCTCTGATTGCACTCGCACTGGGAGCAGCGCCCAGAGGCGATTCACTATCCGTTGACATGCACATTTTTAAAAGCTGCCATATTGCCGAAAGGAATCTATACAAATCAGAGATTGAATTTCATGTTTCAGGGATCTAACCCTACAATCTATATCAGCAGCTAGCGCAATGTATTTCCTGATTGAATTCCAGTTGCACATGTCAGTGATCTGATTTTTAGCTCTCAGCACATGTGTTGGCAGTGGCACCTTCTGTTTGAAAAATTCTGTATCAATGCATTGCGCTTTAATTACCGAGAGGTGAATATATTGTGGGACAAAGATTTTGCCAAGTTGGTGCTTTTATCACAGCAATGTTAATCCAAGTCACAATTACATTGGCAAACTCATTATTGACACATCCAGTTGCATGCTGATTTGAGCAGAAGAAATTCTCACCACTGCACAAAATCATTTTTTGCTGCATTTAACTAGGATTAATTTGCAGTATTCATTTGACTACATGGCTAACTATTGCCAGTTTTACATTACAATTTAACGATAGGACAAGCTGTTCACTACTTTTATTATTTTTAGCCGTATAAGGGAAAAAATTAGAAGGGAAAAACTTCCTGCTTCTGTGAAATGTTGGAATTTGGTCAAGAGCAACATGCAAGTACATTGCCACTGTTTTATTTAAAGATACCTCCATGACATTTGAAACAAGGGGAATTATAAGGGATATCCTATATAGATTGAAAATCCCATGCAATTGAAACAGGCCAAATTCTGCACAGCAAATCCAACCATCTTGGGTAAGTAAACAAAACAGGATTGATTGTATTTCAAATACTCAGTAACTTGCACTCAGCAATAATCTGAAATAGTATGTGTAGAAATTATATTGTCAAGTCAGATTGCAATAGATTGCCCATGTGACAATTAATTGGCTAAAGCAGCTATTAAGTGCAAGTCACGAAAAATTGCATGATCTGTATCCTGTAAATAACTTCAGAAATCATTGCATTTCATTGTTTGATTTGATTGATTTTCATTATGGGGAAGTACAAGAAAACACTGCTGTGGCATTATGTGTTGTTCCTCACATTGAATGACATTTCGAAGTTCATATTTGGAATCTTCCATACCCCTGATTTCACTTTTTTGGTGCCATGTGGAAGCACTAACCGAGCAGTAAAGGAAGGAAGGTTGTTCTCCTGCACGTCCGAGCAACCAGCTTCTCAGTGACATTCAAGGAAGAAGAGGAGATGATCATTCCATTGCTTACTTGATGGTCAAAGAAGAATCCGTAAAAGAGAAAATACATTTTTGGAAAGAGATTCACAGTCACATAAATGTACATCTGTCCTCTCACATAATGCATGTGCTTTCATATGGATTGTCTATTTACTGTATTATAAAAACCGACAGGATTGTGTGACCTGCCTTTTAGAAAGTTCAGTGAATGTTTAAATATGGTGTTGTCTGAGACCTGGGCGCGATTTTCCCAGAAATCGGCAAAGCTGCAAAAGTGGCATTGAAGTTGCTGACAGCAGTGGCTGCTTTCTTTGCCGAATAGTGCAGCACTATGGAACAAAAATTATAAGGACCAGGTCCCACGGCGTATTGCTGGCAGGCCAGCCTCTGATTTGCCTACCCTCCCATCAACTTAGGAACACGAGGATCAGGGCACCATTTTTAAAGGCCACCCAGCACACGTTGATCAAACCAGTTAACCCCACCCCTCCCCCCACTGGCACTGCCCAGGCACTATCTAGACATGAACCTCTTCCACCTTCCCCCCCCCACACACCCCCTTGAGCCCTGCACTCATTGGCTCCCTTGGGAGGTCTGTTCGTCAGGTGCACGCCTTCTGAGACCAGTTGTGATGCACACCGCTCAACTGTCATGCCACCATAGATGGATTTTTTGACTGGGTAGGATGATTCTGATGTAGCTGCCTGACAGGGCAGCGAACAATCGTGCCACGCATTTATGCTGACACAAAGCTCGACTTTGCACTTGTGATATTTTCTGCTCCTATCGGCAAACCCATCGAAGACGAACGGAAGTGGAAAATCCCAGCCCCAGAATTTTGCAATAATTTTAGGACTACATAGTAAAATTGAAAAATCACATTGTTGTTGTTTCACCTTCAAATACTATTGAACTTCTTATGAGTTCTACAATGTCACTCCCTTAAAGCAGCTTCCTCACTGTCCTTTTTAATATAAACGAAAATCCTGTTCATTCGTTACTCTGCGATGCTGGGACATAACAGCCCTGTTGCTGTTTCCTTCGAATACAACAGATATAAATCTGTCCAAATGCAATGTTAGACAGTGGGCAGAATCTTCTGCTTTCTCTGATGGTGAGCTTGGAGGTGGGAGAGGCATGTAATTAGGTGGAATGGTGATGTACCTGAACACCGTCACCTTTCCCTCTCTGGCAGAACTAGGTTCTGATGGGAAGGCTCATGGTCGAACATCCCACCCTGATGCCAATTGAGACCTTAAGTGGCCAATTAATGACCACTTAAGGGCCTCATCCTGCCGCTGCTGTGATTAACCCAGTGGTAAGCAGCAGACCGGTTGCCATGTGGCGTGCATGACAGGTGAAACTGTGTGGGTCGCTTGTTCATATTTTTATTAAAAACAGTAACCATTATATTTGTACAAGGCCAAATGGTACAGACACTAATTTTGCGTTGGAGAAACAGAGTACCCTCCCCTCTGTACCAACGTACAGGGAGTGGGGGTAGGATACTTTGATTATTAAAAAAGTTCACAACACAGTTGTACCAAAAACAAACGGTACAAGCACTAAACTTTGCCCTGGAGAGACCAGATACCCTCGCCGCTGTACCAACAAGGGAAAGGAAGGGGAGGAGCGAAGGGTGGGTGGGTCGCTTGTTACCTTGGGAAGGTGGGGTGGATCCCTTAATCAAAGACAATTAGTGCCTGATCAAGGAAACGGACATCGGAAATGGGAGCATGCTGTGAACCACTCTCGCACTTTCTTCCGACACCATTGGCCCCATGATCCAGACCTTTGAAACCCTCCCAACCCCCCCCCCCCCCCCCCCATCTCCATTATTTACCAATAGCCTGGGTCCTCCACAATCCTGGGGACTCTGGGGGATGCCTTTCCAGCAGCAGCCACGGCCTCCTGAGAAGCACTGCTGCGTGCAAGAGCTGCCAGCCTCTGATTTGCTCTTGTTAGGCAGGACACCTGATGCCGGGGTTGTGATTTCAGGGGACGACACACCAGTGGCCTCACCAATGTATGATTGCTTGTGGTTCGGCAGGTCTTCCTAAACAGAAGGCCATGAATCTTTTGTCAGCTTTCCAGCTGCCAGGCGAGACTTCCAACACCTCAACAAGATTTCATCCCGGTTACACATGTTAGATTGAATAGCACAATATAGAAGCAGTCAGGGTGCAGAATTACACAAAAGGTATTTGTCAATTTCAATTTTGGTGAAGGTTGAATTTTTATTCTAATTGAGTGGATGACATTCTGCTCAATGCTGAATTCTACTTCGAAGTAACTGAGGCTTTCTTATTTTGGCCTTCTCGGTGCTCCCTCCTGTTTGTCCTTCTATTCCTCTGACCTGTTTCCTGCCCTCACCTTGCTCCTCTCACTGTGACTTTCATTCCAGATCTCACATTTCCCTACTCCGTCCTCAGCAGGAAACTTATGCAATGAATGTGCATTTTTAAAACTTGCAATTCAAAAGTTAACATGCTAATGATAGAAACTAAATGTGTTTAATTAGCAACCATAATTCCAGAAAAAATCATGGATGCATGGTGTTAAGTTTGCCTGTGTGGAGAAAATGTTCCTCTCTTCATTGCTCTGTGGATAAGTGAGGTGTTTTTGCAGTTTTAATTCATGTTCAAATGGAGAGACATCCATGAATCAAAAAAAAATTGGCATTAATATGGAATTTAATGAGATTTTATGGTTGATGTGCAGCACTGTCTCACTGGTCCACTGGAAGAGGTTGTTATCGGGTTGAAGCATTTTACAGGCTAGAGTGCTTAATTCTGCATCTGGCCTGTGTCTAGACCTGCCACGAGGGCCACTTAATGCTGATAGTATAAATATAAAGAGAAAAAAATTCTCCCTGCCAAAGTACTAACATTCTCATATTGAATGACAATAAAGACTCACTTAAAAAGGCCCCATTGATAACACATGCCCGATTCATTTGAAAAACAAAACTGAACTGGATACGCTAACATTTTGTCAGAATCATCCATCACTGTATGTAAAGATAATAGTCTGGTCCATTGTACGCAGCAGGTAAAATACGAAGAAACAGAATTACATCATATTAAGATACAGGAGAAATGCAATTCTGAAGTGCTTTCAAGGTCACAATATTCCTCCTCACTTTACAAGTTAATTTCATTGCTAAAAATATATTGCAAAATGCTGTTGGTAGAATCACTCAAACATGGCAAGTGCAATTAAAGTAACTGTGCCTTGGTTTAACCTCCAAACCTACACTTCTCGATCATTGTATTGTTATATTGTGTCAAATAGTTCATGTTATTTAAAAGGCAAAGTGACTCATTCTGAAGAGATAATTGAAAGAGAAAATATAACTGCACTGAGCCAACATATTGCAACGGAAGCATTTTTACAGACAATAGCTTTTAACATTGCGGTTTATTGCCTTTGTTGCAACATTGCAATAATAATAATAACAACAACATGTCTGTGCTTTATGCATGAGTATTCTTCATTTTTCCTAAGTACGAACTACTGGTGCACAGAGTGCTATTCTGTGTTCAAACAGGTGCAGCCTAGGTGATTACATTTGACCTTTTCCAGTTCTAGAGAAATGACATTCAGTGAACACTCTAAAGCCTAAGTGCAGCTGCAGTATGTAAAAAAAAAAGTGTTTTTTCCTGCTTGAGTTTGTTTTAAACCAAAATTAATTCCCAGGTCAAGGGCGAAGAGACTGGTACTGAAAGATGAAATAAGCCTGAAGGAGGCTTGTGTGGAGCACAAATATAGGCATAGACCTATTGGATTGAATAACCTGTTTTCGTGCTGTAAATTTAGTGTAATTCAACTTTAAAATATATGTGAGAAACATAGCTGAAGTCTGTTTTGCTTTTCAGTGCAACCAGTATCCCCTACAGGGTGCAATCTGCGGGTCTTCCGCTCATCCACCCATGTCAGGTAGCTCTTGTCACACGCCATGCTGTGCAGCCTCCCATATTCACAGGCATATTGTTGTGAGTGGTCTGGCTTCAGGTTTGGCATGCGCTCCTGTTCTTGAACAGTAAAATGCATCTGAAACTGCTGGGTGACTCTGCCCTTATTACTATAAAGGTGAGGAAGACTTTCCATGTGTGATAAATATTGCGAGAAAGGTGACGTAATGGATGTCATGGTGTGAGAATATGTGGAGTGATAGTCTTTGGGGATATTCAACGCAATTGTGCACTCAGAAAGCTCTGTGGTCATATTGCATCTTAGGCAGTTGGAGGTACCCTTAACCAGAGAATATTGTGAAGTTAGTCATCAGTGTTGATTTAAGAGGGTGAAGTGTGCTGGCGCCAGCTAGGGTGGGCAAGGAAGAAGAGAGTGGTTTGCAGTGCCTTCTTTGCACTGAGGCTATGGAATTGCTTGCTGTACTATTCCGGCAGTGACGGATTCAGTAATCAGTGAAGGTGCAATCTCCCCCCCCCCCCCCCCCCCCCACTTCCAGGCAGCATGAATGATAACTGTAGCAGCACAGATGGCAGAATACTCATTCGAAAGTTGTGTGCCTACCCAGGGCACCTGATAAACCAGATACCGCATCGCCTTTACTGTCCTCCACTAGGGCTCGGAGGTTTAATAGAGTGGAGTTGTGCATCCTCTGGCATAGCGCCATGTCCTCGACGCACAATTAGACACAATTGGCCCTTGAATATTCCTAATCCTGCCCCACTGTAATAAAAATATTTAAAAGACATGCAATTAAGTAATTTGTGAAAGGAAATAAAAGAAGCGAGTCATGTTCCTACCTTATCTCCTTGTACCCCAGTATGTTCTGCTAGATAGTGCAGGCTGAACAGATCATTTTAAAGGCTGTATAGATTCTTGCTAGCTCAGCTTTTTGCACCAGATTTTAACCATTGGAAATGCAAATAAGAATAACCAGGAAACCTCCATATATTTCCTATATGCCAGTGGTGATGTAACAAAGTTGTAAACCACGTTGAGCAAATTTTGAACCATCATTTGTGCAAATATGAGGGAGACAATGACAGTCATCCTAATCATTATTGTGGCCCCATGGAGCAAGTAGAGAGAAGAGTGGTGGTAGGGGGAGATTCGGTAGTTAGGAAATAGCAACTCTTTCGTTCAATCATTATAGGGAGTCAGGAATTGCCTCCCTGATACCACGGCAAAGAACATATTGGAACAAGCTTTTTGGGGAAAATAGCTGAACATTATGATTTGTGGCAATGATGGGCGGCACGATGACACAGTGGTTCGCACTGCTGCCTCACAGAGCCAGGGACCCGGGTTCAATTCGGCCTTGGATGACTGTATGTGTGGATTTTGCCCTTTCTCCCTGTGTCTGCATGGGTTTCCTCTGGGAACTCCGGTTTCTTCCCGCAGTCCAAAGATGTGCCGGTTAGGTGAATTTGTCATGCTAAATTGCCCATAGTGTCCAAAGGTTAGGTGGGGTTATGCGGTTACAGGAAAGGGTGGGAGGGGGGCCTAGTTAGAGTCGTCTTTCAGAGGGTTGTGTCGACTCGATGGGCCAAATGTCCTCCTTCTGCACTATAGAGATTCTGTGATTCTATGACTTACGTTTTGTCTCACCTGCATGATCTTTATTATGGATTTTGATTGTTCTGCCTTCTCTCTATTAGTCCCATGCCCATACTCTCTCCCTGGGTTCAGAACTGGTCATTCGTGATTTTGTATTATATTGAGGTGTTTGAAGGATCTCTATTTTTATATTTTAACTCTGTCATCAGTTGGCCTTTGACTTTTAATGGCTTCCCACCCGGACCCTTTAATTTGATAGATGAGCTATTTTACTTTGTCTGATAAAACAGAAGCTTATGCTTTTGTGTCTTGTTTAAATTCTGTGGTATGTCCATCCACTTCAAGTTTAAGACTCCAATATTTATTTGCAATATCATTAACATCTCTAACAATATCATTCACCTCATCTTACTTCCTTTGTAGTTTTCCACTTCTCGTGTGTGACTTTGGTTTAAAAATGTCTACCTCTTAAAGGTTGTCAGCTGTTATGAACGAAAGGGAGTTTTGAAATGGCCTATTTTTCCACCGGTGTGGCACTATGCTGTCTCGCTGGACATTTTTCTCGCTTATTCAGCTTGTGCCAACCATATCAATGACATTCCAAGATGGCAGTTGGCACATTTCTCTCTTTTTTGGCAGGCTTAGCTTTGGTGCACTTTCTTTCTAATGGCCCACATTCTGAATAATCTCACTCGATCTTCGCAATGGAACCTCACCTTTTCCACGAACTAATCCCTGATTTTGTTTTCTAAGGTCAGTTTGTCTCACAATTGGTATTGCCTTTGTTAATATTACATCCTCTCTTGTCCATTATACATCTGATAGTGCTTCATTTAGGACCCCAACGACTATTCGATCACCAATCAGTTCTTCTCAAAATTCTATCATCGCAGTTACCTGCCAGACTGTACAGGTTGTTGATGAACAAATACATGACTTTGATTGGTCTTTGTTTTCTTTTGTTAAATTTTATCCTTCATACAATTACATTTCTGTGACCCCTGAACTATGAATCAAAAGCTTGTAGGACTTTTTCATAAATTGGAATCTCATTAATCTCTGCCTTCCCATTGTGTTATCAACAATAGATCCAACTGCATAAAGTAATGTATTGACCATAATGTATAGATCATCCTTTTGATCTATTTTGTGCAAACTCTAAGCATTTTTATATCTCGTGAACCTCTTTTTTTTTCCAATTGTCCCAGTTTTGGACCTGTTAGCTTTCAGCGCTCACAAATAGTTCTGGGAGTGGTCGTGTGAATTTTATGCTTCTACTGAACCCTGGAATTTTTGTAGCTTCACAGTGCTGCTTGTTGCTTTGAGTCTATGCAACCTGCTATCCAGGACTGTGTCTCAGCTTGCATCTGCTGCTCCTGTGATGCTCCCACTTCTTGGTGTGTTTTTAATCTGTGCCTTTCGTCCCCTTTCCAGGATCCCATGAGTTGCCAGATCTGAAGCTACATCTTAAACATTTTTCTGAGTCTGTTACTCGCAGCCCGCTGCCACCATGTTTCATCTTGTCAATTGCTGCAGACTGTCGGTTGTTAAAACCATTGCTCTTTATTTACAGTTATCATATATATATTGGCTCAAGGCTTGAAGGACCAAAGGGTCTGTTCCTGTGCTGGAGTGTTCTCTGTTCTTATGGAAAAGGCAAACAGCATCGAGAAAGTATTGAAATTATCGCAGGAGAGTAAAATTGGTCTGAGCTGAGAAAAGTAAAACAGGAGTAATACCCTGTGTAGCTGTTGGAATAGAAATAGAAAACATAGCTGAAAAACGTAGAGGGAAAATAATATCACGAGAGAAAGTGAAAGGAAGAGACTTGGAGATATAGCAGTGAGATAGAAAACCTATAGAAAGAGTACTGGTTATTTTAAAATTGGCTTTGCATAAAGATCTGCATTCAATACAGTAACTTATCTGCTCTCTACCCAGAAGATGACAAATGTTTGTTGCCAATATTATGTTGTTTTGTTTCAAATTCCATCTACATATTTTGCTTTTTAGAAAATTATGGGGGAGAACATGGGCAATGTGATCAGTTATGGATTGTACCAGCAAAGAGCCAGAACTGAAATAATAGGCCAAATGTTCAATTTCTGTGCCCTACATTGCTTCCTTGTGTGCTGTAAACCTTGATGGCAATACAAGTACAAGTTCCTCCTTTACTAATTGTAATATCCATTTAAGGGACAATTTTCTGTCATTACAACTTTTATTATTTAGAACTTGAATCTTGAATCTGTTAGCAGTAATCTTGGAAAATGTGATTTTTACTCCTTTCATTGCCACATGGATTGTACCACTGCCCTCAACCCCCTTCACGCCTTTCATTCAAGCTAACTAATCCTGTATGACAGGTCAATATTTTCACATTCCAAGTGGTATTTTGAAAGTATAACTTCTTTAAAATCTATTGTAGATGCAGTGCTTCAGAACATTTACATGAAAAACAATGGAAAATCAGTCACTAAATATGTGAAAGTAAAAATAGGTTTTTCGGGCTGCACCCTAAGGCTATTTATAATTTTTTTCAGACATCTGAATATTAATATTTATATTTCATTTGAAGATTCACCAAAATTCTCAGTCAAAAATGAAATGAAATGATTTTACAATTGACTGTCATCTTGTTACAAGCTAAATAAACTTGAGTTTTTAAAAACAACCTGCATTGATGCTTTCATTTCTCCTAAACCTTCAGCACGAGTTTAAAATAGAAAATGATCCCAAAAATCTTTCAATGAACGGTAAGCTTTTTTTTACAGCTATGCACACCAGTATAATATTTTTCATATGGTTTCTGGCCAAAAGGGCAAATTCTTACATCACTGATTTTTATGGAGTTACCTTGAATAAAATTACAATGTAATTGTTATTCATTGAAAGCAAGGCACAATTGACCACCCTCAACTATTTTTTGAGATGAGTCAAATTGTTACTGCCTTTATTTTCGACCAGTTCCAGAAAAAAACTCAGATGGGAATGTAATTCATAAACATGACAATAACATTAATGAGGACACTAACATTAATATAAACTTTTCTGTTGTTTGTAAACATCTTGGGCTGGATTCTCCGCCGACAGGATGCTCCGTTTTGCCGGCAGTCCAGGGGTTTCCCGGCGGAATGGGGCTGCCCCACAATGAGAAACTCTATTGACCAGCCGGCGTAACGGAGCATCCCGTCGGCAGGGTAAAATAGAAAAGTGGCGCAGCGGGGCAGAGAAACCAGCTCCTTGTTTTTATTCATTTTTGGGATATGGGCATCGATGCATAGATGGTGGTGAACTGCCTTCTTGAACCGCTGCAGTCCATGTAGTGTAGGTATGTTCATAGTGCTGTGCAGGAGAGTTACAGGATTTTGACCCATTGACAATGAAGGAAAGGTGATATATTTCCACATTAAGAAGTCTTAATAATTATCTATATTTTCACTACTAGGCTTACACCAACACGACAATGAAGTTACTGTAAAAAGCCCCTAGTCACCACATTCTGGCGCCTGTTCGGGTACACTGAGGGAGAATTCAAAATGTTCCAATTACCTAACATCACCTATTTCAGGACTAGTGGGAGGAAATTGGAGCATCCGGAGGAAACCCACGCCAACACAGAGAGAATGTGCAGACTCCGCACAGTGACCCAAGCCAGGAATCAAACCTGGGATCCTGGCACTGTGAAGCAACAGTGCCAACCATTGTGCTACCGTGCTGCCCAGACAACACCATGTTAAAGTCCAACAGGTTTATTTGGAATCACTAGCTTTCGGAACGTGGCTCCTTCATCAGGTGAGCCATTAAATATGCATGAGCCGGATTCTCTCTGCACCCGTGAACTATCCGCCTCCACAGCGATATCTCGCCTGGGCGCCATTTAGTAATGATTTCAACAAACGTGTACAAGTCGTAATGGTTGAAACTGATGGAGGGCTCAAAGGGGAGAGTGAGGGAGAAAGATTGGGGCAGACAAACAAAATGGTGCCACGATCTGCGAGGATCCTTT
Source organism: Scyliorhinus canicula (assembly GCF_902713615.1). Classification (NCBI taxonomy): domain Eukaryota; kingdom Metazoa; phylum Chordata; class Chondrichthyes; order Carcharhiniformes; family Scyliorhinidae; genus Scyliorhinus; species Scyliorhinus canicula. Next base: position 46,766,382 of record NC_052156.1, read on the forward strand.
CCTTCTGGCGAAAGGTTCCTTCCTCACCAGCAGGAAATGACTGTCAGTGCAGCTTCGGTGGAGAAAAACTCCCTGAGGCTGAAAGAAAACTGCAAATGCCATTGACTAACTGGGTGTTTTTTGGAGCTGCAGCCTCTGAAAAACACTCCGCTAAATGAAACCGACATAGATTTTTTTCCGGTTAAATCGCACCCAATATTTTTGTGATTTTGCAGATATCTCTTAACGAAGTTTTTCATGGATCGCAACCTTTTCAAAATTTTGAGAACTTAAACAATGTGAATTATGCCTGTTCCGTGTTAATGTAATAGTAGTTTGTACATATGGCTACATATAAGCAGCGACATATGCAGCACCAACAATCTGTCCCTCAATGCCAGCAAAACAATCGCCAGGCAGGAATGTTCCCTTCCATTCGGGGAACACTTCAGCAGTCGCAGGCATTCAGCCTCTGATCTTCGGGTAAGTGTTCTCCAAGGCGACCATCAGAATGCACTACAATGTAGAATCACCGAGCAGACACTTATAGCCATGTTCCGTGCACATGTGTACAGCCTCAACTGTACATGTCGATTCATGTCGACATGTACATGTCGAATTACATTCACTCTCCAACATCTGGCCGGGGCTTGCGAAATCATACCAAATGTCCTGGCTTGAGACAATTCATCCCTCTTTAACCTGTGATTATCCTTCTCTCCAGTTGCTCAGTCTGGACTTGTAAAGTCTTTATTTCCTGCAAAGACTTGCATTCAAAGTATCATCTTGCATCTTTGACTTTGTCTATATATATATGTTTCTGGAACCCACCTCTTCATTCACCTGAGGAAGGAGCAGTGCTCCGAAAGCTAATGATTCGAAACAAACCTGTTGGACTTTAACCTGGTGTTGTAAGACTTCTTACTGAGCAAAACTAAAGAGCTGATTATTGACTTCAGAAAGTAAAGTACTGTGCACACCCCTGTCAGCATCAATGGGGCCAAGGGTGGAGATGGTTAGCAGTTTCAAATTCCTTGGGGTACACAACTCCAAAAATCTGTCCTGGTCCACCCACGTCGCGCTACCATCAAGAAAGCACAACAGCGCCGATACTTCCTCAGGAAATTTGGCATGTCCACATTAACTCTTACCAACCTTTACAGATGCACCATATAAAGCATCCTATCTAGCTGCATCACAGCCTGGTATGGCAACTGCTCGGCCCAGGACCGCAAGAAACTTCAGAGAGCTGTGAACACAGCCCAGTTCATGACACAAACCTGCCTCCCATCCACAACTCCTGCTGCCTGGGGAAAGCGGGCCGCATAATCAAAGACCCCTCCAACCCAGCTTACTCACTCTTCCAACTTCTTCCATTGGGCAGGAGGTACAAAAGTCTGAGAACACGAATGAACAGACTCAAAAACAGCTTCTTCCCCGCTGTTACCAGACTCCTAAACGACTTCTTATGGACCAACCTCATTAACACTGCACCCCTGTATGCTTCACCCGATGCCGGTGTTATGTAATTACATTGTGAACCTAGTGTTGCCTTCTTATGTATTTTCTTTTATTTCCTTTTCTTTTCGTGTACTTTGTTGAGCTGCTCGCAGAAAAATACTTTTCACTGTGACAAGAAACAAAAATCCAACATAAGAACATGTTGATTTGACTTTTTCATTCAGTGGCGGAGCAGGATTGCACACTGCCATGTACTGCAAAATAAAGGACTTGTCCTTTTATGCTGGAGTCTAGAGACCTTAATATCCTGGCTGAAGTATGGATCCATTAATGAAGTGAGTTGGGAGGCCCAGTGGTGAGGCAGAATTCCAGTGACACCATGTTCTTTTTCATATCTCGAACTATTGATGTGTCCCTTTGTAATCTGCCTTCAGTTCAGTGACTTTCACTGTTTTTAAATGTACTTATCTATTTGTAATTATAGCCCCCCCCCCCCCCCCCCCCCTGCCCCAGGCCTGGCCCGCAATCAACCTCATCAGTGCTCAGCCTACCCACATTGCTCACCATGCACTTTGGCACCCAAAATGCTGTACATTACCTCCTGTACCCTGACCCTCCTCACAATCTCCAAGACTGCTCAACCCTCAACACTACTGACTGCCATTCCCCACATTGCTGTCCTCCCTCTTAAACCCCTGACACTGTCAACCTTCCTCCAAACTCCCAGGAGAGGGTGAGAAACTTCAGAAGCTGGGGGGAACTGGGGCAGTAGCAGGAGAGGGCTGCAGTGTTGAGAGTGGGTTGAGCCGTTTCGAAGAAATGGTGGGGGGGGGGGGGGGGAGAGTCAAGAGTCTCGGGGGTAGGAAGGAATTGCCTGGAGGAAGATGAGCTGTGTTGAGAGGGAGTTGAGCTATGTCAGAGGTTGGGAGTGAGCAGTATCAGAAGGTGGGGTTGAACCCTGTTAAAGGTGCAGGAGGGAACATGATGTCAGGGTTGGGGTGTTTGAGCATTGTTGGAGATGTGTGAGAATGTGAGCAGCGTCAGAGGTGCGGGAGGGGGCAAACAATAGGAACATATGACTTACAAGTAGGAGTTGACCACTTGATTCTTTGAGCCTGCTCCACCATTCAATATTATCATGGCTGATCTGGCTGTGGTCTTGGCTCTACTTTCCTGTCTGTCCCCATAACCCTTGACTCCCTTGTCTATCTAAAATCTGTCTAATTCAGCCAGATCAAATTAATTTAAAGATCCAGCCTCCACTACTCTATGTTCCCTAGTTTTAATCTCCCCTGAAAGAAGTTCTGAATTCAGGCAGACAATTGGCCCCAGGGATCTCCAATGCCACTGTGATCCTCGGTTGCTACAAACGTGTGAGCATTTAACATTATTGGGATCGAAGATCTGGATTAGATTGTGTAAAATGTTCTTGTTAGTGGTGTCTGAGGGGGTAATTGAAAGAGAATTGGTGCGAATACATGAAGGTGAATGTGGCTTGGCAATTATTTCATAATGAATTTTTGTTGTGTCCGTTGAATAATCTCCTGGATAGGGTTCCAAAGTTTTATCTCCGATGGTCCGGAACTTTCCCGAAGAATTTCAGTTTGCTTGCAAATTAACAAGTTTTTTCTACAATTATCCTACTACTGGAATCAGAGGAGAATAAGTGTTTAAAAACCAACAGATTACATTTTGACCAATGGGGAGTTAAACAGCAGGGAGGAACAGCTGCAACTTGTTGCAAAAGAGAAGCTGTTTTTATTTCTTTCAACTTAATTTTGAAGTCTGGAGAAATGGTGCCAGTGCACCAACGGCCAGCAATTATGGTGCCAAGTTTCCCTCCCTTATCCCAACAGTAGGCTTGTGGAGGCAGGAACACTGTATTTCTGAGATACTGGAGTACTGAGCCAGATGTAAGAGTGCAAATTTCAGGAACCAACCTATGGTTGCAAGTCTCCAGAATTAAAACAGTGTCAGTATAAAAACAGCTGCTGCCTGACCTGCTGAGTATTTCCAACATTTTCTCTTTTTTAATAAAGATACCTATGGATGTTCAAAGGAGGTTAGAGCCGAAGCGATGTTTGATTGTGCATAAGGAGAGAAACGCACTGTTTTGTTAGTTTCAAGCTCACTAGTTTTGTTTTGGAGGCCGTTAGGATATTGGAAAACGGATCTTCCAGATTAGGTGGGAATAAACTGTATTTGAACCTAAATTAGCAAAGGTTTGAAAACAAAACTGTTCACATCGATTACTTGGGAAGAGAAGTGAAATATTAGAGGCAGTGCAGATAATGTACTTTTACATTTGGAATACAAGTTTTGGAATTCAAATTTTTTGCATTATGATTCACAATTTAATTTGAAAGCCTCTCTCATTTCACCTGTGGAATCAGTCTGTTTTTATTATTTGTGAAATAAAAATGCAAGAGGTATTTTTCCATCTGGCACACAACTGAAATTATTTTTTTCTTCAAATCGTTGTTCCCATGGAACATCCTTGACTGTATTTCTTGCCAAGTCCATGCGCAAAATCATTGCTGCATGCAGGCAGTTGAGATGATAAACTAGCTTTGTGGACGAAGTGGCAGGTAGTTCATACTTCTGATTAAAGTTCAATATGACCTACCAGTTCTTTAATTATTTCCTCCACATGTGATCCAATTTTGTATCAATCAAGTAGCAGCTGGTCTAACTGATTTCTGTTCAGAATTTCAAATGCATTCCTACTGAAAAAAATGGCTGTTTCTTGTCTACAGCTGGAACTCCCTATTTTATTATAATGAATGCCAAGTTGATCTAAGCAAGCTCTCCTGACAGATGCAATCGCCCAGCTGAATATTTATTGGTGGACATGTAAATTGTTCAAAACTCAATTAGTGCAGATACTGTAAAACCATATATTATAAATGCTCTGGGCTACAGTATCTGACATGTAAAGAATGGATGACTTACCAGGGCAGTTGTACAGCATATCTTCTGATCTAACTTGACCAGGTCTCATATTTTCCATTGAGACGCAACGTAGAATATTGCAAAAGGATGCTCCTGCCGTTAAAATGTTGCTGATGAGCTATTTAAGTTTGCATTGGCAGAAATCGGGTTTAGCAGCACGACAGCTGATTATTTCAGAGCAAGTCAAGTGAAAGCAAGTTCTGGACAGGAAGGAGTGTGTCCCATGGAACAATTTTGAATTGTTATCCTTTAATCACATAAATTGTGTTGTTTGTTTTAATTTCTAATTTTTCCTCTAACACATGCAAAGAAAATTGACACATCTGTATGCGGCCACAAAACATAAACCGTAATGAATGAAAACCTTGCATTAGTACGGTGTCTTATTCATGGAAAAATGTTCCAAGACACTTCATAAAACCAGGAGGAAATAAATGGATCCTGAGCTCAAGGACAAGGAAACAGATGAATGAAAACTGGATGAAAGAGATGCTTTGAGGAGTTGTAAATGTTTAGGGAGGGAATGGTGGAATCATGGTGACTGAAGGCACAGCCAGTAGTGGTTGGGGAAAGAGTGATGGTTTCACAAGAGACCAGAGTTAGAAGAGTAGGGATTTCAAACATGAGGAAAGGGGATATGTAGTTCTGGAGGAGATTAGAAACATGGTCGTGGATCTTCATCAATGAAAGTGGTTAAAAGATACACCTATTATCAATATCTGTGTGGAAGCCTGTGACACCATATCTTTAGTCCAGGGGTGGGCAAACTTTTCCGTGCAAGGGCCACATTCAGAAATTCACAATTTTAAAGGGCCGCATAGTATATTAAGTAAAATAATTACTTCACCCGGTTATGATTCTGGGCGCCTCATATAGAACATAGAACATAGAACAGTACAGCACAGAACAGGCCCTTCGGCCCTCGATGTTGTGCCGAGCAATGATCACCCTACTCAAGTCAACGTATCCACCCTATACCAGTAAGTAACCCAACACCCCCCCCCCCCCCCCCCCCCCCCCCATTAACCTTAAAAAAAAAAAAAAATTTTTTTTTAAACATTTTTTTTTTAATGACTTGGTGGGCCGCATAAAGACCTTTGGCGGGCCGTAGTTTGCCCACCCCTGCTTTAGTTGATGTCACCAAGGATCAAAATGAAGAAGAGCAGGTAGTCAAGGGGAGACATTGTGGAACTCTGGACGTGATGGTGTACTGCTGGAAGTAAAGCAACCTCTGCAGAGCCTCTGGCTATGATCAGATAGCCTAGAGTGGAATCAAGAAATACCACAGAGCTGACAGTACCAAGTTCCAGTGGCATATTACTGTTGAGAATAACAGTGCAAGACACAATTGGGATTCATTAGTTCAATACTCGCACTGATTGCAAACTAATATTGAAAGTTCTGAACCTTTTCTCTGAGTCCCTGCCACAAAATCCATCCCATAGTCATCAGTTATGTCCCTCACCCTAGGTACTGTGTGAGACTGGACCAGACCATTTGCAATCTTGTCATCGCATTCTACCCTGAGCTTAGCTTCTGACCCGATTTTCTCTCCATCCCAGGATTGCCTACTTCCAGCTCCATATGGTCACCAGTCTCTGTCCCCGCATCAGCTTCCTAGTTGCTGAAACCTGTAACCATTGGTAACCCTTTGTTACCATTAAATTCAGCTATTTCAAAGTTTTCCTCCGCTGTGCCCTGGCCCGCGATCAAGGCCCACCGATCGGTGGGCCGGCCTCTCGGGCTGGGGGCTCCTTTGTTCCGTGCTGGACCCTGTAGCCCTATGCCATGTTGCGCCGGGGCCAGTGTGGTAAGGGAGACACTGCACATGCACGGAAATCGCGCCGGTCCCACCGCGTATGCGCGGACACGCGGCGCCCATCTGATGCCGGGACCAGCAGCTGGAGCGGCATGGATTGTTCCAGTCCCATGCCGGCCCCCCTGTAGGGGCCAGAATTGCTGATCCTGAGGCCATGTTGACGCCATCAGGAAACGCTACGCCGTTTACGACGGCGCTAACACATAGCCTCAGGATCAGAGAATCCCGCCCCTCCCTCTGTTGCTCTGGGTCAAACTTTATTTGATAGCAATAATGTGGAGCACCTTGTGATATTTTTATTAAAATGTGCCATATAAGTTGATGCACTATCAATTACGATGAGACGAGAGTAAAATGTAATCGAGGCTTTATTATACAGAGATGTGTGGCCTCCTACAGCAGCTGACGAAATGGCTGCTGTACGGGGAGCACACATATTTATACTCCGCCCAGTAGCAGGCAGGGATGTACCCCCGTACCGGTAGTACAGGGGCCTTACCGTAAAACACGTGTGTGTGTGTGTATATATATATATATATATATATATTACACAGTATATACATTAGTGGTTAAAAAATTAGTCCAGCGGGGTGCTGGAGAACTAGATACAGAAAGTTGTGTTTAAAATCACAGCGAATATTACAAATTCAGGCGGTCCGGTGCCTTGATCTGCCGTCGAGAGCGCTGCAGTGATGGTGGCGACTCAGGCGGCAGCTTAGTCTTCGGTGACTCCGGGAGCGTGTCGAAATCCTCTTCATCCCCGGGTGGGAGCAAGGGGAGGACAGATTGTCCCGGAGCGTGGGGTGCGCTGGGGGAAGGGAGGGTGTCGCCGGGGCAGAGGGGGGTGTGTGTGTGGAACCAGCTGGCGCCAGGTCCCTGAGTGAGACTGTGTCTTGGCGGCCGTTGGGGTACGCTACGTAAGCGTACTGCGGGTTGGCGTGGATTAGCTGTAGCCTCTCAACCAACGAGTTCACCTTGTGGAGTCGCACGTGTCTACGGAGGAGAACAGGTCCTGGAGCTGCCAGCCATGTTGGGAACGAAACCCCGGAGGTGGACTTCCTGGGGAAGGCAAAGAGGCGTTCATGGGGGGTTTCATTAGTCATGGTGCACAGGAGCGACCGTATGGAGTGAGTGCATCGGGGAGGACCTCCTGCCAGCGGGAGGCCAGAAGATTTCTGGCCCGTAGGGCCAGCTGGACTGCCCTCTAGACCGTGCCATTCTCCCGCTCCATCTGCCCATTTTCCCTGGGGTTGTAGCTGGTCGTTCTGCTCGAGGCAATGCTCCTGTTGAGCAGGAACTGGCGCAGCTCATCGCTCATGAATGAGGATCCCCAGTCGCTGCGGATGTAGGCGGGGAAGCCGAACAGAGCGAAGATGGTGTTGAGGGCTTTGATGATGGTGGCAGACGCAATGTTGGGGCATGGGACGGCAAAGGGGAATCGGGAATATTCATCGACCACACTGAGGAAGTACGTGTTTCGGTCGGTGGAGGAGAGGGGCCCTTTGAGGTCCACGCTGAGGCGTTCAAAGGGTGGGGGAGGCCTTCACCAGGCACGCACGGTCTGGCCGGTAGATGTGCGGTTTACACTTCGCGCAGACCTGGCAGTCTCTGGTGATCGCCCTGACTTCCTTGATGGAGTAGGGCAGATTGTGGGCCTTTATGAAGTGATAAAAGTGGGTGACCCCTGGGTGACAGAGATTGCCTTGTGGAGTCGCACTTGTCTGCGGAGGAGAACGGGTCCTGGAGTTGCGAGCCATGTTGGGAACGAAACCCCGGAGGTGGACTTCCTGGGGAAGGCAAAGAGGCATTCATGGGGGTTTTGATTAGTCGTGGTGCACAAGAGCGACCGGATGGAGTGGAGTGCATCGGGGAGGAGTCAGTCCACTTGTGCGCTGGCACATGTACCTTGGGATAGGGCATCGGGGGGACTCGTTGAGCTTACTGGGACGTTACAAAGTCTCATAGTTGTAGGTGGACAGCTCGATCCTCCACCTCAAGATTTTATCATTTTTGATATTGCCCCGCTGTGTGTTATTAAACATGAAGGCAACAGACCATTGGTCAGTGAGGAGAGTGAATCTCCTGCCAGCCAGGTAATGCCTCCAATGCTGCACAGCTTCAATGATGGCTTGGGCCTCCTTTTCGACGGAGGAGTGCCAAATTTCGGAGGCATGGAGGGTGCGGGAAAAGAATGCCATGGGCCTGCCTGCCTGGTTGAGGGTGGCGGCCAGAGCGACGTCTGATGCATCGCTCTCGACCTGGAAGGGGAGCGTCTCGTCGACCGCTTGCATCGCGGCCTTGGCGATGTCAGCCTTGATACGGTTGAAGGCCTGGTGAGCCTCGGCCGTCAGGGAAAAACGGTGGATTGAATGAGTGGGTGGGCCTTGTCCGCATAGTTTGGGACCCACTGGGCATAATACGAAAAGAACCTCAGGCATCGTTTAAGGGCCTTGGGGCAGTGGGGGAGGGGGAGTTCCATGAGAGGGCGCATGCGATCGGGGTCGGGCCCCAGAACTCCGTTCTGCACCACGTAGCCAAGGATGGCTAAGCGGTTTGTGCTGAACACACACTTCTCCTTGTTGTTAGTGAGGTTGAGGAGATTGGCGGTGTGGAGAAATTTGGAAAGGTTGGCGTCACGTTCCTGCTGGTCGTGGCCGCAGATGGTGACATTGTCCAGGTACGGGAAAGTGGCCCGCAGTCCGTACCGGCCAACCATTCGGTCCATCTCCCGTTGGAAGACCGAGACCTCGTTGGTGACGCCGAAGGGAACCCTAAGAAAGTGGTAAAGGCAGCCGTCTGCTTCGAACGCCGTGTATGGGCGGTCCGCCTTACGGATGGGGAGCTGGTGGTCGGCAGATTTCAGGTCCACTGTCGAGAAGACCCAGTACTGTGCAATCTGATTGACCATATCATATATGCGTGGGAGGGGGTACGCATCGAGCTGCGTGTACCGATTGATGGTCTGACTGTAGTCAACGACCATCCTGTTTTTCTCCCCAGTTTTCACCACTACCACTTGGGCTCTCCAGGGGCTGTTGCTGGCCTCGATGATACCTTCCTGAAGCAACCGCTGGACTTCAGACCTGATGAAGGTCTTGTCCTGGGCGCTGTACCGTCTGCTCCTGGTGGCGATGGGTTTGCAATCCGGGGTTAGGTTTGCAAAAAGGGAAGGTGTGTCGACCTGAAGGGTCGCGAGGCCGCAAACGGTAAGGGGTCGTAGGGGCCTGCCAAATTTCAGGGTTAGGCTCTGGAGGTTGCACTGGAAGTCCAGGCCGAGTAGCAAGGCAGCGCAGAGGTTGGGGAGGACGTAGAGGCAGAAGCTGTTGAACTCCATGCCCTGGGTGGTGAGGGTGGCGATGCAGTATACCCAGATCGTGACGCAGTGGGATTCGGAGGCCAGGGGGATTCTCTGGTTAGCGGGGTGTACCGCGAGGGAGCAGCGCCTTACCGTATCGGGGTGAATGAAGCTCTGAGCTCCCGGAGTCCAGCAAGCAGGATATCTCGTATCCGTCGACCTTCACCTTTGTTGAAGCGGCCGCGAGGTTGTGTGGTCGAGACTGGTCAATCGTGATCGAGGTGAGACGCGGCTGGTCGTTGGCAGTTGCAGGCGATGAGCGGCCTGATGAGGTGCCTGACAGGCAGGGGTCCTGAGGTGGGTAAGATGGCGGTGCCCACGGGCCGCACATGTCCTGGTGGAGGCAAGATGGTGGCGCCCTGGGTCTGCGCATGTCCTGGGGCAGGCAAGATGGCGGCACCCATTGGTTCTGAAGGAGGCAAGATGGCGGCACCCACGAGCCGCACATGTTGTGAGTAGAGCGTGGTTCGAGAAGGGGAAGATGGCTATGCCCACTGGCCGCAAGTGGTCTGAGGAGGGGAAGATGGTGGCGCCCACTGGCTGCACGTGGGGGGTGCCGGGACATTACCGGTGAATGAGCAGGCCTGGCACACTGCAGAGAAATGTCCCTTCTTGCCACAGGCCTTGCAGATGGCGCTCCACGCCAGGCAGCGCTGTCGGGAGTGTTTTCACTGTACACAGAAGTCGCATTTGAGTCCCCCGGGGTTGGTTGGCTGCCGCGCGGCACAGGCGTGGGGTTGGCTGGGGGCGGTCGCTGATGGGGTCCATGATGGGGTGACCATTGGCGGGGTGCACGATGCACAGGACGGGTGAACCGCGCGGTCGGGGGCATAGGCCTGAAAGTTGCGTGAGGCGACCGTAAGTGAGAGCGCTAGTCTGTTGGTCGCCGCGAGGTCAAGCATGGCCCCTTCTGAGAGGCGCTGGCGAATGTAGTCAGACCCTATGCCTGTAACGAATGCGTCTCTCATCAGCAGGTTTGGGTGTTCAGTGGCCGAAACGTCCTGGCAGTCACAGTCTCTAACTAGGGCGAGCAGGGCACACCAGAAATCTTCGACAGACTCACCGGGAAGTAGCACCGCGTGGAGAGGCGATGCCTGGTGGGTAGATTTCGTCAGTCCGCTGAGCGTAGTTTTCCTTCAGTAGCGCCATGGCCTCTGCGTAGGTTGGCGCGTCCTGGACGAGGGGAAAAACGTTGGAGCTCAGCCGCGTGTACAGAATCTGGAGCTTCTGTGCTTCTGGGATTGCGTTTGGCGTAGACTCGATGTACGCTTCAAAACTGTTCTTTTTGGCGTTGTCTGCTTGAGGATGCAGCTGGAGACAATCTGGCTTGATGCGGAGGTCCATCTCTGAAAAATCTTCTGTTTAATAAATTGATGCACTATCAATTACAACGAGACGAGAGTAGAATGTAATCGAGGCTTTATTACACAGATGTGTGGCCTCCTACAGAAGCTGATGAAATGGCTGCTGTATGGGGAGCACACATATTTATACTCTGCCTACTGGGCAGAGCCAGCAGGCAGGGATCTACCCCGTACGTGTAGTACAGGGGCCTTACCGTAAAACATGTATATACATCAGTGGTGACTACTACATAAGTGCAGATATTTGAGCACAAATCTGGTCTGGGCTGACAGTTTAATTGTTTTAACAGGACTGTATTGTCTGAGGACCCATTCTTACTATAATATGACCGTCTGTACAGGGGAACATCCCAAGATACTATTTGATGAGGAGCAGGAACTCCTACTGGTGCCATTGCTAATATTCTGCCCTCAACAAATAACACCCGGATTAACTGGCTTCTTGTCTTATTTATTTTAATGTTCTGTGCACATGGTGGCTGTTTGTCCACTGCATTTCAAAATAATTTATTATCTGTGAAGCCTTTTGGGACCTTTTCAGGAAATGTGGTTAGGCTGCAGAAGTAGTTTACATCTTGACATGAAAAGAATTGCTTTACAAAAAGGCTTCTCAATTTTTTATACATTGTTCTGTATTGGCCATTTGAAATCATGGCTTTTGTTCATATTGTCTTGGCCTATTTGCACTGATATTTTGGCGATAGTAATATTGGGGATCGCTCAGTTTTGAATTCCAGAGGCCACCATCGATGAACCAACTGTCCAAGTTTATGTAGCAGCATACTAATCAAACCAATTTCCCTGAATCTGCTGCTACAATAAGCAAGCCAGATTTTGGAATGTAAATGCTAAGGAGTTAACTCACACTCAAATGCTGGCCGCTTAGAATCAGTGCTAAAATGCCACCAATATTAAACTATTGAGAGGCTGTGATGGATGACATATGGAAGGGAAAAATGCCCATGCTAGTGTGACCAATATCTCATTTTCAAAACCTTTTGCTTGAAATCAATGCCCCAATTTTCACCCTTTCAAGATTTTCTGAGATACTGGCAAGGTTATTATTTATTCACCATGGGTAATAGCCCTTGAAAAGGTGGTGGCGAGCAGTGATATATGTGGTCACCGTACGCACACCCATCGTGCTGTTCTTGAAGGAATAAATGAAATATATTTATTCAGATTTTACATTTTTGTAAACGACGCAAAAAATTACAAAATAAATACATTGCAGTAAGAAAAGAGAAAAACAGCTCAACAGACACGAGGGGAACAGGAGAACAACATTATAACTGGTTCGACACAATCATCTAACATCAATAGATGCCTCTGTAAGCCCCACCAGAGACCCAAGGGAGAAACAGGTTGAAGCCATGAAAGCGTGGTTAACTGGTGCACTCCCTCCCTCGCAGCATTTGCTCGCAATTACCACAAGGGTTCAGGCTAATCTTTCCGATCCATGTTTGGGCGCAAACCAATATATTTCTCCCACAACTCTCGCAGTACCAAAGGCACCAATGATGCACCACAGCCATCTATCTTCAGAAAGCAATCTTGTCTGTACCCATGCAGGAACCAATCACAGATTCTTTATACCCACCTTTACAAAAGAAAAGAAAACAAAGAAAATACACGTGAACTCCAGTTCTAAAGTAAATTTACATATGTACCACACAAGGCAAATTAACCACAGTCTCAGGCCCAGTACAGACCAAAATGATTCCATACTTTTGTACAGAGAGGACCGGGTAAGAACATGTTCGGTCTTTCATGCCTCCCAAAAAAAGAGGGAAATGCAAGAGCGACCAGGACTAAGCTACAGGGTAAAAGAGGATCAGGACCCAACCCTTGTTCCATATTTCCCTGGTGCACGCCGATCACCAATTAATGAGGAAAAGAACAAGCAATTCCTTCAACCAAGAAAGCATCTCACCTCTTAGGGGGCAATAGGATATTAACCAAAAAAACAGGACTCAACTCAACCCCAGGCCTCAGTGCACCGAAGAAGCAATACCCAGCCTCTCAGGCCATCCCTAATAAATGCCTTCAAAAAGAGACATTCCAAGCTCCAGGAGACAACCGGATTTCAGTCACAGCACAGGATTTGACCTTGCCCAGCACCTCCTGACAGACAGGAATCAAGACCCGCAGGATCTCTAGTGCACCACAGCACCCGCACCCCAGCCAGACCTGTACCTCTCCAACCACATCCAGGGACGTGCATCTCCCCATTTATACTCAAATAAAAAAGATTACGCCAGCTCCAGCCGGGATACCCCATCACCAAAGTGAAGAAGAATCGTCAAGTCACCCAACAATTGGTTGCCCTGGGATGCGGGGGGGGGGGGGGGGGGGGGGGCGATTCCCTCTTCCTCGGTACAACCAGGGGAATCTCCCTTAAACCATCGGACTGGACCAGGATTAATAACAGCACCCTCCTCACCCAGATGAAGAGAGGGAAAACAACTGTCTGTCGCTGTCTGTGCGGAGTCTGCACGTCCTCCCCGTGTGTGCGTGGGTTTCCTCTGGGTGCTCCGGTTTCCTCCCACAGTCCAAAGATGTGCGGGTTAGGTGGATTGGCCATGCTAAATTGCCCGTAGTGTCCTAAAAAGTAAGGTTAAGGGGGGGGTTGTTGGGGGTATAGGGTGGATACGTGGGTTTGAGTAGGGTGATCATGGCTCGGCACAACATCGAGGGCCGAAGGGCCTGTTCTGTGCTGTACTGTTCTATGTTCTATGTAACTCCTAAGGGAAGAATGCTCAAACTGATTTCAAGATATCAGCCATCACCCCGCACTGTCCACTGTCATAGGAAGGAGAATTCCAGAATTTCAACTGACTAATGACAAAGGAGTGGCAATATACTTTAAAGTCATGATAAATGTGAATTGGAGGGTGGGTTGAAGATGGTTTTTATGTTTTCATGCTCCTGCTATCTTTCTATGTGGTGGAGGCCATGTGTTTGGAAGGTGCAGTCAAAGAGGCTTGCAGAATTGCTGCAGTGAATCTCATAGATGATATACACTGCAGCCATGATATGGTGATGATGGACAGAATGAATGTTAAAGGTAATGGATGGGGCATGTGACAACTGGGAAATTTTAGGAAATTGGTTTGAAGATAGAACATAGAACAGTACAGCACAGAACAGGCCCTTCGGCCCTCGATGTTGTGCCGAGCAATGATCACCCTACACAAACCCACGTATCCACCCTATACCCGTAACCCAACAACGCCCCCCTAACCTTACTATTTAGGACACTACGGGCAATTTATCATGGCCAATCCACCTAACCCGCACATCTTTGGACTGTGGGAGGAAACCGGAGCACCCGGAGGAAACGAAAGCACACACGGGGAGGACGTGCAGACTCCGCACAGACAGTGACCCAGCCGGGAATCGAACCTGGGACCCTGGAGCTGTGAAGCATTTATGCTAACCACCATGCTACCGTGCTGCCCTAGATGTAGTGGGCAATTTAGTGGTTAACAGCCTGAAGGTAAATCTGCCAGCGCTGAGTCAGGGGTATATGTCCACACTTGGCCTGAGTTACATTGTCCCATTCAAACTTAAACTCGTTAATGGGAAGAAACAGAATACCCACAGCTGGGATGATTTGCCTCTGGAACACTCTTGTCTGCCCGACCATTCGCCCATTATGGAGTCTGATGTCATCTTTTGTCCGTAAATTGGAAGTTAGTTGCATATTCATAGCATAGCCCTGTTCTTTTGTGCAAGCAGAAGTGGGTAATCAAAAGTCCAGAGAGCGATGATGAGTTCAAGTCTGGACACCTCTGGACAGAATCATCTTTGAGGGGTTCCCACTCCAGGGACACCCAACTGCGAATGTGGTCACGGAAGAGGGGAAGACAGGTTGGAGAATCCATCGATCACCACTGCCGTTGGTGTTAATTTTGGCTGGCCCAAGAACAGGTTTCACGCAGAGGTCCTCCTCCTTCCCGGTTTCTCTCCGCATCGAGTGCCCAATGATCAGGAGCATGGGGCTGAAGTACAAACAAAACTGCAACAAAGGTTTTTTAAATTACTGAAAAAATGATGCCTTCAATATTGACCTGTATAGATATGGCCAATAGCCTCCACAAGGTGACAAGAAGGGCAGGTATCCAGGGAGTCCGTGACCTGATGCATCCAAAGGTTTTATGGTACTGTTGCATGCAACACCCTCCACCTCTGGTCCCCAATGTTAAGCGGGAGGATTAACTCGTGGCTGATGATTTTTGAGACTGTGTAACTGATTAAAGCGCTTTCCATGGTCAGTTCACTGGAACACCCGCACTCTGGTGAGTGTCGCGGTGCTTTTCCAGTCACACTGATATTTGAAATCTTTCCCCACAAACCGAACAGACAAACATTTCCTTCCACATTCAAAGGCCAATGATATTCAGTTCCTGATGAATCGAGTGACTCTGTCAAATCTTGACCTAATGTTTGGTTTGACTTTCCCGTCTCGAACTCTTCC
This sequence comes from Scyliorhinus canicula, assembly GCF_902713615.1. Taxonomy (NCBI): domain Eukaryota; kingdom Metazoa; phylum Chordata; class Chondrichthyes; order Carcharhiniformes; family Scyliorhinidae; genus Scyliorhinus; species Scyliorhinus canicula. The sequence continues at coordinate 46,781,792 of NC_052156.1, forward strand.
CCTTCTAGCCTCCGATTTTGCGTGTTTTCACCAAGCTCGATGCAGCTTTTTTGATGACAGACCTGGAGTAACGGCCAGCTGGAATAACGGCCACCAACTTGATCGCAGGAAGATGCAACAGTGTGCATGAAAGCTAAATTAGCCAGGGTCCCATTGTCCAAAAGATTAGTCTCAATGACCTGTCCTCAACTGTTGAATACCTCAGGTGATTGCTATAGATGCCTTCTCGATGAGGCAGGAGATGCGAGTCCTTCACACTCCCTGAAGTCATTGTTTTTGATTTGTTTTGCAGCCAAACTAATTTCACTACAGTGAATTGGAATGTATAATAATGCAAATTGGTATTAGCCATCTTGGGTTGTGAGTTTGAACCACTTAAACCTTTGTTTTTAAAAAGTCTACTTTTAAAAGCTCAGTTCAGATTTCCAGCTGGTGAATTAAAAATTATTATTTGACATACAACACTTCTTCATGACAACGTAATGAGTACAAAAATGGCCTTTACCTGAAAGAAAGGCTTTTTCAGTAATCTCTGTTAAAAATGCACTTGTGCAACATGCTAGTTATCTTTATAAACTGGCGGTCAATATTTAATACAATGGTCAGTTTTTAAACCATGTGGCGATTTGTCAGCATAAGAAAAGTCAACTCTTTGCACTGATATGGGAGGTTGCCAATATTAGTCAATGAGCTGTTTAGGATGGTAGGCCCGAAGACCTTAGGAAGCACCACTCAATCAAATATTATTTTTTTCTACTTAGTTATGTATAAATATGAGGCAGAACGATTTTCAGATTAGCTGATGATTTTTGAGTGTGCGATTTCCCAGCTCTGCCCGCCACCAGATCGTCCGTCCCCGCTGGAAGTGAATGGATTTTGGCTGGGCTATTACAACCCCCGTGGCAGGTTGCGCTATAACGGTCCTGGGATATCCTGACCCATGAGTTACAATAACAGGGCGGTTGACATTTGCGTTTCAGATATTAGTCAATCTAACAACTTGCTAAAATGCAGCTTATTTTTATTCTTCTAGAGCATGCCTGAACCTTATGGGAAGGTTTATTGTACCTGATTGAACTAGCTGCAAAAGATTGTGAAATGCTTCTCTCATGCATCAACTATTTATACAACTGAATTTGGTGCAATGCCAAAATTGGAAATAAAATAAAGCATGGTGATTGGATTTACCCAAATTAAAAGATCACACTGAGATTTTGAATTTTAGTACAGTACTGTAAATTATTTCATGTAGAAATGTCATGTTTGCACGTGAATTGGAATAAACGATTCGATTGTAACTTTGAAAGAAATTTTCAGTTTATTTGCCTGCTCATTGTGAAACTCTATTTGTTATTATACATTTACTGGAGACAGAACCTGTGCCATTTGTATTAAAATGAACCCTATTAAAGGGAAAACATGGTGTGGCATAAATAATCAATGCACTTAGTGAAGATTGCAGACCTAGACTGCATGGTTGCAGCACATAGTGGTTTATTTTTCCACTGCAAAACAATTGTGCTTTCTGACAGTGGAAAGAATTATATAAGGTCAGAAATTACACTTGTAATAGCAACCAATTTTAACATGTTTGATTTTCCTCTGTCTACTATTTAATGGACTGAATTAACCCTGCTGCTTTAAATAATTTGTCACCATTGTTAAAATGGAGGACAAAGGAATGTCAGGTGAGTATGTTGAGGATTTGTCTACTCTTATTGCCAATCATAATGACAAACTTTGTTTTTGAGAAGGTTTGTAATACATAGCTGGATGATCAGTATTAAGAAGATGGAAAACAAGCTAACATTTGGTTGTGATCTGTCATCAGAACCCATTTCCAAGGATTAATTCAGATTCACCCATACCATATGAAACCAGGCAAAATAAAAGCTGTTCCTTTACAAAAATTGAAATACTTAATCTACATACCTTCATCATGTAATTCGACACCTGCCTCTGGCTGTCAAGGGACTGGAGACGGGGACAAATGTAGTTTTGAGCCCATTTAATTTTCATCCATGTTCAATGCTCTGCTGTTTGAGATAGTTGTAAACACGTGTAACAAAGATCTTCAGTTCGTCAAGTGAACTCAAATGAGCATTGATCGGTGGCACTTCTGCATTGGAGAACTGCCAACCAATCAGATTGGCTAGCAGCTCTTCCATCCTGGCAACAACAGCGCTGCAGTGGCCTGACCTCGGTGTAAAGGGTCACAGGGTGGGGACAGTAGGGAAGGTATGAGGGTGGGTGGGAGGGGAGCGTTGTGAGGGGGAGTGATCAAGATTCCAGTGGGAAAGGACATCTGGCGATTGAGCCCTTGGTTGGGGGTAAAGGGGGAAACCACATTGAGAAGGGCTCTTCTGATGGAGATCCCGGTGAGAATCCCATCCCTGCAGTTTCACTCTCCTCCCCTGCCGAAAAATCTACCTGGGCGGGGAACATAAAATTCTGTTTTTAGGGTTAGATTGCGAGATTGAAAAAATTGTGCTTTAATCTCTCAACCTTCAATATTTAAAATATTTGTAACCATCCAAAGCTAAACTATATTTGGCTTGAAAGACGGAATTACAGAGGTACTAAAAAGTCAGAAACATATTAAGCAACATGAAAAATATCAATTTTATGAGGTTGTTTCTGAGTTCCCCTAAAATCGATGGGATAAAAATTATCTTTGAGCTGTGAATCTAAAAATATGATATGGCATTGGCCATTTATGATACCCTGCACTTCATATTCAATTCTACTGAAGTTCAGGGGTGCAATATTCCCACAATTGCACAATGTTGGATCTAGCAAGGAAAACTGTGAAGCGCACTACTTCACAGACGTCTTTTTGCGCCTGATTAAATGCCCCCGCACAATTTCAGAGTGCTGCTGAAAAACAACACAGCCAGTTGAGGGGCCAGGCCTAAACATACCTAACGGTGTTAAATTAAAAGAACCCCCCCCCCTCCCATGGAGCCCCCACCCCCCCACAGACACACACATATGCAGCGCAAAGATCGGGGCACCCATACAGTCCCTAGAATGCAGAAGGAGGCCATTTGGCCTCTCGAGTCTGCACCAACTCTCTGAAATAGTACCCTACTTAGGCCCACCGCCTTCCCTGTCCCCGTAATCTCGCACATTATTCATGGCCAATACACCTGACCTGCACATCTTTGGACTGTGGGAGGAAACCAGAACACCCAGAGAAAACCCACGCAGACACCCAATGTCGGGTGTGGCCTACGTCCGTGGCACTATGACAGCAGCGCAAACAACGGTGCCACAAGCATCAGGGCGACCTAATCCATTCTCCCCCCCCCTCCCCCCCCCCGCCCAATAGGCATTGGGATGCCCCCCTCATCATCTGTGGCCCAACTGCAACCCTTCCATCACTGACACCACCTCCACTCCCCTTCACAGGCTTCATCCTGCTCAATTTGCTCCTCCCCCCTCCCCCACGAGCATTGGGGTAAAGCCTCTCTTCCCCCCCCCCCCACCTCTGATTGCCTCCCCACCGCAACACAGGCACCACTCCCACTCCGCTGCAGGCAACCCACCCTGCCCCCACAAGCATCACCCTCCTCATGGAGGTGGGTGGGATTTGAGAGGGGAATGAGATCTACGGGGCTTAACAGTACAGGTACTGGGCCAATGTGCCTACTCTCTTCAGCATCCACTCACCTTGACTTTGGGAGGCAGTGGCTTTGACTTGGACTTGGTGGGGCTGGGGGTGGCGAGGAGTGGCGGGTGATAGGGTGACAACTGGGTGTTATCAGTGGAAGGAAAAATTAAAAATGCATGCAGAATTATTCAGAACATGGGGAACATGTCGTTGGGAAGTGGCCTGACTCGTGATTCCCAAGTTTATCATGAAAGTCCAGCCTACATGTCCAGTTTTAACATAGGCTCGTTACTGGATGGCTTCCCCTAAAACAGAACCATCGGATTGAGTACTGTTGTGATAGCTGACCCATTTATAACATTTTCTTTGTAACAGAAGCTGTTAGTGAAGGCCGAGTATCCATTTAAATACAGCAGCATCTCTATTTCTATTACCTATTGTCTCTTCCCATCTAAAACCTTGTTTATCTTCCTGCTGTAATCTGGGGAGAGCAATCTAACCTGTGTGGTTAGATTGATAATACTATCCCATTTCTAACAAAATAGGGTACCTTAATAGTTATATTGATTGTTTTTGGGCTTTCAGCAGATATTTTTCTCCTGCTCAATGCCAAAGACCACTCTGGTAAGCAATCTTTCAGTGCCTGTGATTCACCATGAAAGGTGCACAATATCTATTAATGCAGCATTGTCCGGGCTTGAACAGTTGTAATAGCTCACTGAATTAACACAAGCATCCCCCCCCCCCCATATTGTCCTAGAAGAATGAATATGCCGTCAGACCACAGGTAATAAAAACACTTTTGATTTATGAATGTAACAGAGAAACATGATCCCAATGACAATGCAGCAGATTTCATTTGATAATTGTACACTTGGATTTCACCCCCCTGAATAGACAAGATTAATAAACCTGCAACATTTGCAAATGTTCTTAATACGATAGCTGGACCAGCATCCAATGTACTAAACGTAATGTGGATTTGTAACTTCCTGATGCAATATAGTGGTTTGTAGTAAAACTGATGAACTTGAGTATGATATCAATTATACCTGTTGCTTTGAAGTTCAACAAATGAGATCAAATATACATCTTTCACAATTTCAGCTGGCTAGCTCCAGCACAACACAAGAGGATGATTTCTGACTTGATCCCATTCATCCTCTCCAGTCAATAGATTCAAAATGAAGAACTCATCTTCTTTCTGGGATAAAGTTAAACTGTTATGAAACTTGAATAGACAAGAGGAATTTTTTTTATTGTCCATTACTGCACAACTTTTCTCAGAACAAGGCAAGTAAGCAAATCAGAATGCAGAAAACTCCTGAGCTTATGTTGTTTCCAATTCGCACCGGAGATGCCAATAATGTTGCTCTTTTAATGAGTGGAATACTATCCCACCAGCATTACCAATAATGTTGTCAAGTCTGGGGTATCTCCTTTAGTCAGATATTAATCTGACCATTATTAATGAGGATATTGCTTTCAGAGTCGCCAGCTATCAAAGGATACCACCACAAGGTTCAACCAGATATCGATCAAAGACCCAACAACCAGTCAGTTAGTTCAAGTTCAATCATAGTTTATTTACACACAGGATTAACTCACACATGCAACATAAAAACACTATAAGCTAAATTATACCTAACACTACAACAACCTGTACTTCTCTTCAGGCACCCGGCTTTGGCAGAGGAACAAGGCCTTTGTTCAGATCTGGAGTGGCTGGGTCTGGAGAAGTAACTTCGGTTCTGCTGGGCTCATTCGTTTGGTAGCGGTCGTTGATCTTGAACTTGCTTCTGGTCGTGGTGCTGCAGTTGGCTTCAGGTATAGGCTGGGCTGAAGAGTGCCGGTGTGCCAGGGCCAAAAGAGATCGAACAGATGGCAGTGTCTCTCTTTATCCTTTGGGGGTTTTGCGCTCTTTTGGGCGGTCCTTATCTTTGGACCCAATAATTCAGCAGGCTTCGATTACTGCCTTCGATTTAAGCCAATAAAGGGGCGGGTGCCTTGATGGCTGGGCGTGTCCTGAGCGGTTATTGACCTTGGCTGTTTGGGCTTCCTGGGTGCAGGGAGTGGCGCCGATGTGTCTGGATCTGTATTTGATACCTGAGGAAAAGTCTTTTGTCCTGGGGAAATGGGCCATTAGAATGTAAATCGGCTGGGGGTTTCAATAGTGTCTGGTTCTCTAGTGGCAAATTTCCACTTAAGCTCTGAGTTCGTCTGATCCTGCATTGGCCATATTTGCCTTGATTCTTTGCAAGTGGCCATGTTTTCCTTTGTGAGTGGCCATCCCAGATGGCTACAATGTTATTCATAATGGCAGGTTTAACTCTTGAACTGATAATCTAGCTCAATGAAATACGACAAATTGGGCAGCCAATCTATCCTGCCAGGGTAGATTAGGTTAACATTACCCTTTACTGTAACATCTGAAAGCAGAAACCTTACCTGATTTATTTTTTGCTTCTCAAGCCCCAGATGCTGTGGCACCAATTTAACCTTTGAGTAAATGTAAAATGGAGGAGAAAATAAAATTTGCCCCAGTGGAACAAAGAGAATGAGCTACTCTGGCACTTGCAATTTTTGATTTGTTTGCATTTTTCCCCACTGTTCATGACCTAAATAATGTTTTCTTTTTCTTTCTGTGTTGATTTGCCAGAGGCATGATACTTAGTCCTGTTTTTCTTACAACATGCCTCTGTGGGCAGGATATTCATTGGTCAGAGACAGACCTTGGCGAAAAACTAAGGAACAGAGCAGAAAGGGGGCACAGTGCTGAAGGAACTCGGAGCATAGTTCCTATATTACTGAAAACCGCAAGATGAAATTAATGGGAGAATATTAAGTGCCCACACCTGGTGCAGAGTGGAAAGACTTGACATGGAGCAAGTGGGAGATCATCAAGCAATCAGTTTTCATAATTACATGCCTTTCATCGACTACTCATGCTGTCTTCACATGGAGCCTTAATTGGGCCAGGTCCTGGTACAGTGGTCCTGGCTGCTAATGAGAAAGGGTGTTCCTTTGTTGAGGCTGTTAATTTTGCATGGTGGAAGAGGCTGGAAGGAAGATGAATAATTTCATGACTTTAAAGTTCAACCATGAACATAAAAAGTCAAATATATATCTTTCACAATTGTGGAAGGCTGTTTAAATATTAATGGAATTTAAAGTGTATAGGATGCTTACTGACGTGGGCCCACACCTTTAGTGGGACCTGGAGATTGAAATTTAATAGCTTACCTCTTTTCCATAATAGAAGTAATTTGCAGGCATGTATTACAGGGTTGTTTTGTGCAATTTATTTCACGTTTCCTCATTCCATTAAGTATCAGATAAGCAGACAATTAAGGGCAGTACTTCTTCCAAATGACTATTGTTGATATATGATCGGGTTTTTTGACTGTTGGAACATCCCTGTCAAATTGATCCTGTTCTTGCCTCATTTCCAGTTCCAACAAATACTATGATGGACCCTTTTCCATCAAGAGATCCTGCCATCTAGCCTCTCCCATATACCTCGCCCACAAAGATCCACCCTCCTCAGCCTAACTGATGAATGCTGAGGAACACTGCAGCATCACAACTGGTGTTCGCACAGCACAGTCGTCATTGTGGGACCTTTATGGTATTTGTGACTCAGAGAAGAGACAATTACATTCTTTGTTTACTTTAGACAGAAAAAGGCTTGCCTTTATGCCTTTCACATCCACTGAACACCTCAAAGTGCTTTACAGCCAGTGGAGTGCTATTGAAAAGTAGTTCTGATTATCAAAATATGCTGACATCTGTGTTTCCATTGCTAAATCTAGCTCTGTTAACCTGGAGCCAGAATCCAGTTTTTCTAGAGTCTAGCCTGATGCTACTGGGATAAACAAACCAAGTTTTTCAGTGTCCGCAACATTTGTGATTCACAGGTAGGTGAAAGGCAATGGTTGAAACCAGGAGGAGAGCTCAGGGAAAGTGTCCAAAAGCTTGATTTAAGAAATGGTTTTGAGGTTTTTAAAGGGATTGGAGAACAGAGCTCTGAAGAACAGGTTACAGATGGCTGAAATCTTTGCTGTCAACAATAGAGGGAAAGGACGTTGGATGCATAGAAAGTTGAAGTCAAAGGACAAACTATTTTGGAAGGAATGGGTAACTGGAGGAGAGTGCAGAGATAATTTGGGGTGTGGGTTCCAAAGATGATGATGAGGATTGTAAATTTAATGCATTTGGAAGTGAGAGCCAATGCACAAAAACACGAATGAGGCTTATAGCTGAGCAGTACTGATAAAGGGGTAGAATGTATGTAGTGGAGTTCTGGATAAATTGAAGTTCATTGAGTTTTGGAAGCCAATGAACAGAGAAATGGTTTAATCTGGAAGTGTCAAAGATACATACATTTGAACTTCCAGGGGTGAAGTGGGCGATGTTGCGGAGCTGAGAAATGGCAGTTTTGTTAATATGTCCATGAAATGTGCGGAGGCGCATGGATCTTTCTTGATCCAAACCATTTACCAATATATTATTTTGTTTGGAAGGCACATGATTGTTTGAAAGAGCTTTCACCTGCATCACCAGCCAGAAGATTGATACAACTTTAAAAATAAATTCAAAAGTTAATTTCAAATGGCAATTTGAAGTCTGGGGTTTACCCACTGATAAATGCATTATCTCAGACATCTGTTTACAACAAATCAAGTAGTAATCACAATAATATTTGTAGCAAAGTTTATGATTGCAAATACCATGCACTCACTGCAATGGTAGGATTGATTAGAATTTCTCAGGTATCATTGCAGTTTATGAAATTTAGTGGAAATCACCCGAACAGCTAGAAGTTGGGTGAGGTGCCCATAGACTCCATAAAGATGCCGTTTTGACATGGTTTTCACAGGATCTGGTGATCTGTAGTATAAATAAGACTGAACATAATCACTTGGTCAGAAGTGTTTTGAGATTGCTTTGACAAGATCATCTTAACATAATTTGAATTCACCCCAAATGTATACTCATAAATGTAAAAGCAAATTACTGCGGATGCTGGAATCTGAAACGAAAGGGAAAATGCTGGAAAATCTCAGCAAGTCTGGCAGCATCTGTAGGGAGAGAAAAGAGCTAACGTTTCGAGTCCGATGACTCTTTGTCAAAGCTATATACTCATAACAACCAAGGCAAAGCAAACAAAAAGCAACTCACAAAGTGCTTTTGTCATGGAAATTTGAACACAACAACAACAACTTACATATATTAGTAGATCCTTTAACAAAGTAAAATGTCCCATGACATTTTACAGGAGTATTCTGAACCACATAGGGAGATATTGAAACAAATGACTAAAGGTTTGGGGCGGGATCTTCCGGTCCCACTGACGACTCACCCCCGCCGCAGGTTGAGTGGGGTGTGGGGTGGAGTCAATGGGAAATCCCTTTTTTTTTAAATTAATTTATTTCGGGATGGTAATGACATTGAATGTCAAGGGGGTGATTGTTTGATTCTCTCTTATTGGAGATGGTCATTGTCTGGCACTTGTGTGGCGCGAATGTTACTTGCCATTTGTCAGCCCAATCCTGCAAATGGCAGAGGCCTTGCTCCATTTGCTTGTACATTGCTTCAGTATCTGAGGAGTCACGAATGGTACTGAACATTGTGCAATCATCAGAGAACATCCCCACATCTGACCTTCTGTTGGAAGGAAGGTCATTGATGAAGTAGCTGAAGATGGTTGAACTTAGGACACTAACTACTCTGAGGAACTCCTTCAGTGATGTCTCGGGACTGAGATGATTGACCTCCAACCACCACAACCACCTTTCTTTGTGCTAGGTATGACTCCAACCAGTGGAGAGTTTTCCCCCGGTTCCCTTTGACTCCAGTTTAACTAGTGCTCTTTGATGCAATACTCGGTCAAATTCTGCCTTGATGTCAAGGTAAATCACACTGGCATTCAGCTCTTTTGTCCAAGTTTGAACCAAGGCAGTAATGAGACAAGAGCTGAGATACACTAGCGGAACGCAAACTGAGCGTCAATGAGCAGGTTATTGATGGTACTGTTGATGACCCCTTCCATCACTTTACTGATGATTGAGAGTAGACTGATCGAGCAGTAATTGGCCTGGTTGGATTTCTCCTGCCTTTTGTGTATAGGACATACCTGGGCAATTTTCCACATTGCCGGGTCGATGACAGTGTTGTCGCTATACTGGAACAGCTTGGCTAGGGCGCAGTAAGTTCTGGAGCACAAGTCGTCAGTACATTGCCAAAATATTGTCAGGACCCATAGTCTTTGCAGTATCCAGTGCCGTTTCTTTATATCACATGGGGTGAATCAAATTGGCTGAAGACTGGTATCTGTGATGCTGGGAACCTCTGGAGAGACTGAGATAGATCATCCACTTGGCACTTCTGGATGAAGATTATTGCAAATGCTTCAGTCTTCTTTGCACAGATGTGCTGGGCTCCTCCATCTTTAAGGATGGAGATATTTGTGGGGCCTTCTCCTCCAATGAGTTGTTCAATTGTCCACCCCCACGACTGGATGTGGCAGGACTGCAGAACTTAGATCTGATCCGTTGGTTGTGGGAAAACTTAGCTCTGTCCATCACTTGCTGCTTATGTTGTTTGGCATGCACGTAGTCCAGTGTTTTAGCTTCACCAGGTTGACACCTAATCTTTTGGCATGCTGGGTGCTGCTCCTGGCATGCCCTCCTGCATTCTTCATTGAACCAGGATTGATCCCCTGGCTTGGTGGTAAGGGTAGAATGGTGGATCTTCCATCAGCAACAGCAGAATTGTACTCAGTCACAGTCTGTAACCTCATGGTCCACGGTGCCTCATGGATGCCCAGTCTTCAGTTGCTAGATCTGTTCATAATCTATCCCGTTTGGCACGATAGTTGCAACACACAACATGGTGGACGGTATCCTCAATGTGAAGACAGGACTTTGTCGGACTTAGTCGCCACAAGGACTGTGCCCTGGTCACTCCTACCTATACTTTCCTGCAAAAAATGCATCTGGGCAGGTTAGTTGATGATGATGAAGATCAGAAGATCCTGCCGTTGGCAGGCTGTCTCCCACGACCAAGAAACACGCCGCGAGGAGGCCAGAGAATCTTGCCCTTGCTCAAATAAGTCGGGTTCCAAGGATCATTTTTAAGAAGGAAAGAGAGGTAAGGGGGGGGAACAAAGATTCCGGGAGGGAGTTTCAAAGTTTAGGGCCTTAGTAGCTGAAGGCGCAGCTGCCACTGGTGGAGTGATTAAAACTAGAGATGTGCAAAAGGCCAGAATTGGAGGAGCATAGAGACCTCAGAGAATTGAAAGGCTGGAGGAGCTGACAGAAATAGAGAGATATGAGATTTGAAAACAGGGATGAGAATTGGGGCTAAGTGCAAGATAGACTGTTCTCCTCTTCAGTATTGGGTTAAATGCTGGACTCTCTCTGAAATGTAATCCAGTGAAAGGTACCCTTTTGATTGAATCATAAAGTCACCTGCTTCAAAAGACCACTGGACAACATACTGAGTTGCCTCAAATTATAGATTACATCTGGGTGAATGAGAGTGTAACCCCTGTATGTGTCCTGACGACCGGCTTACTTTCTGATGTCTATTTGATCAAGTTTATTTTTTTCTGAATTTTGGTACAGCTGCCAGTAGTAGCATACCATCTGTGCATAAACAACAGTACTGATAACTGCTCATCACCTAACATACGGTGCCACAAGAGGCTCTGAGCACCAACTGTATTGGTGCTATTGATGCTGTAGAATTAATCCTCAGATGAGTTTGGGGAATAAACCTTGGGGCACAGACAGATGTGCAGTTTCCTTTTATGGCTTTTTTCTATTCTATACTTGAAGTGCGGCAGCTTCTTCACCTGATGATTTTGGAATTGGTCTTGCTGTTTTATAATGATGTTCATTCCAGGTGTCACCTTTCGCCCTCTCAACAGAGCATGTTGAATACTAGATAAATTAAGATTTTATTTTACTTTAAAATAGTGTCCAAGTGAAATTGGAGAGAAAATAAACTGCTGACTCCAGTTTGAAGTCAGTTTGAAGTCCTTGAAGGATCCTTGAAACCTCAAAGGACTGTTATTGGATTTAAACTTTTGGGGATTATAAATGGGAACTGAGAGCCAAAAGAAGTCTTATGGCCCTGATTTATTATCAGTTCATGGAATGTGAACATTGCTAGCAAGGCCAGCATTTGTTGCCAATCCTTCATTGCTCTTGAGAAAATGTTGCACCGCTGGAGTCCACATGGTATAACTGCACCCATTTAGGAGGGGAATTTCAGGATCTCGATCCAGCAAGAATGCCGATATGGTTCCAGATCAGGATGATATGTGTCTTGGAGGGGAACTTGGAAGATGGTTGTGTTCTGATGCTCTTGCTGCCCTGGTGTGGTAGAGGTCGGGGGTTTGGTGGGTGTTGTCGAAGGATTTTGGCAAGTTGCTGCAGCGCACATGTAGATGGGACACACTGCTGCCACTGTGTGCCAGTAATGGAGGGAATTAATATTTAAATTGGGATTGGGGTATCGATCAAGTGAGCTGCTTTGTCCTGGATAGTGTCAAGTTTCTATAGTAATTTTGGAGCTGCACTGATCCATGCAAGTGGAGGGTATTCCATCACACTCTTGGTAATGGCAACAGGAGGAATGAAATGTAATCCAAGTGTTGCTGTTTGTCAGCTGACCTGTGAAATAATTTCCTGTTTATTTATGGGTCCTGTATAGACCATTCAATTTACATCAGGGTGGCCCAAATGATTGCTGTTTCTTCAGGCTTCTATTGCGTAGATCATGTGACAAATGGTAGTAAATTATCAGTTGATGCACATTTACAGTTTCTCATCAAATTCTCATGTTTCACTTCACTGACAAACTGCCCACAGACTTTATGCAAACTTGTCAGTTGAGATTTCCTTAATCTGGCATCTAACCTAGTATTGGGCTCGCTTAGCACCAGCAGGATGCAATGGAAGTTATCACGCTGGAGGACCTCTGATTGGCGTCTGGTGTCACGAGTCCAATAATTAGATGGCGAGCCCACACTCTGGACATTAATTATGTGCTGGGGGAATTTCGCACTGAATTACAACTTCCCACATGGTACAACTTTCTGTACCAATTTGAACCTGTCTGCAAGATTCAGAAGCCCACCAGGAAAATCCTGCTCATGGAATAATTTCAGCAAGAATACAACATGTCATGCTCACTGTACATCCTTGCTCAGATGTGTTCAAATTAGTAGATTGTTGCCAAAGTTGGCAGACAAGTTGAGCAACTCTCACACTATGATATATCAACTGTCACATAAGATGGGAGACAACTGATGAGACCAATCTGTATGGCCACCAGGCTGATGGGTATGACTGCCATACCAGCTCTCACTTCTAGCCGTACATGTTCCGTTGAAACTGAGCAGAATGCACCTTTTGAGACTGGATGCCTTCTCCTTGATAGTGTGGTGCTGAACCAATGACCATGAGCCTCTGGTGACCATTAGCTTCTGGAGCCCAAGCGCTGGTTTCAGTTGTTAATATCCTGTGCGGGGCTGGGATCAGGGACTGTTGTCCACTGGTGACTTGTGGGTGCATGGTGGAACTCCATGTCCTGGATCCTGCAATCTTTGGGAATCAGCATTAAATTTACCTTAAATTGTCTCCGAGGTGGTGATAGCAGGCCATTGTTGGACCCCTTGCAATCGAGGTGCAGACTTCTGGTTGAGAACCCTTGCTTTAGAGAAGCCAGTCATTGCTGTGAACCCTGAGACATTCTCATTTTGGCTGTTTTCCATCAATTGGGATTGAGATGATTTGCTGTAGCAAAGAGTGCATTTGTCACCTGCTTGGCGCATGCATGAACTCATGACTACCAGGTGCAAACAATTCTGACAGAAGAAAATCAGGTTAATGGATCCTTTGACAGCCACCCGGCCTGTCAGGCTGTGAATATTGAGGCATGAGGCACAGAGGTTAATAACTATCTACCTCAATAAGTGCAGTGGCCTCATGCACAGCTCCTCTGTTATGTTGACAATGCTGACTGAATCTGCTGTTGGGAATTGCAGGCCTTCTGTGAGTTGACCCCCTCAGCTGCTGTACTGATTCTGCGCTGGTACTTCTGATGGAGGCGGAAGCTTCTACTGCAGCTGTTGTTGCTGCTGTGCCCAATAAGACAGTGAGAGTAACACCAGTCATTAAGTGCCACAGCTGTTTCAGGGTTAGTGATATAAGCAAAATAGAAATTCACAAGTTACTTCAAATGTGAGTATCAACCTCCTCCCCTTCCCCCTCCTTACCTTCCCCCTTTCCCCCTCCCCCTTTCATTCTCTCCCCCTTTCCTTCTCTTCCCCCCTTTCCTTCTCTCCCCCCTTTCCTTCTCTCCCCCCTTTCCTTCTCTCCCCCTTTCCCCTTCCCCCCTTTCCCCCTCCTCCCCCCTTTCCCCCTCCTCCCCCCTTTCCCCCTCCCCCCTTTCCCCCCTCCCCACTCCCCCCTCCCATCTTAAGAGAAACCATCTTAAACTGACTTTTAACCTCAATCTTATTTTACTTCAAAGTTATTAGTAAAAAGCCCTGAAGCGATTAAATACCAGGTGGAACAGGTCTTCTGTTTTAAATTAGGAATATTCAGACTAGTTTGTGTGCCAGTTTTTTTCATAGTGTGAGGCATTCAATGGAAGTTATTCTGTGGCTTGAACAGCAATTTTGACCTGATGACAAATCGTTCATAAGAGATTCTTTAAAAGCAGACTTGCTGTACAGCTGGTTGCAGTTCCTTACCTAAACCTGGATCATCTGAGATAAAATGTCAAATTTGCGAAAATTATTAAAATGTCAAGGTCTGGATTCTCCATTTCTGAGACTAAGGGTTGACACCGGGCAGGATTCATGGACTTTCACAACAGTAAAACTGGCGCCGAACCTGGACCAATTCAGCGACTAGGCACCGGCGCCTAGTGGAACACCATCAATTTCAATGAAAAACGGTGCCGGATTCGCCGGGTCTGTGATTGACACTTGGGAGGCTGACAAGCTGCAGCCGCATAAACACATTACAATCCTCACACACACCATCCCAGCCGACAAGATGGTATTGGTTGCGCTGGAGCACATCCATCCCGCTGATGGGTTGACTGAGGCCAGAGGGCACCTGGGGGGGGGGGGGCCTGGGAGGACACCCATATGACCTGTGGTCTTAAGGTCACAGTGGGCAGTCAGCGGCATGGGCAGCTGCATGGCTGCCTTGCAGGCCACAGTAATGATGCTCCATGTTCGTCCACCCCGAACCCACAGTCCACCTCCTGGCCACCCCTCACTATTCTCCCCAGCCCTGACAGAAGCCCGCTGACCGGCACAACTGTCAGCAAACTATGGCGATGTTAGACACTTTACGTAGCCCCTCTCTCCCTCATGAGACAGGACACCGGTTTCACAAATTTTAAAAGTACAAGTGAACCTCGCCGTCGGGAATTTGGCCAAGTGGAGGCAGAGAATCGCGGAGGCCTAGAGAATACTGGGTTGGGCCCGCTAATGCTGTGCAAACGGTGTTGACTGTCCATGCGTTCTGGAACACATTGACACTGCTGTCGAGGTGAATTGCGATTTGGTGTGAAACCTATTCTACGCCCAGTCGTGTTTCCTAATTTCGATGTCAGCCAATGGGGAAATCTGCGCCACGGGTTGGATTCTCCACAGGCGGGATGCTCCGTTTTGCCTGCAGCCCGGGGGGTTCCCGACGGAATGCGGGTGCCCCACAATGGGAAATCCCATTGACCGGCCATCGTAACGGAGCATCTCGCCGGCAGGGTGAAGCGGAAATGTGGTGCGGCAGGGCAGGGAATCCAGCACCATGTATTTTCTAATTGAGATTTCTACCCTCGCACTTGCACTCCGCTCCTTAGAGCAACTGAGCCAAGGGCCATTCCACACTTAATCCCAGATATCTGATGTCACCATGAAGACTCATCACTCCTGTGCCACTGTAAGAAATTTTAAATCTGGTTCACAATCCCTTTGTTAGCTTGGAACCACCCTCCGCCCCCACCCAATTCGAACCGCACACAACCATGGTGACACTTTTGTTATCAGAGTGAATCCTTTAAAGTTAACTAGATATCGAGGACCTTCCATCTGAATAAGCATATCTGTTGTGATGTGTTTTATGCTGAAATGAATCTACACGACTGGGCACTGGGTGTTTTATGGGGTCTGGGAAAGTCAACGATGCTTGAAACTTAAATATCATTAAAGAGGTTTTAAAGAAAGGGACACTTGCATTTACCTTATTGTGCATATCAAACATGTCAAAATACTCCTCCTGCAATGAGTGGAAATGTGCTAATTGTCATGTCGGCAAAGCTGGCAGTCATTTAGCACATACAGCAGGAATGTTTATATCTTTCTGCTAGTGGCTGAAAAAGGAATGTTGGCAAGAAGACAAGGAAAAAAAAATCCCTGCTCTAATGTGAACACTGCCAGAGGATCCTTAACTTCCACATGAAGGAAAGGACATGGATACTGACATATTCAGTCAAAGGCTGATACTGGGACTGTGCGGCAGTCCTGCCCTGGAGTGTCAGCCTAAATTAGTAAAATGTCAGTTTAGCTCATTTCGTAGCACTCTCGCCTGAGTCAGAAACTGTGAATTGAAGCTATATTTAAGTGTTTGAACACATAACTAGGCTAATACTCTAGAAGAGTACCAAGGGAAGAATGCAGCACTGTTGGAGGTAGCATCCTTCATGTCCTGTTCCATATCAGCATTAAAAGAAAAGCAAGGAATTTCCCTGATGTTCCCCCTTTGACCAACATTATCAAATTGTTAATTATCCATTTGTGGCTGTGCACACAAATACTGTGGTGTTCACCAACATGGCGCTGAATAACTTATGAAATGCTTCAGGACATTGAGATATGACAAAGTTCTGTGTAAATTTATCTTTTTCTTTCTCAAAACCTGGCACAGGAGTTTGAATGCATAATATTTGGGCTTGGGAGAGTGCTACCAAATCTGTTCTGTATTATTACAGTTGTTCAACAACTAATCTCAAGATTTATAACCATGAGCTCATCAGAACTGGAGTAGTTCTGAAGGGTGTGGGGATTTTCAGAGACGCGTTAGAATTTGAGCAATTAAAGCGGGAGTTCACTGTGGTCTTGTTTTATTTTTGAAAATCTTTTTATTGACTTTTCTCTTATTTATAAACAGTTTTTGTGTGGATGCATTACATTTTTCTTGCCCACGCTAATTTAGTTTATTGTGCAGCAGTGGTCTTGAATTTGATGTAGATCACCCTGTAGGTTATGAAAGCCAGCAGCTGCACAGAAGCATACCCCCCCCCCCCCCCCCCCCCCCATCCACCCCAACCACCATTTTGCCTGGTTGTGAAAGAATGCTATGTTTATCTGGGGATATAACTTGCAACTTTGAAATTTCACTGCCAGGTGAAATTTCTGCAGACTCTTTTTCTTGACAGTTTTTAAGTGTCAGAAATGTTGTAACAAGTATCACCACACTAAAGCAAAGTGTTGTTTTCTTAGAAAGTATGAATAGCCACACACATTCACACAAAAGAAAATAGTGTTGTGTTTTTGCTGGAACCCAAGGGGAACAATTTTGATTGTGTGTGATTGTGCAAAATGGGTGATCGGGAGTCAGCAGCCTGTTTCACATCTGAGACCTTTTCCCCCCATTGGCTTCAGTGGAAGTAAAAATAGTGAGAGATGTGGGATGTGCTACTGATGCCATTGCCCATTTTACACTGCCCAAAGTCAAAATTACCCACTTTGGTGGAAATCAGATTGTGAAGAAATTATATTATGCGAAAGCACCAGCTGTCTGTTTCGTTATATTTCATCTTTTTTCCCAGTCTTTAAATGGTGAACAGAATATCTTTGTGTTCTGACACTTCAGCATTTTAAAACATGCTTTGCACGAGGAAGTTGTAACCAAGTACAGTATTCCAACCATTGCACCGACGATAAAGCTCAATCTCCTCCTCAGTTTTACAGTTCACTAGTTTGACTGAATTTAACTTATGAGTCAATGCTTTGAAAGTTAATCGATACAAAACTACATTCATCAAAGATAATGTATTATAAGATTTGCTCTGAAAATCCACTACGAATACCTAAACATAGAAAATGATCTAATGAGTAGAGGACAATAAGTAGGGGCTGGTTTAGCTCACTCAGCTAAATCGCTGGCTTTTAAAGCAGACCAAGCAGGCCAGCAGCACGGTTCGATTCCCGTACCAGCCTCCCCGGATAGGCGCCGGAATGTGGCGACTAGGGGCTTTTCACAGTAACTTCATTGAAGCCTGCTCGTGACAATAAGCGATTTTCATTTCATTTTCATTTTTCACATGTTGTTTAATGATCATAGATTCTTACAGCAGAGAACGCCAGCACCGGTTGGCCATTTGGCCTAGCATGCCAGGGCCAGTTCTTTGAATGAACTATCCAATTGCACCCAACAAGTAATCGGCAAGTAAGCTGCTGAGCAGCTCATGAGAGATTAAATTGCAGGTAAATCGCTCTCTATTACAAATAGAATAAAGATTGTAGTCTATGTTTGTTTATCATGGCTTCTCTGTACAGAACCTTGATGTAAAACAGAAGGTAGTGCATAGACATAGAACAGTACAGCACAGAACAGGCCCTTCGGCCCTCGATGTTGTGCTGAGCAATGATCACCCTACTCAAACCCACGTATCCACCCTATACCCGTAACCCAACAACCCCCCCCTTAACCTTACTTTTTAGGACACTACGGGCAATTTAGCATGGCCAACCCACCTAACCCGCACATCTTTGGACTGTGGGAGGAAACCGGAGCACCCGGAGGAAACCCACGCACACACGGGGAGGATGTGCAGACTCCGCACAGACAGTGACCCCGCCGGGAATCGAACCTGGGACCCTGGAGCTGTGAAGCATTTCTGCTAACCACCATGCTACCGTGCTGCCTCATGCAGCTAATGTTAAAATTCTAGTGGACAAATGGCATAAATAGAACCTGAAACTAACAAGGAGGGACCACATTCTGTTGAAAAGAAAACAAAATACAGTAAGTGTTAAACAATTGTGTTGACAGTTAATTTAAAATCCAAACATAATGGCTCATGTATCCCGATGACCAGAAAAATAAGTCATGAAATTAAAGAAAAAGTTTAAAGGGTCTTGCAATTAACGCAGAAGTATCTGACAATCAGTTTGCTTTGATAATTCAGGAGGCAGGCTCTATCGATGCTGTAAGAGACCAACCTCCTAACGAGTTAGGTTGCTGTCATGATATGCTAACATGCAGCTAATGAACACATAGAATAGGACATGACCAATGAGCAGTCAGGACACTCAGGAGTGGTATCCCACTAAAAAAGGGATGGGGCACTCGCACCCCGCCTTTTTCCACAGACCAACATCTACAGAGTGAGATAGGGTGTATCCTCAGCATCACACCCCAGCACGAGGCTCAGAGCAGAGCTGGTTGTTAGACTGAGTGACTACATTTAGATTAGCAGAGAGTTGAACTCATTGAGAACTGTGCTAATAGTTCAATAAAACACATTGAACTCACTTCAAAGTCTGGAGCATCTTTTACTCAAAACTGCATCAAGTGGCAGCTTGTGTTATTCCAATTACATAACACAACAATTGCCACTTTGATACAGATCAGTTTGGCCAGTAGTTGACCTTAGGTAAGCCCTAGAATTGGGAATGGTGGGGGGCAGCTAAGAATGGAAGGGAGAGGGGGGGGGTGACTTGTTCTGATTTCTCCACTGTGTAATGTAATATTTGTAGTTAGGAGATGCGAGTCCAAGTGTTTCATTTTTATCATTTTTTTGTGGTATTTCAATTGGTTACCTTTTTAAAAATATCAGGCTAGCATCTCATTCATTACCAAGCTCTCAGTTTGATCCAGCTCACTTGCAAAATCAACTAAACTCATGGGTTAGGAGGATGCATAAATTTATTTCAAACCTTGATAGCGGAGATGAGGAAATATGGGACGTGATCAAATGGCCACGCTGCACCTATGAAGCAGCACGTTATGGTGCAGCGTGGCCGATGGAAGCCAGTAGACCCTGCTCCTTGGATCGACCTGGTTCACAATGCCTCACAAAATCTACCAATCTCATGAGGCTTTGCGATGTGAATCCTGCCCATTGTGGCAGGATCTGCATATTAGAGTGAGATAGCTAGTCTCACTGTAATATGCAGTTTCCCAAGGCACCCTAGGCATTGGGAACTATCCCCTTTGCCTTGGAGACCTCGGGCGAACGCTGTTCAGTACTGGTCTCCACAAACTGGGACCAGATGGAATGGCACAACAGTTAGGTTGCAGTAGTGAGTGTGTGGTGAGGTAATTTTAACTTTCAACAATGGTGTGTTGGTCAATTTTGTGGGGACGATTTTCAGCCCGTGATCACCGTCAGAGAGAATGGCGATGCCAGCGGAAAATCCAGAGAGAATCAGGAAACCTCTCAGGAGAGATCATGGTTCCAGATTTTCCCCACCTCTCGCCAGCGAAGTCACGAGGTTCACACCCAGAAAGGACGGAAACCTGAGTTAAATGGATTATCGTAAATTTTAATATTATTAACGGACCTCCCTGCCACATAATCCCTTTCTCACTAAAATTTCAAACTTCGCCAACATGAGGCCACATTGGCGAGGTTTACAACTGCTTTTTAAATAGCGGATTCAATCAAGGCGATCCCTCTGGAGACGCAAAGGTAACTATAGCACCCAGAGGGGAGGGGATGCTCGTCCATGGCCCTGGCACTGCCCCGGCACAGTCCCACTCTGACAGTACCCCCTTGCAGTGCCAACCTGTGCTGGAGCATTGCCAGGGGTGGGATCTCTTGCTAGCCTCATGGGAGAAGGGGTTCCATTTATGTGAGGTGGTGGTGGGGGGGCAGGTAATTGGGTGGCAGGTAGCGAGGGGGGAGCTTGTCGACAAGGGGAGAGGTGGGGAGCAGCCATTGAGGGGGGAACGTCTGCAATACTTCTGTGGTGGTGAGTTTGTGTGTGTATGTGTGTGTGTGTGGGGGGGGGGGGGGGGGGGGGGAGAGAGAGAGAGAGAGAGGAGAGAGTCCCTGATGATTGTCCGGGGATGGGGTGCGGTGGGGATGGAGTGTAAAACTTCAGTTCTAATCGGGTCATCCTTTAAAGATGGCGCCTCGACCTCGATTGAGCCAGGTGCCAGATTTATCAGACCTCGTCCTGCCTGAGTGGTGTAAACCATACCCACTCATTTTTTTTCTTTAAAAAAGCTCAAGATCTGATGAGAAAACTGGTATATACAGCTGGAGAGTTACACGCCAGGTTTCGGTCTGAGCCTGACAGTTTGAAACAATATGGTAAGATTCCGTCTTGTATTTCTGATGGCCAGTCTATTATTTCCCATGTTGTGGCAGCATTGAAAATTAAATTTCCTTCCAGGTGTGTTGATGTATATTAAGCGGTCACTTTACTCAAGCCTTGTATTCATATTGATTGCTTTATGCTCGGGGCTGCATGAGGCAACAAAATTATTGACACTTTTTACAAATATTCTGAAAGAAGAGATATTCTATAACATTTTACACTCTTACACTGTCTGCTCTGAATAACCAAGCTAATCAAAAAATCATTGACCTTATTCATATCTATTTTAAAATGAGAGGCATTCAACCTGACAATCCAGCTTATTGTAATAATCAAGTCCTATTTTCTGTTGACAGTCACTATAAAAACACTATCCGCAAACCTCTCTTGCACATGACCATGAAACAGAATAATTCTAATCAATACAGGTAAATCTAAAACTTACTGAACAGTTATGGGTGCTGGGGGAAAATATGTTGTTTGTTTTAGAAAAAAAAATGCTCCATGAGAGCTTTCAGAGCCAAATCTAACCAGTCTTGCAGAAAACTTTGAGGCAGTTATAGTTCTGCATAGGGGAACTGCCATCAAATGAAGCACCATCAACCACAAATCAAATAGAAGATAGAGCCTTCAGAGGAAATCTATTAGGTATACAACTGAAGAGGCAATATTTATCAGAGAAGTTGAGAAACCAGCGCATCTGGGTCACCGGAAAGTCCAAATATCACTTCTTTTTTAAAAAAATTATTTTTATTGAAAAATTTTGAATTTATACAACAATAACGCACCATAGCAAAATACCAAAATTAACAATAATATTAACAATCATAAACATTCGCCCCACCCCCATGCACAACACAGCATTTTAACAACAACGCAAATTAACACAACATAAAGTTACAGAATAGAAACTACAATAAGGAACACACCCCCCCCCCCCCCCCCCCCCCCCCCCGGGGTTGCTGCTGCTATTGACCAAGATACCTATCTTTGCGCCAGGAAGTCCAGAAAAGGCTGCCATCGTTTATAGAACCCTTGTATTGATCCTCTCAGGGCAAATTTGACCCTTTCCAGTTTTATAAATCCCGCCATGTCACTGATCCAGGTCTCCACACTTGGGGGCCTTGCATCCTTCCACTGTAGCAGAATCCTTCGACGGGCTACTAGGGACGCAAAGGCCAGGACACCGGCCTCTTTTGCCTCCTGCACTCCCGGCTCTACCGCAACTCGAAAAATCGCGAGTCCCCACCCTGGTTTGACCCTGGATCCAACCACCCTCGACACCGTCCCCGCCACCCCCTTCCAGAATTCTTCCAGTGCTGGGCATGCCCAGAACATATGGGCGTGGTTCGCTGGACTCCCCGAACATCTGGGGCACCTATCCTCACACCCAAAGAACCTACTCATCCTAGTCCCGGACATGTGGGCCCGGTGCAGCACCTTAAATTGGATGAGACTAAGCCTCGCACATGAGGAGGAAGAGTTGACTCTCTCCAAGGCATCCGCCCAAGTTCCGTCCTCTATCTGCTCCCTGAGTTCCTCCTCCAATTTAGCCTTCAGGTCCTCCACTGACGACTCCTCCACCTCCTGCATTACCTTATAGATGTCAGACACCTTCCCCTCTCCGACCCACACCCCCGAAAGCACTCTGTCCATCGTCCCCTGCGAGGGCAGCAAAGGGAATCCCTCTATCTGTCGCCTAGCAAATGCCTTCACCTGCAAGTATCTGAACATGTTCCCTTGGGGAAGGCCAAATTTATCTTCCAGTTCCCCCAGGCCCGCAAACTTCCCGCCAATAAACAGGTCCCTCAATTTGCTGATGCCCACCCTTTGCCACCCCCTAAATCCCCCATCCTTGTTCCCTGGGATGAACCGATGGTTGCCACCCAGTGGAGCCTCCATCGAGCCCCCTGTTTCCCCCCTATGCCGCCTCCACTGTCCCCAGATTCTTAGGGTCGCCGCCACCACCGGGCTCGTGGTAAACCTCTTAGGGGAGAGCGGCAACGGCGCCGTTACCATGGCACCCAGGCTCGTACCTCTACATGACGCCATCTCCATTCTTTTCCACGCCGCCCCTCCCCCCTCCATCACCCATTTACGCACCTTTGACACATTGGTCGCCCAATAGTACCCCAGAAGGGTGGGCAGCGCCAGCCCACCTCTATCCCTCCCTCGCTCCAGGAACACCCTCTTCACTCTCGGAGTCCCATGCGCCTACACAAAGCTCAGAATACTGCTAGTCACTCTCCTAAAGAAGGCACCAACCCCTAGTTCAAGTCCAGTTTCTCCGTCCGCACGAAGGCCCACGCCTCCTCCGGGGAATCAAAATAATAGTGCCGGTCCGAATAAGTTGCCCACAGGCGCGCGGGCTGCAACATTCCGAACTTTATCTTTTGCCTGTATAGCACCTCCTTCGTCCGATTAAACCCGGACCGCCGCTTAGCCACCTCCGCATTCCAATCCTGGTAGATCCGTACTACCCCATTCTCCCACTTGCTGCTCTTCAACTTCTTGGCCCAGCGCAGCACACACTCCCGATCACTGAACCGGTGGAACCTCACCAGCACCGCACGCGGGGGTTCATTTTCCTTAGGCCTCCCAAATATCACTTCTGATACACACGAATGCCTTGAAATTACACTCTTTAAAAGTATTCTTAATGAGTTCAAATCAAATTCCTTCACTATTTTCCTCATCCAATAGCCTGATTTCAAGGCATTAAAGCTGCTCTCACAAAATATTTTATTGTTCCTACTCCTGATCAATTACCCTTTTCACTTAAAAAAAAAAGTCATCTATGTTTTGTAGAGGCATTGATTAAGATTGATTCCGCTTCACTTTGTGCTATGTATATATTTACATTTGAATCATTTGCATGGTTTAGACAACCTTAGATTGATCTATTAATCATATGCGCTCAATATGAGCAATGGACCTGTGATTTTACTTGCAATATAAAATAAATGGAAGGAAAATTGGATTTTAATATCAATTTGATCCCATTGGAAACAAAATAATTATCTCATTGTGGTAATTTGTAAAGTTTATTCAAATACATAATTCTGAATAGAATTGAAGAAACCTATGAGTGTTCTTATAAATATAATTCTTGAAAGAATATACTGAACTTGAAATTGTAGCATTTGGACAGATGGTGGGGAAGTGAGAGTAATATAAACCTCATGCCACCTGTGTGTTATGTTCACTGCGTTAGTTTTCTTCTTGATCCAGTTGAACTGCAGAGAAAACTCAATGTTGTGACAAGGAATCTCGGCAAGGTGGACATGTGAATTGGGATGCTAATAGACTCTGGGCGTGATCCAGCAGCCTCGTCGCTCCTGACTCGGTGTCGGAATTAAGCTATTAAATCTCGCGAGTGGCTTCTCACAAGATTTGCGACGCTAGACACATATCACGAGATTCCATTGAATCTCGCTCGGCGTCTGGTTCTGGACCTTGCTCTCACAGGGTGTGTTGTGTCATGCTGCTTCGGATAACACAGGCTGATACTTGATGCAGTCTTAACTAAAGGATACTCCAGACTCTGAAATGAGTTCAACGTGTTTATTGAACTATTAACACAGTTCTCAAATGGGTTCGGCTCTCTGCTAATCTAACTGTAGTAATTCGGTCTAACGGTACCAGCTTGCTCTCAGCTACGTGCTGGGGTGTGATGCTGCTGATCAACCCTGTCTAACTCTCTAGATGTCTGTCTGTGGAAAGAGGCAGGGTGTGAGTGCCTCATCCCTTTTATGGTGTTTATGTCGTGCCCCCTTGTGGTAATGCCACCTCTGAGTGTCCTGACTGCCCACTGGTTGTGTCCTAGTCCGAGTGTTCATTGGTTGCATGTTTGCATATCATGACATGGTGTGATCCAGATCTGCATATACGGCTCATTTAAATATATGTTCGCCGGATTCACCCGGTGCCCGGGACTCAACAGACGTGCTTGGGACGCGTTTTAACCACAGCGTCATTTAGTATTGGTCCATACAAATGTGGGCCAAGCATAATGATACCAGGGGGTGTCCACCGTGCCATTAGAGACCCCGGGTGGTCGAAGACAGAAAAGGCTGGAACCCTGGCTCTTCCCCGGCACTAGGGCACCTTGGCACTGCGAGCCTGGCATCCTGACAATGGCAGAAAAAAAGCAAAGTGCTGTCAAATAGAAACACCCGCTAAATGCACCGCTCAGTGAAAACGTAAAGCTCAGATTGTATCTGGGGGGGAGAGTTTTGAACCAGAGAACATTTGCAGTACTGGTGTTCGAATCAATTTGAGATAGTATGAACATTATACAGCATTTAAGTGTAATTTATTTTTCCATATGACATAGCTACATAAAAACTCTGCACCTACAATTAACAATGAAGTTTATTTGAGATGAGGTAACAAACTCTAAAGAGGTGACTTGATGCTAATCTTGTGAAACAAAGCCTGAGGTTCAAGATTAAAAATCGTAGGGTCTGTTATCAAACACTGATAGTTGAATGGACTATCTCTTATTTTGTGAATTTTGCTGATTGTGAGTCAGGTTGCGTGACAATTTGTCTTTAGAATTAACCCCAAAACAAAACTGTATCCTTAGTACATGGTGCAATGAATAATACATTTGAATAACCAAGTCAACTTTTTATTCCGGGAGTGAGAAGGAAACAAACAGGGGACTCTGAAGAAACAGCTTTGCCCATGCAGCAAAAACAATGTGGAACTCTGTATCACAGGGATATTTGAGGTAAATCATTTGGAAGCATTTATGTAGAATCCTAATAAGCACAAGAGAGAGAAAGGAAATAGAGCTTTGTAACACTCGAGTTAGATGAGCATGGATGGGAGAAGGACAAGTGAAGCATAAACGTTGACATGGACCAGTTTGGCTGAATGGCTACATTCTGTGCTGTTTATTCTATGGGCGCGATCTAACGGAAAGGTGTCACTTGAGGCGGGGTTTGCTATGAATTCCTACCTGACCTGTTGGCGACAAGGTGCCCCTGTTCCGGGGGTGGGCCAAGGACCACTCTGCCCTGTCCCTGACCATTCAGGAGCTGCCAATGTCCTAGGAGAACCCCAGGTGCCGTTCCGCCTGCTCCACATTTGTGGCAGCACCCAGTTGGGGTCTCTCTGGGGAGCAAGTCAATGCCAGTAGCCCGATAGATCCTGGGTCAGCACGTCTCAGTGGATTTTAAACCCACTTAGGCATGTGAAGCTTGATCCTGCCCATTTTTGGTGGGATTCTGATCGTGACTCCTTGTGAGACCTGGGTAGATCTTTTGAGGCATACCAACTGTCTGAAATTTAGATTTTGTTTTGTTTATAATTTATTTATCATTTATCTAGTCAAATTTATGAGCATTAATTTTGTAAATGTAACCTCTGTCCAATGGTTTGTCAGTCCAGTGCTAGTGTTGTCTGTAAAACCTCAGACATTCGACCAGTTTATTACTTAAAAGTTTTACCTAGGTGTTTTTGCAAGATGAACAAAGGACAAAATTGATTCATCCAAATTTATTTATCAAACAGTAAAACAGTTACCCTTCTTAAATTATCCCAAATCTAAGATTTTTAATAGTACCCGAGCCGATGAACTCAAGTTTTATTTAAAAAATAATTTTTATTGGAATTTTTTTTACAGAAAATATAAAATATAACGACAAACAATGAAATGCAACAAAACAACCCATAATAACTGTAACACCCCCCCAGACCGTATCAACGCATGTATCACATCCCCCCCCACACCCCCAACCCCAATGAACAGCAAGAGAACTTAAAAATAAAATAAAATAAAATAAACAAACATAGTCATCGTCTTCCCCCCCCCCCCCCTCCCCCCCCCCCCCCCGAGTTGCTGCTGCTACTGTCCCAGTACCCTATCGTTGAGCCAGAAAGTCGAGGAAAGGTTGCCACCGCCTAAACAACCCTTGTACCAATCCTCTCGGGGCGAATTTGACCTTCTCTAGCTTAATGAAAACCGCCATGTCATTGATCCAGGTCTCCACGCTTGGGGGCCTCGCATCCTTCCATTGTAGCAAGATCCTTCGCCGGGCTACTAGGGACGCAAAGGCCAGCACACCGGCCTCTTTCGCCTCCTGCACTCCCGGCTCCACCCCAACCCCAAAAATCGCGAGTCCCCATCCTGGCTTGACCCTGGATCCCACCACCCTCGACACCGTCCTCGCCACCCCCTTCCAGAACTCCTCCAGTGCCGGGCATGCCCAGAACATATGGGCATGGTTCGCTGGACTCCCCGAGCACCTGACACACCTGTCTTCACCCCCAAAGAACCTACTCATCCTCGTCCCAGTCATGTGGGCCCGGTGCAGCACCTTGAATTGGATGAGGCTAAGCCGTGCACACGAGGAGGAAGAATGAACCCTCTCCAGGGCATCAGCCCATGTCCCGTCTTCGATCTGTTCCCCCAGTTCCCCCTCCCACTTAGCTTTCAGCTCCTCTACTGACGCCTCCTCCACCTCCTGCATAACCTTGTAGATATCAGATATCTTCCCCTCTCCGACCCAGACCCCAGAAAGCACCCTGTCACTCACCCCCCTCGCGGGAAGCGAAGGGAATCCCTCCACCTGCCATCTTGCAAATGCCTTTACCTGCAGATACCTGAACATGTTTCCCGGGGGAGCCCAAATTTCACCTCCAACTCCCCCAGGCTCGCAAACCTCCCATCAATAAACAGGTCCCTCAGCTGTCTGATGCGCCTCTGTGCCAACCCTGAAATCCCCCATCAATGTTCCCCGGGACGAACCTATGGTTCCCCCTCAACGGAGCCTCCATCGAGCCACCCACTTCTCCCCTATGTCGCCTCCACTGCCCCCAAATCTTGAGGGTAGCCGCCACCACCGGACTCGTGGTATACCTCGTAGGAGGGAGCGGCCACAGCGCCATTACCAGGGCCCCCAGGCTTGTATCTCCACAGGACGCCCTCTCCATCCGTTTCCATGCTGCCCCCTCCCCCTCCATCACCCACTTGCGCACCATCGACACATTGGTCGCCCAATAATACCCCGAGAGATTGGGTAACGCCAGCCCCCCCCCATCTCTACCCCGCTCCAAGAAGACCCTCTTCACCCTCGGGGTCCCATGCGCCCAAACAAAGCTCATGATGCTGCTAGTCACCCTTCTAAAAAAGGCCCGAGGGATAAAGATAGGCAAACATTGAAAAAGGAACAAGAACCTCGGAAGAACCGTCATTTTGACGGACTGCACTCTACCTGCCAACGATAGCGGCACCATGTCCCACCTTTTAAATTCCTCCTCCATCTGCTCCACCAGCCTGGTAAAATTAAGCTTATGGAGAGTCCCCCAACTCCTGGCCACCTGCACCCCCAGGTATCTGAAACTCTTCACTGCCCTCTTAAACGGGAGTCTCCCAATTCCCTCCTCCTGATTACCCGGGTGTACTACAAATACCTCGCTCTTGCCTAAATTTAACTTATAGCCCGAGAAGCCCCCAAATTCCGCTAACAGCTCCATCACCCCCGGCATTCCCCCTTCTGGGTCCGCCACATATAACAGCAGGTCGTCCGCATACAGCGATACCCGATGTTCCTCCCCACCCCGCACCAGACCCCTCCATCTCCCTGACTCCCTCAACGCCATAGCCAAAGGTTCAATCGCCAGTGCAAAGAGCAAGGGGGACAGGGGGCACCCCTGCCTTGTCCCATGGTAGAGCCTAAAGTACCCCGAGCTCCTTCCATTGGTAACTACACTTGCCATCGGAGCCGCGTAGAGCAGCCTCACCCATTTGATGAATCCCTCCCCGAATCCGAACCGCTCCAGCACCTCCCACAGGTACCCCCACTCAACTCTATCAAACGCTTTCTCTGCATCCAGCGCCACCACTATCTCCGCCTACCCCTCCACTGCCGGCATCATGATAACATTTAGCAGTCTCTGCACATTCGTGTTGAGCTGCCGTCCCTTGACAAATCCTATCTGATCCTCGTGCATCACCCCTGGCACACAGTCCTCTATCCTGGTGGCCAGGATCTTCGTCAGCAACTTAGCGTCAACATTGAGGAGCGAGATAGGCCTGTATGATCCACACTGCAAGGGGTCCTTATCCCGCTTCAGCATCAGAGAGAACAGTGCCCGCGACATCGTCGGGGGCAAAGCCCCCCCCTCCCATGCCTCATTGAAGGCTCGCACCAACAGGGGGCCCACCAGATCCGCATACTTTTTATAAAATTCCACCGGGAACCCGTCCAGCCCCGGCGCCTTACCTGATTGCATTTGTCCAATCCCCCTGACTAGCTCCTCCAACTCTATCGGCGCCCCCAGCCC
The DNA here is from genome assembly GCF_902713615.1 of Scyliorhinus canicula. Classification (NCBI taxonomy): domain Eukaryota; kingdom Metazoa; phylum Chordata; class Chondrichthyes; order Carcharhiniformes; family Scyliorhinidae; genus Scyliorhinus; species Scyliorhinus canicula. The sequence goes on from NC_052156.1 coordinate 46,811,059, forward strand.
CTCTACCAGCTCCTCTTGAACCCTTGGGAAACATAGCCCGTTCATGAAGCTCTCCATCCCCCCTCTCCCCATCGGAGGTTCCGACCGGTACAGTTCCTCGTGGAAGTCCCTAAAGACCCCGTTTACTTCTGTCCCCTTCTGCACTACATTCCCACCCTTATCCGTTACTCCACCAATTTCCCTAGCCGCATCTCGCTTACGGAGCTGATGCGCCAACATCCTGCTCGCCTTCTCCCCATACTCATATACCGCACCCTGCGCCCTCCTCCACTGTGTCTCCGCCTTTCTGGTGGTCAACAAGTCAATTTTGGCCTGCAAACTACGCCGTTCCCCCAGCAACCCCTCCTCCGGTGCCTCCGCGTATCTCTTGTCCACGTCCAGGAGCTCCCCCACCAGTCTCTTCCTCTCCCTCCTTTCCCTATGGGCCCAGATGGAGATCAGCTCCCCCCGGATCACTGCTTTCAGAGCCTCCCAGACCATCCCCACTCGGACCTCCCCCGTGTCGTCGGTATCAAGATACCCCTCAATACTTCCCCGGACCCTCCTACACACCTCCTCATCCGCCAGCATCCCCACATCCAGGCACCAGAGTGGGCGCTGGTCCCGCGCCTCCCCCATCTCCAGATCAACCCAGTGCGGAGCATGGTCTGAAATCGCTATGGCCGAATACTCGGCATCCTGCACCTTCGGGATCAATCCCCTGCTCAGGACGAAAAAATCTATTCGGGAATAAACCCTATGGACATGGGAGTAAAAGGAATACTCCCGCGCTCTCGGCCTCCCAAACCTCCAGGGATCCACCCCTCCCATCTGGTCCATAAACCCCCTCAGCACTTTGGCCGCCGTCGGTCTCCTACCCGTCCTTGAACTGGACCGGTCCAGTGGGGGATCCAGCACTGTGTTAAAGTCTCCCCCCATGATCAGGCCCCCTGCCTCTAGGTCCGGAATGCGGCCCAACAAGCGCCTCATGAAGCCAGCATCATCCCAATTCGGGGCATATACATTAACCAGTGCCACCTTATCTCCCTGCAGCCTACCCTTCACCATAATATATCTGCCCTCCTTGTCCGACACCACCTCAGCCGCCTCGAACGCCACCCTCTTCCCCACCAGAATCGCCACCCCCCCTGGTTCTTCGCGTCCAATCCTGAGTGAAAAACCTGCCCCACTCACCCCTTCCTCAGACGAACCTGGTCCGCCACCTTCAAGTGGGTCTCCTGGAGCATAGCCACGTCCGCCTTCAACCCCTTCAGATGAGAAAATACCCTAGTTCTCTTAACCTGCCCATTCAGCCCCCTCACGTTCCAGGTAATCAGCCGGATCAGAGGGCAACCCGCCCCCGTCCCCCGCCGGCTAGCCATAGCTTATCGACTGCTCGCCCCAGGCCAGCTCGCCCCGCCTGACCCGTTCCACATGACGATAACGCCTCTCCTCTACCCCCCCGGCCCACACCATCTCCTTCCTGGCCATTCCAGCAGCAACTCGGTATCCCCCCCCCCCCCCCCCCCCCCCACTCCCCCCAGGCTAGGACCCCTCCTAGCCGCGACGCACCCTCCATGGTACTTCCGTGAGTCAGCTGACTTCTGCTGACCCCAGCAGCTCCCGCCAAAACCCATCCCCTCCCGGCATGGGGTCATCCCCCTCTTGCCACACCTCCTTGGCACCGCTTCAGCGCGGGAAAGAAAACCAGAGAGGCCACACCCCACCTCCAGCTCCGCCCCCCCCTGCCCCGCAGGGAATGTCCGCGCTTTCACACTGCCACACCCCGCCCTTCTGACGCAGCTCCCCAAAATCCAGTTTCACCCCAACCCCCAGCCCCGTACAGAAGAGAACATATAAAACACAAACCCCCAACATTCCCCACATACCTCACACCCATACCCAACATACAGACCCACCCGGAAACAGAGCAAAAATAAAACCAGCATAAAAAACACGTGTCAAAATTGAAGAACAGCAACAGCGAAAACAGCAACGGCCATAGTGTGTCCCCAGACCCTAGTTCGAGTCCAGCCTCTCCGCCTGTACAAAGGCCCACGCCTCCTCCGGGGACTCGAAGTAGTGGTGCCGGTCCTTATATGTCACCCACAGATGCGCAGGCTGCAGCATTCCAAATCTGACCTGCTTGGCATGCAGCACCGCCTTCATCCGGTTAAACCCGGTCCGCCGCTTTGCCACCTCCGCACTCCAGTCCTGGTAGATTCGCACTACCGAATTCTCCCACTTGCTGCTCCTCTCTTTCTTGGCCCAGCACAGCACACACTCCCGGTCGCTGAATCGATGGAACCACACCAGCACCGCCCGCGGGGGTTCATTTGCCTTAGGCCTCCTGGCCAGCACTCTGTGAGCTCCCTCAAGCTCCAGGGGCAAATGGAAGGACCCCGCTCCCATCAACGAGCTCAACATCGTGGTCACGTACGACGGGAGATCCGACCCCTCCAGCCCCTCCGCCAGGCCCAGGATCCTCAAATTCTTTCGCCTTGTGTGAACTTCCAGCTCCTCCAAGCGGTCTTGCCACTTTTTGTGAAGTGCCTCGTGCAACTCCACTTTCCCCACGAGGACCACGGCCTCCTCCTCCCACTCAGCGGCCTGCTGCTGCAACTCCCGAATGGACACCTCCTGGGCCGCCTGGGTCCCAAGCAGCTTGTTGGTAGTCGCATTCAGGGAGTCCAGCAACTCAGCCTTCAGCTCCTCAAAACAGCGCAGAAGAGAGGCTTGCAGCTCCTGCGCCCCCTTCCACCAGTCCTCGGGTGTTCCGCCGGCCGCCATTTTGTCCTTCTTCCCCCGCTTTTCTTGGGGAGCTGCTGCAGCTTTTTCCTTTGCCCCACTCTGGGTGAGCACCATAAATTATGGGGAATGCTCCTCTAGACACCTTCCCCCACCGTCGATTCGTCGAGACAGCGCCTTTTGGGGCCCTCAAATCGGCGCAAAAGTCCTTGAGTAGCGGGAGCTGCCAAACGTGCGGCTTAGCTCCGCATAGCTGCAACCGGAAGTCTCGCCGATGAACTCAGTTGAGCTGCGAGTCCGATTCTCTAAGTCTTGGTGTCTGAGGGACTTTGTTGGCGAAGGTGGGTCTCACACGCTGCTTCCTACTGTCTCTGTTCGGTCATCAAATCTTCTCTGCTGCCTCTACATGTCTTCACTGCTGAGGGTCCTAGTGGGTGATCTTCATATCCCTCTTCTTGTCTTGCCAGAAGGTTCTCTGGCCCTCAGCCAATGAGGCCTCAGGGTGGAGGTAGCAATACCCAATGGTGTTGCCGATTGCAACTCTGCCCTAGGTGTCCATTCCTAGGTGTATTGTCCGCATGTAACCTTCCTCCATATATGCTAACTGGGTGCCAGAAAGTCTAGCTTGATCTGAGAAACCCAAAACAATCGATCCATATAGGACCGATTATCTCCTGATGTATGATTGACAGGGGCAGTCCAGGCATGTCCTGGCAATTTCTCTGTGTTCAGTGTATTCAAAATTGGCCAAGTTCGAATTTCCATCAGGCCTGCCTGTGGTTCTGACTTTGTTTGGCCTGATTTGATTGGGCCTAAAATACAGACCACTGTCCATTTTACCACACTAGGTTTAAAAAGTGAAGTAGTTGCAGGAAATCAATCAAAAGTGAAACATACTGGAAACACTTGGCAGATCAATAAGTACCCATTGAGAGTGCAAACAAGTTGACATATTAGGTCGGGTTCTTTTGCCATAAATAAATTGCAGTTTGATGTTCAATTACACACTGAAAGATGATGGGGATCATGGATGGAAGGGTGTGAAGAAGTGAATAGTTTATGTATCCAATTGTGAACAGATTCTTGACATATTGCAAATCTTGTAGATTAAAGGTGCAAATTCTTTGAAAGATAAATTTATGGTGCTGAGAAATTCTCTGCTGTCGATCCAATCTTGAAACCATGGAACAGCATCCCTGAAATCATAACGAAGAAGATCAAAAATTAGTTTGAGGGTACTTTTCCACTAAAAATGGATCAGTTGAAAGGCAATTTTACACATCTATGTTCACACAAAGCCGGTGTTCAAAATGATTGTCAAGAATATTCAAATAGACAAAATAAAATAGAGTGGGAAACCTTTGAATGCTGAACAGCTTTTACCCAGTTAGCGATGTGGGTTTTGTCCAGCAAATGGTAAGCTTGTACCTTTCTACAATGTAAGTTAATGACTACTTCAAAAATATGTTTTGCATGTTTTCTCTGCATGTTCTCTCTCAATTCAAACCAATATTGAATTGGTTTTGATTATTTCCATGTGTACAGTGAAATGTATTGTTCTGCGTGCAGCTCCGACAAATTATTCCGCACATGAAAAGAAAATACACAATAGTGCAAACATAAAATACACAATGTAAATACATAGACAAAGGCATCGGGTATTATACTACTAGGTCGATAAGATGCGTGACGAGATCAGATCAGTTCATAAGAGGGTCGTTTAGGAATCTAGTAACAGAGGGGAAGAAGCTGTTTTTGAATCTGTTGGTGTGTGTTCTCAGACTTTTGTATCTCCAGCCCAATGGAAGAAGTTGAAAATGTGAGTTAGCCAGGTGGGAAGGGTCTTTGATTATGCTGCCTACTTGGCCGAAGAGTGAAAGGATTGGTGTGTAATATCTATACCTTGGTTAAATACAAAACTATTTCTGTTGTGTCAAATGATTGGACAGAAACAAGAGCCTAAATTGAAACCAATTATTGCTTCAGAGGCAGCTTAATTGGGGTTTTAGCACGTAAGACATGGTTCAGGCACAATAATAACTTATTAACCCACAGAGTTTCCCTTTGTGATACTATCCTGATCCCAAAGGGATTTTTAATACAATGTCCTCTTGATACAGGCTGCGCCGTGGGAGGCCTCATAGAATGCTGACAGAAGGCATTGGGAAGGGAGCCCAATGGCCTTTTGCTGCCATGGGATATTCTTGGGTTGGAACCTCAGCAGTTCATTAAATTAACTATTTGGACAATTATCTGCCAATTTCTGATCCCATCGCTATTTTACTGGTGACAGAAGGGATCAGAACGCATGGGGAACTTAATGAGCATAGCCAAAAGGAAAAGACCACCTACCTAGTCCATCCCGACTGAACATAGAACAGCACAGAACAGGCCCTTCGGCCCTCGATGTTGTGCCGAGCATTGCCGGAACCAGATCAAGCTATCCCACTCCCTGTCATTCTGGTGTGCTCCACGTGCCTGTCCAATAACCGCTTGAAAGTTCCTAAAGTGTCCGACTCTACTCTCACAGCAGGCAGTCCATTCCCCACCCTAACCACTCACTGAGTAAAGAACCTACCTTGGACATCCCTGCTATATCTCCCACCCTGAATCTTATAGTTATGCCCCCTTGTAACAGCTACATCCACCCGAGGAAATAATCTTTGAACGTCCACTCCATCTATCCCCCTCATCATCTTATAAAGTTCTATTAAGTCGCCTCTCATCCTCCTCCGCTCCAAAGAGAAAAGCCCTAGCTCCCTCAACCTTTCCTCATAAGACCTATCCTGCAAACCAGGCAGCATCCTAGTAAATCTCCTTTGCACCCTTTCCAATGCTTCCACATCCTTCCTATAATGAGGTGACCAGAACTGCACACAATACTTCAAATGTGGTCTCATCAGGGTCATGTGTAGTTGCAGCATAACCCCACAACTCTTAAACTCAAGCCCCCTGTTAATAAACGCTAACACACTATAAGCCTTCTTCACGGCTCTATCCACTTGAGTGGCAACGTTCAGAGATCTGTGGACATGAACCCCAATATCTCTCTGTTCCTCCACATTGCTCAGATCCCTGCCGTTGACCCTCTAATCGCATTCAAATTTTTTCTACCAAAATGAATCACTTCGCACTTATCAGGGTTAAACTCCATCTGCCATTTTTCAGCCCAGCTCTGCATCCTATCAATGTCTCTTTGCAGCCTACAACAGTCCTCCACCTCATCCAATACTCCACCAATCTTGGTGTCATCAGCAAATTTACTGACCCAGCCTTCAGCCCCCTCCTCCAATTCATTGATAAAAATCACAAATGGCAGAGGACCCAGCACTGACCCCTGTGGCACACCGCTGGTAACTGGTCTCCAGTCTGAAAATGTTCCATCCACCACCACCCTCTATCTTCTATGTGATAGCCAGTTACTTATCCAATTGGCCAAATTTCATTCTATCCCACACCTCCTTACTTTCTTCATGAGCCGACCATGGGGAATCTTATCAAACGCCTTACTAAAATCCATGTGTACGACATCAACTGCTCACCCTTCATCTGCACACTTAGTTACCTCCTCAAAGAATTCAATCAAATTTGTGAGGCAAGACTTGCCCTTCATGAATCCGTGTTGACTATCCCAGATTAAGCTGCATCTTTCCAAATGGTCATAAATCCTATTCTTCAGGACCTTTTCCATTAACTTACTGACCACCGAAGTAAGACTAACTGGCCTATAATTACCAGGGTCATTCCTATTCCCTTTCTTGAACAGAGGAACAATATTCGTCACTCTCCAGTCCTCTGGCACTATCCCCATGGACAGTGAGGAACCAAAGATCAAAGCCAAAGGCTCTGCAGTCTCATCCCTTGCCTCCCAAAGAATCCTTGGATATATCCCATCTGGCCCAGGGGACTTGTCGACCCTCAGGTTTTTCAAAATTGCTAATACATCCTTCCTCAGAACATCTACCTCCTCCAGCCTACTAGCCTGTATCACACTCTCATCCTCAAAAACATGGCCCCTCTCCTTGGTGAACACTGAAGAAAAGTATTCATTCAATGCCTCCTATTTCTTCTGACTCCATGCACAAGTTCCCACTACTGTCCTTGACCGGTCCTACCCTCACCCTGGTCATTCTTTTATTTCTCACATAAGAGTAAAAAGCCTTGGGGTTTTCCTTGATCCGACCCACCAAGGACTTCTCATGCCCCTTCCTAGCTCCCCAAGCCCTTTTTTTTAGCTCATTCCTTGCTACCTTGTAACCCTCAAGCGACCCAACTGAACCTTGTTTTCTCATCCTTACATACTCTTCCTTTTTCCTCTTGACAAGACATTCAACCTCTTTTGTGAACCATGGTTCCCTCACATGGCCGTTTCCTCCCTGCCTGATAGGGACATACCTATCAAGGACATGCAGTATTTGTTCTTTGAACAAGCTCCACTTTTCATTTGTGCCTTTCCCTGACAATTTCTGTTCCCATCTTATGCTCCCTAATTCTTGCCTAATTGCATCATAATTACCCCTCCCTCAATTATAAACATTGCCCTGCCGTATGGCCCTATCCATCTCCATTGCAAGAGTGAAAGACACCAAATTGTGGTCATTATCTCCAAAGTGCTCCCCCAACAACAAATCTAACACTTGACCCGGTTCATTACCCAGTACCAAATCCAGTGTGGCCCTCCCTCTTGTCGGCCTATCCATATATTGTGTCAGGAAACCCTCCTGCACACACTGTACAAAAACTGCCCCATCCGAACTATTCGACCTATAATCGTTCCAATCAATATTTGGAAAGTTAAAGTCACCCTAGACAACTACCTTAAGACCTCCACACGTATCCATAATCTGTTTTGCAATTTCTTCCTCCACATCTCTATTACTATTTGGGGGCCTATGGAGGCCTCTCCTAACAGTGACCGACCCTTTCCTATTTCTAACTTCGGCCCATATTACCTCAGTAGGCAGATCCCCTTCGAACTGCCTTTCTGCAGCCGTTAAACTATCCTTGATTAATAATGCTACTCCTCCACCTCTTTTACCACCTTCCCTACTCTTACTAAAACATCTATACCCCGGAACTTCCAACAACCATTCTTGTCCCTGTTCTCATCATGTCTCCGCAATGGCCACAACATCGTAGTCCCAAGTACCAATCCACGCTCCAAGTTCACCTACCTTATTCCGGATGCTCGTTGCATTGAAGTAGACACACTTCAACCCACCTTTCTGTCTGCCGGTACACTCCTGCGACCTTGATACCCTCCTCAGTACCTCACTACTCTCAACACTGGCTTCTGGACTGCAGCTCGTTTTCCCAGCCCCCTGACAAATTAGTTTAAACCCCCCCGGAGAGCCATAGCAAATTTCCCTCCCAGAATATTGGTGCCCCCCTGGTTCAGGTGACAACCGTCCTGTCTGTACAGGTCCCACCTTCCCCAGAATATGCTCCAATTATCCACGTACCTGAAACCCTCCCTCCTGCACCATCCCTGCAGCCACGTGTTTATCTGCACTCTCCCCCTGTTCCTCACCTCACTAGCACGTGGCACCGGCAACAAACCAGAGATGACAACGTGGCTTGTCCTGGCACTCAGCTTCCACCCATATAATTGTGATACCTCAGGCTGGGTTATTATTATTTTGGTCAGGGGTGGGGGCAGAGGAGTGAGTGAGCCATGGAACCTGCTTCGTACTTTTGTCTCATTGAGAATCCGCTGCATGGATGTTTTTTTTTAGTTTTCATGGAGGCATCTGGACTTCAGCAGCTCTCGTGTTTTGTACCAGCTGCTTGGAGGCTTGAGTCATCGGTTGGAGGTGTGAAGTGTTTAAAGATAAGTGAAATAGTTTTGCTACCTTTACAGTTGATATTAAATACTGTACTATGAAGTGTATCTGTGTTCAGTAAGGTGAGTTATGAAAACACTGTGACTGGAAGATGTAACTACCCCTTAAACAATGTGTTTGCCAACTGGCAAGTTGTCAAGTTGATGAACATTGTAAATATCGAAAGTCTTTCAATAACTTCAAAAAGTTCATCCAAAAGGCATAAAAGTAAAGTACATTTAACATTATTGAAAGGGCAGCCTAATATGATAATCACATCTAAATGTTTCATCTTTTTCCATTCTTTTAGATATTCAGTATAGACAGCTGTTGTGACAGCACTTTTGAAGTCTGTTTGTTTACTCGGGGAGTTTCATGGGCTCTTTGCTAAAAGTCAACCATGCTCATCCTTTTACAAGTGCTTCACATTGTTTATGCAACTGCTTGGAAGAATCTGTTTGATTTCAGAGTTTTATGGGCTATTCAACAGCTTCCAACTGTTATAGGGCATTTAAATCCTGTTCATTATATGCATAATGGGTGAAGGGTTGAGGATAAGAGGGTAGGATGAGGATGACGAGGTGAGTATGAAGGGAGTAAGTGTAGGGTGGAGGTGGTTTAAAGTGGTCAGAAATGTCAACTATGTAGAGCTGTCAATTGCCTCAGAGGCACTGGGCCAAGGCTTTTTGGGAATCTAGGTAGGCTTTTTAATCTACCCGGTCTGGACTTGGCCTACCTCCACTCCCGCCTCAGGCTTGCTTCAACGGCAGGCCTGCCCCCGGACCAGTTAGGGTCGACACCCCGGAAGTTTTTGCCTACCGGCATTTCCGAGATACAGGTGCGTTTGTGAAGGTAGGATTAGTCCTGTCTCCTGAACCCACCTCCGACATGAAAATTTGGCTCCTTGTGTAACATAATAAATACACTGTCCACCACTCCAAAATCGTACACTGCTTTTCTGTGAGAGGTGAGAAAACAGATTAAATTCCAGGCTAACTTGGTTCTTGCCTTATACAGATCAGGGGCGGGATTCTCCGACCCCTCCCCCCCGCCGTTCCGGAGAATCGCCAGGGGCCGGCCGGTGTAACGGTCCGCCATGGCCGGCACTGAAAAGAACCCCCCTGCGCATGTGCTAGGATGACGCCAGCACACGCTGGCGCTCCCGGTGACGCATTGCCAAGCCCTTCGGCATCGGTACATCCCAACCCGCCAGTTGGGGGAGAATCCCGCCCCAGAAGTATTATTCCTGGTCCTGTAACCTATTGACTGAATCAGATGGTGCTGTACCATGTTAGTTTCGCAATTTTGCATCCCCACTGCACATTTGTTTAATTTGAATTTAAAAGGTTAATGATCTGACCTTTGAAATTGAGACTTTATTGTGACATTGGTAGGAACAAGGAATAGATTGGCATAAATATGCCACTAATAGACCCTTCCGTTTAGCACAGGGCTGAATCGCTGGCTTTGAAAGCAGACCTAGCAGGCCAGCAGCACGGTTCGATTCTCGTAACAGCCTCCCCGAACAGGCGCCGGAATGTGGTGACTAGGGGCTTTTCACAGTAACTTCATTGAAGCCTACTCGTGACAGTAAGCGATTTTCATTTCATTTCTTCAGTCCATCCAAAGATCTGAAAAGAAACATGGGACTTTATGAATTTCGATAATGTAAAATCAGGTCCCTAAATTTAGCCATGTGGTCTGAAGTTATCTCCGACCTTTGAAACTTAATTTGTCCCAACCAGTATCTTGTGTGTCTCTTTTTAAGATTAAAATATAACTGGCAGTTTTGAGTTGAGTTCCATAAATCAATATATAAAATGTTGGAAATACTTACCAGGTCAGGCAGCATCAATGGAGAGTTAATGTTGATTCTGACGCTGCATTAGCCTGAAACTTTAATTCTGTTTCTCTGCACAACATTTTCTGTTTATATTTGAGAATTCAAGCATTTGCAGTAAATTGCCTTTGCGCTGAGATTAAACCAGTCTCTTTGTAAGCATGGTGTCATTTTTGATCCTGAGATGAGCTTCTGACCTCATATTTGTGCCATCACAAAGACCACCAATTTCTGCCTTAGTAAAATTGCTCAACCTCGCCTCCATCTCAGCTTATCGGCTGCTGAAATCCTCACCCGTGCTTTGCTACCTATAGACTCAAATATTCCATGCATGCATGGGCTGGTCTCCTGCATTCTTTCCTCAGTAAACTTGAGTCATCCAAAACTCTGCTGCGCGGCAAGTCCTGTTCACCTCTCACCCCGTCTCTGCTCACTTACATTGGCTCCAGCTCAAACAACGTATTGATTTTAAAATTCCTATCAAACCCTTCTATGACCTTGCCTCTCCCTATCTCTGTAATCTTGTCCAAATCCACAACCCCCTGGGAAATCTGTGGTCTTCTAATTCAGGACTCTCGTACATTCCCACTTGCAATTGTTCCACCGTTAGTGGCTGTGAACCAGTTGCCTCGGTACCAAACTATGAAGTTCCCTCCCTCCACCTTTCCACCTCCACATCATCTTTCTCATTTTTAAAATATCCTTAAAACCTGCCTCTTGACCAAGCTTTTAATCTAGTGTGTCCAAGTGTGGCTTGCTCATTTTATAATACTTAGGTCAAGTGCCTTGAGACATTTTGTAATTCTAGGTATATAATATAATTGTAAATTTCATAAAATAAATTTAATTTGGATATTTTTTCCTTAAGTGGGAAAGAAAGAATCTTAATCTGGATTTGAAAAATTTGCAATGCATGTTTTGTGTACTGCACATGCCTAATTAAGACGTCCGTAACCGAAGCCTCAATCTGGATGCTTCCAGTATTTTTCATGTTACATGGCAGGGTGCAGCAGTCACAAAAATAGCTGAGCAGGAGCCCACATCCAATAGCTGAATTACTTTGAGCCAATTTTACTCATCTTCACAGCAGAAATAAAAGCAAATCTTAGGACAGCGCTAGTTGGTAGGGGCGGGGAAAGCTTAATTCCTGACAAAGAATTTGACTGTCACTGCATGATAGCAATCAAGAAAAAAATGTGAAAAGGCAAATGGATCTGAGATTCTATGCCTTTGGCAAAGCTCTTTATGGAAGATGTTCGGATCTGCAGTCTGAAAATTAGTGGCAATGTAGGTAAAAACTGGAAGCTGGTGTAGTAACTCCTAGGTTAAAGCAAAAATGCAAGTAAACCAGTAATCTTATGAATTAGCAAATAACTTGAAATAATTAGCTGCCCCCTGATTTCCAATAATTTGTTCAAATCAGCCCTTTTTTGAATTCATGGCTAATTGCTGAAAGAATTGTCATTTGTTTTGAAATTCCATATGGTCATTTTATAGTATTTTAGCTGTCGAAATCCAAATAATTTCCTTACTGCCAAGCAGAATATATTAGTCGTATATGTAAAAGATCTTTTTCTGTGCACAGAATTTAATTCTGATCAACTCCCATCTGAAAGGCTCACATAATTACCCTGACAGTTAGTTCATCACAGTTTGTCCATCCTTTCAGTTATTCAGTGATGTGGGGAACCAAAAACAGTGGATAAATTTAGCAATATTTTCAGATTTTTTTTCTCTTTGTATTCCTACTTTTATTCTTCCATAATTCATTCCACATTTCTTTCCGGATGACTAGTCAGACACAGCATTTCTTCCCCACTTTTAAAAAAAATGTTTAAACAATTAATTACTGGTTTAATATATGAGAAAGCTTATTTGTACTCATTTTTGCAACAGGATTGATTTCCATTTCCTTGTACTTCAATTAGTCAGCCATTTTGTCTGGTTTTTTTTCCTTCTCTACAGTGTCTGTGCTCAGCACTGTTTAAATTTCCATAAGAAGAACACATATCTCATAAGACTTTACAGGTCCAGCACTACTGGAAATTATTTACTATTCTATTATGTTATAAGGAAATAAATTGGAAAGCCAAGCAATAATTGCCTTGTTAATTATGTGTAACCGAGGGTATCTTTTCCACTTTAATTTTTTCATCACTTAATTTCTAAATCAGTTTGCTTGTGTAATCTGGCTACTTAATTGAATGCAGTGAAATCACGATGAGTCAAACTTGAATGACACAAAATTCTAATAATTTCAAAGTTGTCAGCCATTCCCACCCTGGCATGATAGCAATGCCATAGAACAATACCTGTGATGAGCCAAAATTCCCGATCCTGAATTAACTGAACTTGTCTCGTGGATGAACTGAACTTGCCATATAATGGCGACAACCAGTCTGAACGCAGTTAGACCACAAAAGCGTGCACAGTCATGGAGCACTGGGCAAGCCGTTATTTGAAATTTAAAATCTCCCTGTGAAAGGATGTGCAGAGCCTGTGAGCATGACTGAACCTGTGAGAAAATTAAAAATGTTGGGCTGGATTCTCCGCATCCCGACGGCAAAATCATGGATGGCGCCGGGGCGGAGAATCCAGTTTGACGCCAAAATCAAGTCCGGTGCCAGTTTGCCGATTCTCCGGCACCGAAAAGCGGCGTCACTGGGGAATACTCCACACCAGCGGGGGCCATTGCCAGAGGCCTGCTCCGACATTCCCCCCCCTACCAGCTGAGTTCCCGATGGCGTGGAACTAACCTGCTATTGCCGGTCGGGATACTTGCGTGGCAGGTGTGGACTCAGTCCGCGGTCGCCCTGATCGGGGGCTGGCCGTTCGGAGGCCAGGGCGGGCCTTATGGGCAGCCGGGGAGTGCGTGTGTGGGGTTTGAGGGTCAGGCACGCGGGTGATTGGGGGGTCTCTTTCTTTGGGTCTGGCTCCACAGTCCAAGTCCGCCATGGAGCATGGCGTGGCCGCTGGAGGTCGCCGCCATGTGCATGCGCGGCCTCTGACCTGGAAGTGCTGGGGCCTGTATCTGCAGCAAAAGCTGCAAGATTTACTCCGGGTCCCTGATAGCCCCCTGCAGGGCTATGAAATCGTGTCCCTGTTTCCCAGGATTTTCAGGAGTAAAACTCCACGGTTTTGGCGCCGGCGTGGGGACATAGTCCCAATAATGTGGAATCCAGCCCGTTGTCCATCGGAAAGAAGGTGAAGTTGATACAGCAAGTGGAAAACCCTGGAGCAAGGTGGAAAGCTGACATCATGAAGGAATGGGAGATTCCACCATCACGTATGCCCACCATTATGAAACACAAGACAACATCTTGGAACAGTTCAACAAACCAAGTGTCTCTCCAGCAAGGAAGAGGATTAGAACAGCTGCTAAACCAACTTTGAAGCTCAACTATGTTGTTTAAGGCAGTCCAAGCAGAGAATGTTCCCATCTCCAGTCCAACCCTGCAGGAATGAGGAGCCACCCTGGCAAAGTAGATGAGCCACATGGAATTCACCCACGTGATGAATGGCTGGACCAATTCAGGACGATGCATGACATTGTCTTCTGTGCAGTAAGCAGCGAGTGTGTGGCACTTCTGGCAGCAATGACAGATGATTGGCTCTAAAATGGTCTCCCACATCTTGAATCAGTATGCACCACAAAACATTGCTAACATAGATGAAACCTGATTGTTTTACCATCTTTTGCCAGACTGTTCTTTGATTTGTGCAGATGAGACGTGGAATGGTGAAAAACCGAGTAAGTAAAGTGGGACTGCTATGGCCTGCACCAATACGAATTACATTGAACAGCTGCCATGTCTTGTGATAGCAAAGTCCAAGAAGCCGCTATGCTTTGGGAATGTCAAGATGCTAGCCATGCAGTATGAAGCCAACAAAACTGCCTGAATATCCAGCATTTTTGAGGTGTGGATCAGGAAAATGGACAAAACATATCATGCTGGACTGTATCACGAATACTCGAAGGTGGCATGCTAAGCAGAAAAAGTTTATGACGTTTTTCCATAGCTAACTCCTGACATTTTTCAATGCAGAGCTCTGCCTGTTTTGTTATGCTCTTGACGGAGCATAAGCTGCTTCCTTGATGTGCACTCTGACAAAGGAAGGTTCAGACTTGGAGATGGCTTTAACACATTTATTAAACTGTTAACGATTCTCCTACTTGAATTCGACTCTCCTGTTAATCCTGCTATAGCTACTGAGACTGACGAATCAGTCTGCTACAATCCACGTGGTGGGTGTGATGTGTTTCAAATCAACCCTGTGTTCTCACTAAGTGTCTCCACTGGAAAGAGGAAGATCATGTGTGCTGTCCTTTTAGGGGCTGGTTTAGCTCACTCAGCTAAATCGCTGGCTTTTAAAGCAGACCAAGGCAGGCCAGCAGCACGGTTCGATTCCCGTACCAGCCTCCCCGGACAGGCGGCGGAATGTGGCGACTAGGGGCTTTTCACAGTAACTTCATTGAAGCCTACTCGTGACAATAAAGCGATTTTCATTTTTCATTTTTTTCATTATATGGGTTGGTGTAATGCCCTGCTGTGGTAGTGTCACCTCTGTGTGTATTGTGAATGCCTATCGGTCGTGTCCTATCTTACTGGCCAATTGGATGAATGTCTGTGTGTCATGTCTCTGGTGCTCCCTCTAGTGTCTATCTAGTCTACGTGTATTTACATTAACCTCTTGTATATTTACAATTATGCATTTCACAACACTGCCCTTTTACAATGTCACCCCATTGTAAGAGTGAACAAACTGAATAAAGACTTCTTCACCCATTTACCGCTTTACCATTTTTGCCATTTGTACCTGTTGTTTTTGACGAAGATGAGGTTTGTAGGCATAATCGGGTTTCAGAGAGATGTATTTATGTGGAAATGGAACTTCTTCACCTATTGCAAAACTCTGCTTAACACATTTGTGGGTGGTCCCCTGGGATTTGACTTGTCGCGACTTTACTGTAAATTGGTTTCACTGATGGGTGTGAAATTGATCTTCAGCGTAAGTGTAAAACAAGTGTTAGCAAATCAACAATCTGAATTTACACTGTTCCTGGTTTTCAAAGAAATGGTCTGCCGCTTTGATATTGCCCAAAGATATTGCCCAAACACTTCAAATGTGTGCCGGTGCTGAGATCTGAATTTATAGTCTAATTTCTTCTACCAAGCCTGCTAAATGGCTTCTTGCTTTGTTTCTGCTCTGCACCACCATTTCAAAACTACGATCAACTCCAATTTTCCACAAAAAGAGTGTATAAAATGTTAATTTTCATAGTGTCTGATCCACTTGCATTGGGGTAGATGGTGAAGAAAGATCTCCTTTCTCAAGAGAAGCGATGGTAAATTATTTTGGTTGATCATTGGGAGATAATAATGGTTTATGATTAGAGTGTATATCCATTTTATCATATCCAACTACTTTTGACAAATGAGTAGAACAAAAATCTTCGACAGGTAGTTAAAATTTGTAGTTAATATGATGGGATTGTAGAAAAAGTAAAAAAGAGGTAACTTTATACCTTTTATCAAATCTCTGGATTGTTGGAGGTCGAATGCTTTGTTCAGTTCAGGGTGCTTTCCTTTAAGACCATGGAGAGGGTTCAAAGGTCATTTTCTAAGATGATAATGGGGACGAGAAATATTGGGCACGGTCTACCAGCCGCATTACACTCAAAAGGTAGTGCAACGCAACACGATCGGTAAATGCCGGGAGATCCCTCTTCTGGGATCTACCTGGCTCGGCACACCTTGCGAGATCTTATAATGATCTCACGAGATGGCGCAATGTGAATCCTGGGCAGAATGTGGGCAGATCACTTTTTGGCAAACCTACATATTAGAGAGAGAGACAGCTAATCTCACTGTAATAGGCATTCTCACGATCTCCCCAAGGCAATGAGATCTAAACAACAATTGAGGACCAGATGGAACGATACTCGGGAGTCTCCTAGAAGATTGGAGCTTGCTCTTTGGGCAGGGTGGTACCCTGGCACTGCTGGTGCCACCTGTGCACCTTGGCACTGCCAACCTGACACCCTGGCAGTGCCTGGGTGTCAGCCTGATACAGCCAAGTTGTCCAGGCGGCACGGCCAGCTGCCAGGGGCAGAATCAGGGTGCAATATTGACGCTGCCGAGTTGGCATCTTTCCCATGCTGCGAATCAGGCCCAGGGGTACACTGTGTGAGTGCAGGGGATTAAGGGGATCCTGAGGACCCCCGTATAGGTGAGTTGGGGCTTTTGGGAAGTTTGGGGGCTGTGTCAGGGGTTGAACAGAGCTCTTCAGTGCAGAAAAGGGAGCTAAGTGCAGCCTTGTTGGGGTGTCCCCCACTGATGCCCCATATCTACCCGAACGGACTCCAAGTGCCGGGAAACACCAGGCTAAATGGGATCGCTATGGGACTCTGCTCCCATTCGGATAGATCGTGCCCATTATTAATGATGAGTGGTTGTTGTCTGAGTCTGGACCAGGCCGTTGGCAATCTCAGCCTCTGATTTGACCCCGGGCTGAGCATTTGACCCCATATACACTCAGTTACCTAATCTTCACAAACTTCAGCTCATCCAAAATGTTGCTCTCCATATCCTATCCTGTGCCAAGTTCTGCTCGTCCATCACCCCTGTCCTTAATGACTTGTATTGTCTCAATATTGTCTTAATACTTCAAATTTAAAAATCTCACCCTCGAGTTTAATTCCCTTGTGACCTTGCCCAGTCATATCTCAATAACCTCCTTTAGCCTGGCATGCTCCTTGAACTCTCCATTTCTCTGACTGTGGCTTCAAGTATATACCTATAGACTTTGTTCCATTTTGGAACTTGTGCCTTCAATCATAGAATCATAGAACCTCAACAGTGCAGAAGGAGGCCATTCGGCCCAATGAGTCTGCACCAACCCTCTGAAACAGCACCTGAACCAAGGCCCACTCCCCCTCCCTTTTTCCATAACCCCAGCTATTTTCTGGGCACTACAGGAAAATTTAGCACGGTCAATCCACCTCAACTGCACATCTTTGGACCGTGAAAGGAAACTGGAGCACCCACGCAGACACTGTGAGAATGTGCAAACTTCACACACAGTCACCCAAGGTCAGAATCAAACTCTGGTCCCTGGCACTGTGAGGCAACAGTGCTAGCCACTGAGCCGTCAATCTAGGTGCTGAGACCCTCTATTTATCCAACTCACTCATCTGTCCGGACTGGAAAAAACACCTCTTTGACCACTTTTGGCCAACTTTCTTAATATCTTCTTCGTCTCTGTGTAACTTGTTTTCACTTTATGTCTGTGTGAAGCACTGTGGGACACTTTTCTGTATTAAAGGTGCAATGTAAATTGTTGTTGAGATATTGGAGGTTTTGGTTGCTAAATTCAGCTCCGAGGTGCCACGGGTGCGAGTGTTATAGAAGCCAGAACTCCAAATGTGTCAGCAGGACTACTTCTAGCACAGGCCGTGCCACCTGCAATACGGTGGCACTGCCACCTTACAGCGCCAGGAACCCGGGTTCAATTCTGGCTTTGGCTGACTGTTTAGAGTTGCATGTGCTCCCGATGTCTGCATGGATTTCCTCTGGGTGCTCCGGTTTCCTCCCACAGTCCAAAGATGTGCAGGTTAGATGGATTGGTCATGCTAAATTTCCAGGGATGTGCAGGTTGGGTGATGAGAATGGAGTGGGGTGTGCTGGGGAATGGGCCTGGGAAGAGTGCTCTTTCGGAGGATTGATGTGGACTTGATGAACCGGGTGGCCTCCTTCTGCACTGCAGGGATTCGGTGATAAGAGATTAACTCATTGTAACAATTAAATGGCACTCTCGCATGGATATGCCACGCTGGAGCTGTAAACGTGCAGATTGTAACATCAAACAGCATAAAAGGCTGATTTGGTGCAACAACTGCTGTCTTGGATGTGGCAGGTCCTGCTGATGCCCTCGCTAGTCACCGATGACTGAACCTATTCTCAGCTGCACGAATGACCTCCCACCACGAGTGTTGTTTAATGGGACTTCCAAGTGAAGTGCTTTTGACTTTGTGCTGCTGCTGCAAAGTGAGTGGAATTATTGTGTTCAGTTTAGTGACAATCTCAGTGGAAACCTGCAACTTTTAAAAAGAAATTTGAACTCTCAGTTTATAACTGAAAGAATAACACCACAAAGTATTTTACTGTGCATGATTTAAACATAGCAAGTACGATCGACTTAATATTATAGTTCATAAACATTTGTACTTTAAACCCAAGAATCTCAACAGAACACTTCATTCTACTTTTATTTCCACCCAAGAGTTCAAAGTACTTTACAGGATTTTGAGTCATCTCACCTCTCCTGGGATCAAATCAACGTGTGCCATAGCTCTTGAGAATTGACATTGATTTTCCTTAGTGCTCCTGCTGTTTTCCAGTTTTTGTGCTTCTTGACATCCTTCCACTAACATCTGGCTAGGTGAACCTTCCAACTCTCCTTCAGCATCTCACAATTGTGCATTTCCAAGCATGGGCCTCACTTCATTCTTGCTAAGTGGTGCAAAATCAGAGACACCCCTGGATCCTCGAAGTTCTCTGCTCTCCTCGAAACTCCTTTACCACCCTGACCCACTGTTCAACTGATTGTTTCTTTGAGAAATCATACAGAAAAAAACAAAAATTCTTCCTGTAATCTATCATCATTGCAACGTAGTACAGCTGGAATATTCCAGATGGAGATCTAAATTCCCCAAATATTCCCATTGTACTGGGAACTATATTAATAATTCAGAGAGAGCTGTAGACATTCTGGGCGGGATTCTCTCAGGCCACGCTGGGTCGGAGAATCGGCGGGCTGGGCGCGAATCGCGCAACGCCGCCCCGACACCAGTTCGGCAATTCTCTGGTGAGCGAAGAATCGGCACAATTGGCGCGGTCGTCGCGGCACTGGTTGGGGGCCGCACTATGCGCCCCCCCCCCCCCCGCCGATTCTCCGCCCGGGATGGGCCGAGTGGCCGCAAAAAAAATCTGAGTCCCGCTGCCGCCGTCCACGTGTGGTCTTACCCGGCGGGACCTTGGCGTGCATCCTCTCGAGGGCGGGGGGGGGGGGGGGTCTGAACCCAGTTGGGGGGGGGCCTCCGTTGTGGCCTGGCCCCCGATTGGAGCCTACCGATCGGTGGGCTGGCCTCTCGGGCTCGGGCCTCTTTCACTCCATGCCGGCCTCGATAGCCCTACGCCATGTTGCGTCATGGTCGGCGCGGAGGAGGAAGCCACCGCGCATGCGCACAATCGCAGTGGCTGCAATGCGAAAGCGCACATTTGTGCCCGTCGCAGTGCGCATGCGCAGACCCGCGGTGCCCATTTGATGCCGGTATTGGCAGCTGGAGCAGCATGGCTTGCTCCAGTGCCGTGCTGGCCTCCTGTTGGGCTCAGAATCTCTGCTCCTGGGGGCCTGTTGATGCCGTTGTAAAACGCGACGGCATTTACGACGGCGTCAACACTTCACCTCAGGATCAGAGAATCCCGCCCAGTCTTCACCAAGATGTTCAAAGAGGTTGCCCACTGTTAGCTTTCAGTACTTCCAATTGTGACCTTAATAAACAAACGGAGGCCACCCTTTGATTTATAATTACTTTAGGTTAGTTTACCAGATCCTCAAATCAGGTGTTTTCATTCATCTTGCATAAAAAATTTTAATACTCAACCTAAAAGCTATACTCTAAAACATATGAATCATCAAGTCAGATATTCATAACAAGTGTTATTGGAGAGTTTGGAAATGTTTTTGGAGTTGTGAATGCTAGACCTCTACAAGTGGGAGGTCAGAGGAATTGGAAGGTCTGTCAGTATAAGACCTGCTTTCAGTGTTGTAGACCCTTTTGAACTACATTACTCCAGGGACATGGAGCACAAGCTGTTTGCAGAGGAGAGAAGGGTAGGGTTTCCAATAAAAGGCTATACCCATGACCGGTCTCCAACCTCCACTTTGGTCAGGAAAAATGTCAAAGCCAGCAATGTTTCACCTTGGGACGTGATGAAGAAACTACAGCAAGTCGTGAACACAGCCCAGTCCATCACGCAAACTCGCCTCCCATTCATTGACTCTGACTACACTTTCTGCTACCTTCAGAAAGCGGACAACATAATCAAAGACCCCTCCCACCTGGGTTACTCTCTCTTCCAACCTCTTCCTTCGGCAGAATATTCAAAAGTCTGAGAACACGTACTAACACTTCCAAAAACAGCTTCTTCCCAGTGTTACCAGAGGGTCTTGTGGACTGAACTGATCTCTCTGCACATCTTCTCTACTGTTGTGCTACTGTTGTGGCACTCTACTCCATATGCCTCACCTGATGTCTATGTATTTACATTGTGTCTTTATCATATGTCCTATGTTTTTTCATGTGTGGAACGATATACTTGGACTGCACACAGTGCAGTACTTTTCACTCTGCCTACCTCGGTACACGTGATAAGAAATCTAAATCTTACAATGTCCTCGAGCTGCACAGTAGGGTGAGAAGGTGCTGTCAGTGGTCATGAACGCCATTATGGCCATCAATTTCTCAAGCATCGATCGGACCCTTCCAGTTTGTAATAACAATAATGATCTTTATTAGGCACAAATGTGTCCAATGTTGTAGCTTCAGCATCTCATTTTTAGGCACTGCTCCTGGCATGCTGTCCTACTCTCCTCAGTGAATGAGGGCTGGTCCCTTTGACAGTGGCGGACTGGGTCTAAAAATATTGGTTGCCAGGAGACAAGGGGGCCCACCCACAACTACAATGCTATCATTTAATTTTCATAACGAATAAATAAAATTTTCAAAAAATACATATGGAAAAAAGGGTACAATTAAAATTTTTGTGGAAAAAATGTGTATTTCTTAGTAATTACAGTGTACATGTACTGTACATATTACTGGCAGTAGATACCAAATGTAAATACAGAATGTTATAATTGAATTTTTAAATTTTTTTTGATGTAATTGGTTGATATTTTTGAATAGTTTACTGCACAATTTACACATTGACAGATAGTTCAAAAGCACAATAGAGCATTGCATGCAGTGCACTATATTAAGAGCAATCGTTTGTGTTCGCTACATGATTGTGCGAATCTGCCAATAATTGCTTCTGCATCCAATTCATCTAACAATTCCTTTTCAATGGATAGCAACATGTATGATTCCAAATTCTCCTCAGACAGCGAATTTCTTAACCTTGTCTTTATGATCTTTAGCTTTGAAAATGTCCTCTCACATTGGACTTGAGTAACTGACAGTGTGCAGATGACTTTATAAAGTTCATAAAGGTTATCATATGCTTTGTCATGAAGTCTGTTGGATGCCAGAATTTTTAGTACACACGATGG
The DNA here is from genome assembly GCF_902713615.1 of Scyliorhinus canicula. Taxonomy (NCBI): domain Eukaryota; kingdom Metazoa; phylum Chordata; class Chondrichthyes; order Carcharhiniformes; family Scyliorhinidae; genus Scyliorhinus; species Scyliorhinus canicula. The sequence goes on from NC_052156.1 coordinate 46,832,785, forward strand.
GCAAGTGCTGCAAATTTTACAATTGTTGCAACTGGAATTCATATTCTCACCATCATTAAGTAATAGCTTTAATACATCAAAGTTTGAAGCAAAAGAAAACAATTCCAATATTACTTGATCTTTGCTGATTTGTGGAAACAGCCTAATAATACCTTCCAATGCTTCATCTTCAAGGCCCTTCTCTGCAATAGTTTTAAACTTTGCTGGGTCCAAGCAGGACAAATCTTTATACAACTGTTTGTGTTGTACAAAGCGTGATTCTAGTGACTGGACAACGCGATCCATTATTAGGTTAAACACATTTACTCAAAAATCAGCTAGAGAATCTGAGGAATTTCTTTCATCATCAATAAGCTCATCTGCCATTCTTTTCTTCTTCCTCTGCCTCTTAACTGGCAATGCTGTTTCCAACGCATCAATTTCCAATGTTTGATTTTCATCCATATTCATCTGTGAAATCCTGTGAAACATTTATTTACAAATTCCAAAGCCTTGCTGTGAACGTTATCAAATGTTCTTGTCTGTTCCTTCAACTTTGTTGTAGCTGAATCTACCAAACTCCATGCAGTAAACATATCTAAACCACTTGTCTGTAGATAACTTGATAACGGGGTTGTAGTTTCAAATATATACAAGTAAGTAAATGCTGTCAATATGGTTTCAAACTTTAGAAGACTTTGAAGTAAAACATTTGCTTCATGTTTTGTTTTTGCATCAAACTTTTCTGAATCTTGTATCATTGATAAGCATGTCAATAGATTTACGAAAGTACTGGCAGCGGCATCATCAAAACGTCCAAATATAGTTGTTGCTGCATTGGATTTTCCTGACCATCTGGTCTCACCAATTAGCTTTAACCATTTCATTTTTTCTTGTCCTAGATGTTTTCCAACAACTTCTATCCATACAGCCATTCTCTTGTACGATGCTTTCACAAAAGTTGCTATATTCTGGAGCAAATTGAAAAAAGAAACTGCAGGCACACAACATGTTGTTTCAGTTATCACCAAATTCAAGAAATGGGCATAGCACCATATATGAACATGTCGATCAGCCACATCAGCAATTTTACTTTGTAAACCATTATACTGGCCATGGTAGCTTGCAGCGCCATCTGTGCTATCAGATAAACATTTTTGAGGGTCAATTTTAAGATGCTGTAATGTTTCAATCAATAGATCAAAAAGTCCCTGTCCTGTACCATCATTACTTGGCACAACTGAAAGTAGTCGCTCACAGATAATACCTTTAAGCACATACCGAATAATAATGCTAAACTGATCGATGGATTAATTATCTTGTGTTGAATCAACCTGAATAGAATAATATTTTGCTTGAGAAACTTCATGACTAATTCTTTCTTGTATCATATTCTTCATAATGTTGATTAACATGTTTATAGTTGTTTTACTCAGGTATGTAACAAGTCCACCACGGCCTTTACTTTGAGCCTTTCCTTGTTGCTCTAATCATTTGATTCTTTGTTTAGACTTGTTTTGCACTGCAGAAATGTGAGCTGCCATAATGGGGTCATATTTTGCCATCGACTGCATTGTAGCTAAAAAATTGCCATCATTCAGAACCTCATTATCGAGAGTGTAGGCCGATTCATTTCTGTGACCTCGAAAAGGAAGTGCTTGCTTGCCCAACATCTTTATGATGTCTATAATCCTCATGACAATACTTCTCTGCTTCAATACTTCTTCTTTCCTTTTTATTAGTGATGCTGCAAAAAATGTATCTAAGGTGCCATCATTAACCACACTGATATATTGCTGAGCATTTCTGACATGTGTTGTTGTCGATTCATGTAAAGTCAAGCTCTGGCTAATACGCCTGTAGTCACTAAAGCCACGTACAAAGGGTGATGGATTACAAGTGTTGGGAAACTCAAAGGCTAAGCAGTATGAACAATATAAGCATCTATTTTCTTTGTTATATGTTAGCCATTTTCTTGGGACTGAGTCATTCATAATTTTCCTCTCATACAAACGAGCATCAAATGGCAGATCATCAAGTGGCTGAAGTGGATGTTCAGCAAAAAACTGTTTTAGCTTTGCTCGTGATGGATTTTGGAAGATTCCAGTAATTGATCTTTCATTTTCTTGCGTAGGTTCATTTACAGGATGTGCTTCAGAAACCAAGTCATTTATGCTTGAAGGAATATCTTATTCCCTGTCACTAGTTGAAGCTATGTGTTCAGATGTTGCAACTACAGGCAGTCCAGATACCGGAACAAGGAAGCCAGAAGAAATATTGGGCCTGAGTTGATTAGTAATGGATGCACTTGTATTTGTCTCTACATTCAAAGTAGCTCTTCTCTGTTCTTGGAACTCGCATGTCATTGCATCATCACCATGAGCATTGTTTCTTGCTTCTTGATTATTTGTTGCAGAACTGGATATTGATGTGGATTGTGCTTGTGGTATTATAAACTCTGTAATAGGCCTGCATCGCTTGGCTGATTCCTTCCTTTCTGCTTATTTTTGTTCTTTGCGTTTTAGTGACCCAGATTTATGCTTTTTCTTTTCCATGCTGGTGGGGGTAATATTCCTGAAATAAAAACTTAATTAAAAATAGCCCACATTGGGAAAAATGAATATTGATAATTGCAAGAATAACTTGAAGGAACGCCAGATAAACCCCTACTTGATAAAAAAAATAAAATAACTTACTTACACTTCAATAGGCTATGTTCATTAGTCAATACTACTGTGGCCTATGCAGCTTCAGGAGAGGAGACAATCCACTATCCAGTGTTCACACCAGCAACCAACTGAGACAACTGTTGAAACTTAGAAGTTTGGTCCGACTATAGTAAGACATTAAGAATGGTCCCACGACCAAAGTTAACATGTCCAGTTTGATACCAGTGTAGTGTTACAAGTCGCAACCCTTTGAGTTTACCGATCATGGCTTATCACTTCAATATCTTTGACCTCATGATTCACGGTCAAAGGTACCGCTTCTCCTTTTCGGTGACCTCACGACCCTATGTACTGCTTGATATCCTTTCAAGTTGCCGACCATCTCAAATCACGAACTGTAACTTTATCTTTAAATTCACACACTCTTGCTGAAAACGTGGATTTCCAACTATGTCCGACCCGGGTGAACCAGCCCCCCCCCCCCCCCCCCCCCCCCCCACTCCTTTTCACATCCGTTTAACACTGCTTCGTTCCTTCATACACTGAGTGATTATTTGTTTGTTTCTTTATTGCATTTTTATTTGGTATTGCTCTTTTTAAAAACAATTATATTTTATTAAGTTAGAATACAAATCTCAGGAAAGAAGTTGGAGATTTATTTATCTAATTAATTATAATTTTTAAGGGCCCTTCAGAGATTCACAGGCCCCTTCTTGGCTCTCCGGGCCCCGGACCGATGTACCGGCTGAACCAAGACTACTGCTTGATATCCTTTGAAGTTGCCGACCATCTCAAATCACGAATTGTAACTTTATCTTTAAATTCACACACTCTTGCTGAAAACATGGAATTTCCTTAATTATGCTTGACCCGGGCCCTCCTATTCCACATCCTTCCACTACCTCCCCTGCTTCGTTCCTTTTCATGCACTGCTTATTTGTGTCCTGTTCTCTTTTTTTTCTCATTCATTTTTATTACTAAAACAGTTGTCTGTGATTGTTTCTTTATTGCATTTTTATTTGATATAGGGAGCCCACTTCATCAGGGGCCCACTTGCCATCGGGCAAGCTGACACCCTGGCCAGTCCGCCACTGCCCTATGATGGTAATTATGGAGGGAGTGATGCGCCGAGCCATGAGGTTATGAATTAAGGATGACAGATTTCCTTCCCCAAAAGATATTAATGAAGCAGGTAGTTTTTTTTATGACAATCCAGAAGTTTCATCATTACTGTTGCACAAAGTTTTTCTTCCATATTTATTTTGTTTATTGAATTTAAATTGCCCAGTTACCATGGTGAGATTTGTGACTGATAAAGATTACATTTCCAGGCCAATTGATGACCAACAAAAGGTCACTTATCACCTCCACTGTTACTTCATGGGTGGCAGGCTGAAGCCATCAATGGGTTGGAACCCCGACAGATTAAACTGCTCGGCCTTTGGGTGAGAAAGGGGAGAGATGCCTCCTTTACAGGCATGCTGTTTTGGCCAGAGGCCCTCACCCAAGCCTGGCCCCGAGCTCCTCCATCTCCCTCGCCGTGTGGTAACCTGCGCAAACGGTGAACATTGCTGGAGACTGCATGAACCTCCAACAATGGCGTCTGCTCCTGGTGGCACTCCAGGGATTAAAGAGGTGCCCTTGCAGGTAAGACATCCTCCCCCGATAGAGGTGGAAATCTTGCTTCAAGATAATCAAAGAACATCAAATCTCTGTGGGGCCATGGGATTGGGCAAGACCAGAAGATACGCCTGCTTTTGCATCTCCTATGGCACCGGCTCACTGTTACATAATCCAACACCATCTCTCCAAAGCATCAGTCCAGTCCTCTGGATTACTAGTCCAGTAACAGTATCTTGATTCAACAGTTCACAGCGCACCTATGGTGAAAACTATGCCAACACTTGAAGACCCATTCTGAGACAGTAGTTCAGCTGCCTGGCATACAAAACTGAACGAATCATCCTTCTGTATTCCCTTCTTGCTTGTCTCAGCGGTGTCTTTGCTTGGCCGAGTGTTGTTAAGGAATGGCTACCACTAGGATATTGAATGGTTGGTGGAAATCTGCACATCTTCAATGGGGGATATTCACATGGCGTTACAGGACAACTTTCAGCAGCCCTGGGCCTTTAGGGCTCAGCTTCAGTCTGCATCTTCTTGGCACGGAGGCAACAGTTTGAAGCTGGCTAGCTGAAAGGCAAAAGCAGAGGTGTTGGTGGAAGAGTAGTGGTGGAAGCGCAGATGCTCTTATCTCCAGAACCAACAACTGGTGGAAGCTTCTCTCTGTCACTGCCATTCTTCGGAGTACTGATTCAGTACCCTGGTGACCAGTCGGAATTCAGATTGCTGTTCTGTTGTGAGAGCCTCAATATGCCTTTTGAGCACGGCTATCTGCAGCCATGCTGGCACAAAAGTGTGTTTGCATGGCTACAAACTGGTGTCACATGATTTCAGTCTGAGTTTCCACTGCAGCTTCAAGATGTTGGGTCACCTCTACTTCTGCTACTATAGAAGCTGAGATATTGGCCACCAGACACTGCATCATGGCTGGGTCTGCAAATGCTGTCAAAAGAGCTGGCCATCACTTGTACGCTGGAAAGAATGGGCTCCAAGCTTTGTGTGAAACCCAGCACCATGTTGAAACCAGACTTCTCCATGCTCCTTGTCATTGGCAATAATAGGCTATGTGGCTGGTCTGCCAATGCACAAATGATGCTCTGAATGCATGCCCATGTGCGCTCTCCCATACACCGCCTTAGTGAAGTCCTCATCTGAATCCTCTGCAGCAGAACTCATTTGCGACATAGCCATCCAGTAAGCTACCACATGTGCACCCTTTCTCCATGCCCTGGGTGGCTTGCCGCATGCTGATCCCAAATCTGTGCCTTCCTCTAAACATACACTCCATGCCAATGTCTGAGCTGATGGTTACGATTGCCAGATTAAAGGCCAGCATGGCGGTGCAGTGGTTAGCACAGCTGCCTCACGGCACCGAGGTCTCCGGTTCGATCCCGACTCTGGGTCACTGCCCGTGTGGAGTTTGCACGTGCTCCCCGTGTTTGCATGGGTTTCGCCCCCACGACCGAAAGATGTGCAGGGTAGGTAGATTGGCCACGTTAAATTGCCCCTTAATTGGAAAAAAAATGAATTGGGTACTCTAAATTTAAAAAATGATTGCCAGATCAAGTGACAGTGCTCCTTCATTCGATATCTTTATTAAAAATGATTCAAGGAATGTGAGTTTTACTGGCTGGGCCAGCATTTAATGCCCATCCCGAATTGAGAAGGCAGTGGTGAGCTGCCTTCTTGAACTGTTCCAATCCATGCAGTGTAGGTATGGCCACAGTGCTGTTCGGGAGGCAGTTCCAGAATTTTGACTCTGCGGCAGTGAAGGAACAGCGTTATATTCCCAAGTCAGGATGGTGTTCACATTATTCAAGGTGAGGCTGCACTGGCTGGTGAGATGGCAAATCTTGGGGATCTGAAAGCAACAATGCAGATGAGGAGGGGGGGGGGGGGTTTGGGTGAGGGATGGAGGGAAATTTGGAAAGCAATAGACTCTTGATCACACTATTAACAAATCGCACTTGATGTCAGATCGCAAGATGAGATTGATGTGGATTTTGAGGAGGTGCCTCAGATAGGTCCATAACAGATGCAATACCAGATACAGTGGCCTCAGTCAGTCTCAATCTTGTATTGCAGAGCAACATCTACGCCAAAGGATTCAAGCATGCCTGCCGTCTGCTACACTCTCCATTATTTTGTGGCTTTGTCTTGCGAAATGGGAGAAAAATGTCAAAGAGTGTATCTGGGTGGTGTGTCAGTCATCACTGAATAGCTGGAAATGTGTCAAAGCTGCGTGAGAACTTGGGATCCCCTTTCTCTGTCATGTGGCTCAATGTGCAGTCTCCTTTCTTCCATCAAGGGCTTTCTGAGATTCTAGCAGCTGTTGAGCATGCATTCAGTTGGTAACGGTTTTGCCACTAAACTGTACACTATGATCATGCTGATGAGAAGGCAGCATAAAATCAATATTATACCTGCCTCAACTCATATTGGCACCGGACAATTGCTAATTGCAATCTTTTTTAGCCCCTCGTGTACTTTTTTGTTAAGTCAGAGATTATTAAGAGGAGATCTAATAGATATATTTAAAATTATGAGAGGTTTGGTCAGATAAACAGGAAATAATAATTTCCATTGGTTACTGAGCCTGTAATCGGAGATCATAAATCCAAGGTCAATAATGAAATTAGGGAATCTTCTTGTAGGCATATTAAATATAGCATTGGAAGCAGAATGCACAATAGCTTTGAAAATAGAAGTAGATAAATAGTTAAGAAAGAAAGAGGTTTACATGATGCATGGTTTCAAAATGACTGAGATCCCTAGAGGAGACCGTTTAATAGCAATTGCACCACATGGAATACAACTCCAATGTAATTTTTTGCACAGTTTAAAAAATTCTCATGATTTATTGACCTTCCACTGATGGAACTTATTTCATTGTTTGGAGAAAGCAGGCATTCCTGCCTGTGAGCTCAATTTATTTAACATCTATTGCTTTGGAGGATATATCCAGAGCTCTCAGTTGATTTGGAAAGTTTATATTTGCAGCTCGGCAGCATCAATAAAGTGTCGCTGGCATTTGAGTGGCCACTGATCACAGGGTAATTGCAGCCTGACATGATCTGCTTATTTCACTTCAAAAACAGTAGCACACACTGTTCCATGATCTTGTGCTCAATAACGCTTTTTCCACCGAAAAAAGTTTCAAGGCAACTTGGTAACATCCAAGATTGAATCCTAGCACTTCATAGACTTTGTGATAGTCGGGAACAGGGATCAAAAAGTTGGGCAAATTACATATGCTATAGTTACAGTCGATGAATGCAGGACTGACCACCGTTCGGTATTGGCACCCAAGACATCCCCCAGAAGGCTGTCTTGAAGAAGGTTTGAGGTCAATGGCCTGCCAAATGACACAAAGCTGAAGGAATTTCAGCAACAAATCAATCAAAAGCTACAGGAATGGATGATCACCCCTTCAGGTAACATCCAAGATGACCAGCAATCATTGCAATTCATCATCACTCACACCTGCCAAGATATCCTCAGATGCACCACAGAAAGCACCAAGACCAGTTTGATGAGAGTGATATAGAAATATGCAAACTAATCAATTGTCAATGAACGACATTCCAAACCTGGTGACAGGATTCAAACTCCACAGAAAATAATCTCTCCCACCAGACTGCTAATGTTGATGTTCAAAGAAGAATCTGTAATTTGAAGAATAAATGGTTAACAGAAACAGCTGAGGAAATTTAATTCCTTGCTTAAAAGCATGACACACAAGCAACTTTTTTCAAGGCAATCAAAGAGAGCTATGGATCCTCAACACACAGACCAGCATGATGAATAAATGGCAAGATACTCCCTAACAACATGTACAATATCACTACCCACTGGAATGAGCACTTTGTCGAACTACTTAATCTGAACTCCACAGTGGATTGCCACCTTCTGGAAAACCTCCCACATCATACAATCAGAAGTGAGCTTGGCAATCATCCAGTGCTCGATGAAGTGATAACTACTGTCAACTGATGAAAAGCAAAAGACCTTTTGGTTCTGGCAATATTCCTGCGGACGTACTGAAACAAAGGGGAGACATACTGATCTCTTGGATACATGTCCTATTTGTGAAGGTCTGAAGTAGAAATCAGAGATGTCATGGTGAGCACAAACTTCAAGAAAGGAGACATGTCAGACTATTGGCTTAGTATTGCTCTCAGCTGTTGGCAAAGTCCCAGCTCAGTTATTTCTTCATCACTTTTCGCCATTTGCAGAGAAGATTCTTCCAGAGTCCCAAGGTTACTTTCAACCCATCAGAGAAACAGTCAACATGAACTTCACAGCATACCAACTTCAGGAAAAGCACAAAGATCGTTGTCCGTTATTTTCTTTGATGTAACAATAACCTTTGACATGATGAATAGAAATGTGCTTTGGAAGATGCCCAATATAGATGCCCAGCTAAATTCACAAACATTATCAGTCCCCTACATGACAATATACAAATAAGAGTATCGTGCAATGGCGCCACCTCAGACCAATTTATCATCAGAGCAGCCATCACACAGGATTGTGTCATCGCTAGTTTCAATCTTTCTTGCAGCAATGCTATAACTTGGCTCCCCCGAGGTGTTGCAGTGACCTATTGCACCGATAAACTCGTCAATCGCAACTGGTTGACGACCAAATTCAAGAGCGCAACCATTTCTGTAATTTATTTAATAAAAGCCAACTGCGGTTGCTGGAATCCGAAACCAAAAGAGAAAATTCTGGAAACTCTCAGCATCTGTAGGGCGAGAAAAGAGCTAACGTTTCGAGTCCAGATGCCCCTTTGTCAAAGCTAAAAGACATACAAAATGGGTGATATTTATACTGTGGGGTGAGGGAATGAAAGATGAGTCATATCCACAGAAACCAAGGGAAAACAGTGCTAATAGCCTCAGAAACCAAGGGAAAAGAGTGTTCATGATAGTCCCCAGAGAGAATAAAAGGTGTGAAAGGCAAGACAGCAGAGAAACTAAAATCCGAGGGTAAGCTGTGACAGATGTACCTGGCTTCTCATATCTTGGAAGCTATCTATCCTGATAAGTTGATATTGATGAAGATGAACATGACTGAATTAGCTCAGTCAATGTTATATTACGTATTTTGAGATTTGATATCAGACCCAACACAGTGGTTCTCCCCATGGTTTTCTATGGTGTTGAAGTTTGGACAGCTTACATTCGCTACATCAGGCGCTAAAGCAAAAACATCAACGCTACCTTAGAAGGATAAAATGAATCAAGAGCAAGAACAAACAGAAACATCCTCCAAAGTGCAGCCACACAAAGTATAGAGACCTTGATAATCTCACATCAGCTGAGATGGTTATCATCAGGATGCCAGACTCAAGACTACATTCAGAACTACATCATGGCATCCATTCACACGAGTGCCAATGGAAACATTTCAGAGACAATCTCAAGACCTATGCGGAAGTCTGCTATATCAACATCAAGACATGGGAAGAAATGCCCAAATGTAACCAAAATAGTGGTCAGCACGGTAGCACAATGGTTAGCACAGTTGCCTCACAGTTCCAGGGTCCCAGGTTCGATCCCCTGCTGGGTCACTGTTTGTATGGAGTCTGCACATTCTCCCCGTGTCTGCATGGGTTTCCTCCGGGTGCTCCGGTTTCCTCCCACAGTCCGAAGATGGGCAGATTAGGTAGATTGGCTATGCTAAATTGCCCTTTGTGTCCAAAAAAGGGTAGGTGGGGTTACGGGGATCGGGTGGAGGTGTAGGGATAGGGAGCTATGGGCTTCGGTCTTTTTCCAAGGGCCAGTGCAGACTCGATGGCCTTCTTCTGCACCATAAATTCTATGATTCTATGATGAGTCATTAACAAAAATGGAGTTGAGACTTTCCAACCAACAAGAGAAAGAACAGCGAGTGAGAGGGAAAGTGAGGACAACTCAACTATCTGCAACCACCTCTACCAATATTCTCACTTTGTGATGGCCTTTTTTGTGATAGCCACTTTGGTAGTGTGGTAGCACTCATAATCCATCTGTGAACTCACACCCAACACTGATACCACATTTCCACCCAATCATCTGTGAGGAAGAAACATCCATAACACAATGCATGGCGAATGTTTGACAGGCAATGTATTTATGATAATAATTATCACATGTGGATATCCAGGCATATTACAGATCATAACTGACCGAGCCGAATTGTGGAACAAACTCAAAGGGCTGAATGGCCCACTCCTCTTGTAATGTGACATTTCAGCCCAGTTTTCCTGCATGTGGCTGGCATTGTAGCAAGCATTGAATTTAAAACTGATTCTTATTCTGGTGTTTCTATCAATTATCCATGGGAGTCAGCAAAACATTTCAGAGTTTTATATCCTTGATGGCTTGTATGTGGTCAGTTGTCACCCAAAAAAAACAGAATTAATTGTGTCATCCATTTTTGGGCAAATTATGTGTAGGAATAGATTGGATGGACCAGTGATATTTTCTCATTCCAAACATTTTTATGTCTTGCTATATCTAATGCTGGCTATTGGAAGATATAATTTTATTACCTAAAGTTTTTGCTTTGTCTGTGTTTTCTGAATTGCACGTATGTTTTAAAATGCAAAGGGAGGTGAAGAAAATTATGGGAACGATAATGGAGTATGATGAGAGCCTTGCAAACAGGATCAAGGGTAATACCAGGGGGTTTTAAATGAATAAAACAAGATAAGGAGAGTGCTAATGGAAGAATTGAGCCTTAAAAACATATTACAGTATGACCGTAATAGAGGATAAGGACATAGCAGAACTGAACATTTTGCTTCAGGTTTCAGAGAAGAAAATGACATGAAAAGTACAAGGAGGGCCACAGATTAGTGACAGGCAGAATTGTATAGGCATAGAGGAAAACTGTAATTGAATAAACTAATAGGATATAAACCAAACAAATCTTTCAACCTGAACAGTCAGCACCCGAGGGAATAAATATAATCAGATGAGGATATTGGGAAACGCTAGTTATAATCCTCCAAAACCAACTAGATTTGGGCAGCAGCAGGAGATTGAAAAGAAGCAACATTACTCCGTAACTCAAAGAAAGAAGAAACACTAAATAATAAAGACTAGTGAATTCCACACTCCATAAATAAGCAAAAGTCTTCCTCTTTCCCAATCTTTCAGAAAAACTGCTTGAATTAACTCTCCAAATTTCTTTATCCAATTTATCTTTTTGTGAAATAACTTTTTTGATTATGCATGTTTTTAGGATATTAATAGAAGTAACCTAAAGATTCAAATTCATATTTTGTAAATTATGTTAAAATTTCAATTTGACTTTCTGTGCTCTGGTTTCCAAGTGCTCTTCTCCTTTCCATCCTTTCCATGCTGCCAAAGGCAGCTTGTCTGCAGCTTTTGTGCTTCCATCTAAACTGCAATGATTCAAGAAAATATGATGTATTGTTAATAAAATACTGTTGGTAATCCTTGATTGTTTGTCAATAACTATACTACAGGTTTGTATTAGCATCCATGGTTCGGGTAGTGGTTGGGGTAACATAATGGTGTTGTCACTGGATTAGTAATTCAGAGGCCCACATAATGCTCTGGAGACCAGGGTCTGAATTCCACAATGGCAGATGGTGGGATTTTAATTCGATAAAAATCTGGAATTGAAAGTCCAAATGATGACCATTGTCAATTGCTGTAAAAAATCTATCTGGTTCACTAATGCCCTTTTGGGGAGGAATCTGCTGTCTTCACCTGGTCTGGCCTATATGTGACTTCAGTTTCACAGCAATGTAGTTGACTCTTAACTACCCCTCAGTTCAATTCGGAATAGGCAGGAAATACTGGCCTTGCCAGCAACACCCACATTCAATTCATGGAAAATTTGAATTGTTGGAAGTATCTGAATTTTGCAATTAATGTCCAAAGCTTAATCCTGCTTGTATGCATTTTGATGTACCCCAGCATATATGTCCAGTCAGGGGAAAATTGCACATCAGAAGTGAGGGACAGCACTGAATATTTGCAAGTATTCCTTCAACATGGTACATTTTAAAATCATGCATACTTTTTGACCAAGTAAGGGTTAATTAAGTGACTTCAATTGTTCGTTGTTCAGCCTTTGTACATTGTAATTCCTGGTCATGTGTTCTGGTAATTATGATTGAGTTCTGCTTGGCAAAATTTTAAATATTTGCAAAGTATAGCACTTAGCCCATTAATCTTTATTATAGGAAAAAATTATTTAACCAAATACACCATAGCTTTTAGTGAATGTACTGACATATTGATTCTCCTGCTTCCCAGCTAGCTGGTCCATTAAAATCTACAGTGTGATGACACATAGCTGTGTTCTTTGGATGTTTGACCCGAGGAGAAGTGCCGGTAAACCTGCTCACTATCCACACTTTGATGGGGAAGCGTGATAACATAGCACTTCAGTTCCCGTACCCCTTATAATGAAGGAGCTATATGCAGGTTTGTATCTACAATCTTTCACACAATGAAGTGCTGATTTCAGCTGTTTCATATGGGGGCTGCTGATGGAAGGCTGCGTTCTATCTTCCCCATCAATAACAGAAAGGGAAAGATCCGAAGGAGTTAACCCAACCTGCCCTTGTACAATTCCCAGCAGATTTTACGGCAATATCAGCACAGCCTTATGCAAAAATCTAGCATTTTGGTTGGAGCTTGTGTTTTCTTATTCTTTTTTGTGCACAAAAGCATTTTGCTTAATTTTTGTGTTCTAATCTCAAGGCAGGGGATGGTACCACTTGGATATGCAATACTTTCCTATATTAAGAAGCCAGTTTTGCTTTCAGGTCCTCCATATCAGGTATAGTTCAATCAGCTGTACACTAAATCTCACTCTGCTTTGACCCAACAATGTACTGTAGGCTCAAAATTAGCATGCCATCCTCAGCCTCTACTGCACCAATGTGATCTTTGTTTCTCATAATTGACCTGTCTTATCACCTGAAATGGCCAATTAAATCATGGGCAATTTGGTACAGTGTACTTGTGCAAATTGAGAATTGCCTGAAGAAAGCCTGCATTTTTGCCGAGCACTCTACAAGGAGTCCTTCTTATCATTAATCTGAGGGATATTTAAGCAAAGGTTCCTTAATTTAAAAGCCTAACCCACATTTTTACACAATACATATCAATTGGTGTTACAGGAGGTGCAGTATCCAGGTTATCTAAAGTAATTGCTTGCAGAATCTTGGATTTATCAGTTTCTAAAAGCTGAAAAGTGGCACTAATTTAACTATATTTTCTGTTCTGTTAAAACATATGACTAGTGGACAACTTGGTTCAGGATGGTGGGGTACTAATACGGTGCTCCCCAAGGATCTGTGCTGTCAGCTTTTCACCCATCTAATAATGACTTGGGTGAAGCAATAAAAAATTCATCCAAGTTTGCAGAGTACACCACATTAGGAGCCATGGCAAGTTGTGTAGAAGGGGCCAGTAAATTGCAAAAAGACATTGACCAGTTAAGTGGGTAGGCAAAACTATGGCAGATGAGCAGATGGATTTCAATGTGGATGAATGTGAGATCATTTAATGTGGATCCAAGAAAGATGAATCAGATTTTCTAAATGGAAAGAGACGAGAAAAATAGAACGAGATCTCCCAGTTGTTCGCGTCTGCGGGATCTTCCATTCCCGCTGACAGCGGACCCTGCCATGGGTTTCCCGAAGGTGTTGGGTACATTGAATAGAAAATCCCATTCACAGCGGCGGGACCAGAAGATCCCGCCGCCAGCCAACAGCGGATCGGCTCCTGCTGCTGGGAAACACCACAGGGGGAGGCCAGAGAATCCTGCTTTATAGGTTTTGGCGGATAAAGGGATTTAAGTGTACATTACACAAATGATTGACTGAAACTTTATCAGGAAATGTGTGGAGTGCTGCATTCAATTTTGCAGAGTGCACCTCAGGAAAGGTATGTTTGTCTTGAGGAGTGTGCAGTGTAGGTTCATCAGAATGATTCTGCGTTTAACGGTTAAATAGTGCAGTTCATTGCATTATTTCTTTGAGTGTAGATGTTGAGGGATGATCTACATGATAAAGGAATTCCATAGATAGACACTGAGAAACAATTATTTGTCGTGGGAAAATGCAGAACATGAGAAAATGCAGAACATGGGACTATCATCAAATTAGATCTGGGCCAGTTCGGAGTAAAATTACAATGCATTTGGTCACACAAATGATGGTTAAAATCTGGAACTCACTCCCCGAAATGATTGTGGCTACTGAATGAAGTGAAATTTTTAAGCATTAGTTTGTTTTTGCTGGACATGTCTGCTGACAAATTAGGTAGGAATTTCGAGGGATATGGAGCAAAGATGGGCAAATTAATTCAATTGAATTGCTAAATAGGCTTGAATAGCTCACTCCTGTTCTTATGTTGCTGTGATTGAAATTTTTAAAGCAGTTTGGTTTCCTCGTGTTTCAGTTGGTTACTTGCAGTCAATAAGAAAATAAGTAGATGTGGTGTTCTTTACTTATTTAGGATGGTAGGCATAATGTTCCACAAAGACCACAGTATAGCTTTTACTTAAACAAAGCTATGATTTTATTTACAATACTAAACTGGGTTTCGATACCTAGTCCTTTAGAATACAGAATTGATCAATAATATCTAACTACACGCATCTACTGCTAATCTCACGACTGGTATAAATATAATCTAACCTTCTCACACTGACTGCACTTATGACCTTCACTAGCTGTCTCCTGCATACACTCCTCCTCTAAAGTCAAGCATCGCTGCTTTATATATTAGTATCTGAAGCTCCCTCTAGTGGCTATTCATGGTACTACATTAACCCTTGTAATGCTGATAGTCATGATAATACCACAGTAGAAAAAAAATATATATTTAAATTTAAAGTAGGAAAATATATACATTTCTAGTTGTAGTGCTGCATATACTCAGGTAATCGCTGATCCTGCACATTTGTCCAAAACAAAATGTCATATATCTTGTGTATAAGTTGACCTGTGATTTTGAGGGATGGAACAGTGTGTTATCAATGCAATGATAAATAACTTCTACTATCAGTTTTAATTCCTTGATACTATGGTCATATCTACTAATTCTTGTGGATTATATACATTTTTCTTATATTTTCCCCCACTACATCGATTTATATTACATCCTATAAAATAGTTTGAAAGGTGGGAAAACATAAATTTCGAACTGGATTATCTAAAAACCAGCAAATGCTGCCAGTCAGAAACAAGGTGTGCACACGTTACGCCTCGGTTCTGTTCCCTGAATATTTGACAATATGGTATCAAGAAGGGACAGCAGTGTGAACGTCTATGCTCCGAATAGGGATGATGTGGAATTTATGAGACGCATGCTAGGCAAAATCCCGGACTTAGAGTCACACCACCTGATCATGGGGGGAGACTTTAACACAGTCATCGACCCCGAGCTGGACCGGTCGAAGTCCAGGACAGGGAAGCGACCAGCAGTGGCGAAGGAACTGAAGGGTTTTATGGAGCAGATGGGGTGGGGGGTGGGGGGGGGGGGGGGGGGGGGTGGGGGGGGGGGGGGGTGGGGGGGGGGGGGGGGGGGGGGGGGGATCCCTGGAGGTTCGCGCGGCCGAGAGCGAAGGAGTTCTCTTTTTTTCTCCCACGTTCATCAGGTTTATTCCCGCATAGACATCTTTGTCTTGAGCAAGGCGTTAATCCCAAAGGTGGCGGGGACAGAATACTCAGCAATCAGAGTCTCGGACCATGCCCCGCGCTGGGTGGACCTGCGGCTTAGTGAGGAAAGAGGGCAGCGCCCACTCTGGACACTGGATGTGGGGCTGCTGGCGTACGAAGACGTTTGCGGGCGGATCAGCAGGAACATCCAGGATTACCTGGAAACAAACGATACGGGTGAGGTAGCAGCGGCAACGGTCTGGGAGACTCTGAAGGCAGTTGTCAGAGGGGAAATCATCTCAATTCGATCCCATAGGGAAAAGAGAGAAAGAGCTGAGAGGGAGAGATTGGTGGAAGAGAGACTCCGAGTGGACAGGAGATACGCGGAGGCCCCCGACGCTGGGCTACTGAGGGAGCGGCAGAGTCTGCAGGCGGAGTTTGAACTGCTGACCACAGCGAAAGTGATAGCACAGCTGAGGGGGGCAAGGGGGGCAGTCTATGAGTACGGGGAGCAAGCGAGTAGAATGCTGGCACACCAACTGCAAAAGAGGGAGGCGGCCAGGGAAATCGGGGGAGTAAAGAATAAGGAGGGTAACACGATCTTGGATCCAGGGGGGGTGAACGGAGTCTTTAAGGACTTCTATAGCAAACTATACAAGTCGGAGCCCCCGAAGGGAGCGGAAGGGATGAGGCAATTTTTGGACCAGTTGAGGTTTCCAAAGGTGGAGGAGGACCTGGTGAAGGGGCTGGGAGCCCCGATTGAATTGGAGGAGACTGTCAAGGGTATAGAGGGCATGCAATCGGATAAAGCCCCGGCGCCGGACGGTTACCAGGTAGAATTCTACAAGAAATTTTCGGAAATATTGAGCCCACTCCTGATGAGGACCTTCAATGAGACTAGAGAGAAAGGAACCCTCCCCCCAACAATGTCACAGGCTTTGATCTCACTCATTCTTAAATGATGGAAGGACCCGGAACATTGTGGGTCATACAGGCCGATTTCGCTTTTAAACGTGGATGCCAAATTGCTAGCTAAGATTCTGGACACAAGAATTGAGGATTGCGTCCCAGGGGTGATAGAGGAAGACCAGACTGGGTTTGTTAAAGGCAGACAACTCAATAGCAATGTCCGGAGACTTTAGAATATTATTATGATGCCCTCAGAAGGAGGGGAGGCGGAAGTGGTAACAGCGATGGACACAGAGAAAGCCTTTGACCGGGTGGAGTGGGAGTACCTCTGGGAAACGCTGGGGAGGTTCGGGTTTGGTGAGGGCTTTATTGGCTGGGTGAAATTGCTGTACCACGCGCCTGTAGAAAGTGTATGTACAAACAGGCTGAGGTCAGGGTACTTCGAGCTTCACCGGGGAACGAGGCAGGGTTATCCCCTCTCCCTGTTACTATAGAACCACTAGCTATGGTGCTGAGAACCTCGAGGGACTGGCGGTGACTGGTTCCGGGGGGGGGGGGGGGGGGGGGGGGGGTGGAGTGGAACATCAGGTCTCTCTATACGCGGATGATTTGCTCCTGTACATTTCGGACCCTGTGGAGGGGATGGGGGAGGTTCTGCGGATCCTGAGGGATTTTGGTAGTTTTTCAGGGTACAAACTGAACATGGGAAAGAGCGAGTTCTTTGTGATCCAGGCCAAGGGGCAGGAGCAGTGACTGAAAGAGCTGCTGCTCAGGATGGTAGAGAAAAGTTTTCGTTACCTGGGTATACAGGTGGCCAGGAAATGGGATGTCCTGCACAGGCTCAACCTGACCCAGTTGGTGGAGCAAATGGAAGGGGACTTTAAAAGGTGGGACATGCTCCCGCTGTCTCTGGCAGGGAGGGTGCAGACCGTGAAAATGACTGTCCTCCCCATATTTTTGTTTGTCTTTCAGTGCCTCCCCATCTTCATCCCTAAGGCCTTTTTTAAGCGGGTGAGTAGGATCATTACGGGCTATGTGTGGTCGAATAAGACCCCGCTGGTAAGGAGATCGCTGTTGGAGTGCAGTCCGGGGTGGGGTGTTGGGGGGGGGGGGGGGGGGGGTTGGCGCTGCTGAACTTTCGCAACTACTACTGGGCGGCCAATATAGCTATGATTAGGAAGTGGGTGATGAGGGCGGGAGGGGGGGGGGGGGGGGGGCGTGGGAGCAGCTGGAGGCGGTGTCATGTAAAGGTACTAGTCTGGGAGCTTTGATAACGGCTCCTTTGCCATTCTCGCCGACCCATTACTCCACAAGTCTGGTGTGGTGGTGGCGACACTGCGGATCTGGGGACAGTGGAGGAGGTACAGGAAGGTGGAGGGAGCGTCGGTCTGGACCCCGATATGCAACAATTACAGGTTTGTCCCAGGTAGGATGGATGGTGGGTTCCAGAGCTGGCAGAGGGCAGGCATCAGAAGGATAGAAGGCCTGTTCATAAATGGAAGCTTTCCCAGTTTGAAGGCGCTGGAGGACAAATTTAATCTGCCGCCAGGAAAGCCCTTTAAATATCTGCAAGTACGAGCCTTCCTGAAAAAGCAGGTAATGGCCTTTCTGACGCTGCCTCCACTGAGGTACAGGACAGGGTGGTCTCCGGCACCTGGGTGGGGGAGGGGAGGGTGTCTGATATCTACCAGGGACTACAGGAGGCAGAGGAAACCCCGGTGGAGGAGCTCAAGGGCAAGTGGGAGGAGGAGCTAGGTGAGGAGTTGGAAGCGGGTCTGTGGGCCGAGGTCCTGGGCCGGGTTAATTCCTCCTCATCATGTGCCAGGCTCAGTCTAATTCAATTTAAAGTGGTCTACCGGGCACACATGACGGCAGCGAGAATGAGCAAGTTTTTTGGGGTAGAAGACAATTGTATGAGGTGCAAGGGCAGCCCTGAAAACCATGTCCACATGTTTTGGGCATGCCCGGAGCTTAGAGTGTTCTGGCAAGGGTTCGCGAGGGCAATGTCCAAGGTGCTTAACACACGGGTGGTACCAAGTCCAGAGATAGCGATCTTTCGAGTGTCAGAAGACCCGGGAGTTCAGGGGGCGAAAGAGGCCGATGTCTTGGCCTTTGCCTCCCTAGTAGCCCCGAGACGGATTTTATTAATGTGGAGGGACTCGAAGCTCCCGAGTGTAGAGACTTGGGTTACCGACATGGCTGGGTTTCTCAGCCTCAAGAAAATAAAGTCTGCCTTAAGGGGGTCTATGCTAGGGTTCTCTCGGAGGTGGCAGCCGTTCGTCGACTTTCTCGGGGAAAATTAAAATGTCAGCAGCAGCAGCAATCCATGGGGTGGTGGTTGGGGAGGTGGGGGGGGGGGGGGGTGGGTGGGGTGTGAGTGCTTCATTGGGATGGAGTGGGAAGACTGGGCCACGTGGGGTAATGTCTATTTAATTGTTATTGTATGTTCTCTTTTTGCACTATGTTAATGTTCACTCTAGTTTGTTTTGTTATTATGGCTACTACTGTTTTATTATGAAAAATTCTGCAAAACCTTAATAAAAATACTTTTAAAAAAAAAAAGAAGGAACAGCAGATAAACAGCCCAGTTCAAACTTAAAGTCGTTGAGTTTGCAGAGTGGACAAATAATTGTGCAGCAGCTACAAAATTCAAAAATGAGAGAAGAAAGTTGGAGATTGGAGGATACTTTGCACGCAGCTTAGGCAGACATATGCAAACCAAGAAAAGCCAACAAGTGGCCACAGTTAGAAAATAAAGTTGCAAAATATGTCAGTGAAAATCGCCAGAATGGACTCTGTTTCTCACAGATCTATCCGAACCTTTATCCTGAAACAAGCAAAAATATTAAGCATTATAGATGCCAAAGCCAGCTATGGGTAAACATTTTTGTACTGCGACAAAAGACCAAGATTTCACAATGTCTCTGTGATGTTTGTGCCTGAATGTTTTGTAAAGGGACTCTATTTTAGGTAAAAAGAAGTGCTCTATATAAAACATGTCAGTAGGGAGGCAGAGTCCCGGACGGAATTCTTTTTTGCAGAAAAGAATAAAAGGGGGCTTCCTGTTTTGGTGGGCAGTTTAGTTCAGAAGCGAATGTGCGTGTTTGTGTTGGTATCCTTTTTTAAAATAAATTTAGAGTACCAAATTAATTTTTTTTTCCAATTAACGGGCAATTTAACGTGGCCAATCCACCTACCCTGCACGTCTTTGGGTTGTGGGGGAGAAACCCACGCAAACGCTGGGAGAATGTGTAAACTCCACACAGTCAGTGACCCAGAGCCGGGATCGAACCTGGGACCTTGGCGGCGTGAGGCAGCAGTGCTATCGACTGTGCCACCGTGCTGCCCTGTGCTGGTATCCTTAATTGTTTCGAAGAGACAAATCATTTCAAATGACAATGAGGGCTAGATCATCATTAATTAGGGGCTTTCAAGGAGGCTTTTGATCTAGCTAGTATGGACTTTCCAATTTATGTGGAGCAAATGGAGCAGTTTTCCATTGCGAATGAGATTGAAGAGGAAAGGAGACCTAGGTGTTTCTTGAGGTAATCCGAATTAAAAACTTCATTTTACTGATAGACCTCACTGCCTCTAACAATCCAGCAGATAAAGTATTTTAAGGGCTTATGAACGTTTGGAAAAAGCCCTTCGATCCCAGACCAGCTGTTATTATCCACAGATTAAAGTTTCATCGAAGAGAACAGCACGAGGTTGAGTTAGTTCCCCAGTTCCTGGCTGAGTTGTGTGACTTTAAACGTTAACTGAAGAAGCTACGCTTAGATTTTGTGCAAAGAAATTAAACAATTCAGTGCAGGTTGTTGGCAGAGCTAGAGTTAACACTGAAGAAAGTGTTCGAGGCTGCACAAAGCTTACCAATGGCAGGGAAACAAACTGAATATTTGTAAGCGCATTTTAACAGTGGTGAAGTAAAAATAATAAAGTCAGGGAATACTCCCTTCCAAACATGTTACTGTTGTAATGGGAAAGAGCATAATGCAGACGCCTGTAAATAGAAAACCATTGATTGTCGCTCCTGTGGGGAAAAAGGGACATACACAGCATGCATGCAGATCTAAGGCTGATCACGAAAAAGCGGTACCGCCAGGGAAATGACATCATGAAGAGCACACAGACAAGTTGCGCATGAAAATAAACAAGTAGTTGAAAAAGATGCGTTACTTGGAAACAAAATACAAAAATAATGCGAGTACAGACGAGGCCGAAAGAGAAACAAACAGCAACAATGCAAAACAATAATTGTATTGTATTCGGTCTAATCTGAAACTTGATGAAGGACTGACATTGCCTAAATGTTTGAAATGGAGTGTGACACTGGCGCATCTGTTTCAGAGAAGACATGGGAGATAATTTTCAAGAAACGGCCATTGGAGAAAACGCTCCTCAAACATAGCACAAATACTGGTCAGCCTGTGAATATACTTGGAAAAATAATTAATTCAAGCTAAATATGGAGATCAGATAGCAAAGTTGTCACTTACAATTGAGAGAGGGGATCGCCCATCGCTTATGGGCAGTAACTGGCTAAAATGGTTCAGCTGGGTTGGAATAAAATAAAATGCATGGCAACTGCATGCTGCAGTCCTTGTTAGACAAGCATGTTGATTTATCCAAGGAAGGTCTTGAAGTTATTGAAAGACATTGAAGCCAAATGTACAGTGACGTCTGAAGCTCCACTAAGGTTCTTCAGACCACATTCAGTTCCCAACTCCATGTGACTAAAAATCGAGCAGGAACTAAGGGACTTGAAAACTTTCAGATAATTGAGAAAGTTGATAATGCAGAGTGGGCAGCTCCCATAGTCCGAGCAGTGTAGGATGATAGGTCTATCGGAATATTTGGTGACTATAAAATCAACATTAATCCTTCCCTGAAAATGTATCAGAACCCGTGATTGAAAATAGAGGACCTGTTTGCTGCTCTGAATGGAGGCGAATTATTCACAAAGCTTAACCTAGCACAGATATTTTTGTAAATGCAGATGAGTGAAGATTCCAGGAAGTTTACAACCATCAGCACACATGGAGGTTTGCACCAATACAAGCTACGTCCATTCGGCATCATGTAAGCAGCAACCTTATTCCAGCAGGCCATGGACAAAATATTGCAGGGCCTCCCTGGTCTAACCTGCTTTCAAAACAACATACTCATCACCGGGAAACCCTGCCAACCTATTAAAGAACCTTGCAGTAGACTGAAAAAATATGTCATTCGTTGTAAGAAATCCAAATTCTTATTCCAGAAGCCCTCAGTGGGGTACCTGGGACATGTGATTATGGTGAAGGCACCACAGCCCAAAAATGGAACATGTTCATTTGTGGGACTTGTGAATTACAACGGCATGGCAGTTTCTATTCTGGCTACCAAGGCAGTACCACTGAATAATCTGCTGAAGAAGAATGCAAAATGTGATTGGCCACAAGCCTGTCAGGAATTTTTCAAGGAATTAAAGCAAGAGCACACTTCTGCTGAAGTCCTGGCTCATTTCAATGAAAAACTGGTCTGTCAGGC
The DNA here is from genome assembly GCF_902713615.1 of Scyliorhinus canicula. Classification (NCBI taxonomy): domain Eukaryota; kingdom Metazoa; phylum Chordata; class Chondrichthyes; order Carcharhiniformes; family Scyliorhinidae; genus Scyliorhinus; species Scyliorhinus canicula. The sequence goes on from NC_052156.1 coordinate 46,855,129, forward strand.
TGGCTTGTGATGCATCCAGACATGGTGTTGGAGATGTCAGCTCCCATATTTTTCCTGATGCCAATAAGAGGCCCATTGTGTATGCCCCATGCAAATTGTGCAAGGCAAAATAGATTATTGCCCAAATTGAGAAGGTGCTCTTGGATCTATCGATGGAGTTTAGAAATTCCACCAGTATTTGTGTGGCCATAAATTCACGTTATTTGCAGATCACAAACCTTTGACTTAGTTGCTTAACCCAAAATCACAAACCCCGCTGCACTGGCCTGATTTACCAGTTCAAAATTACATTTCGCCCCACTGAGAATCGTGGAAATGCAGATACACGTTCCAAACTTCCTGTCCATCACAGCTCCACAACACAAAGTGTAGTCGCAGCTTTCAATGTGAACCAGACACACATGTACCTCTTAAAGCTGATCAGATTTGACTTTAAACGCAGAGGAGGGATGCTGTGCTCTCCAAAGTTTACCTATAAACAAAGAAAGCCCCAAGAAATGGTGACTGGGCTTAAACCTACTACATGCTTCGAATTGAGCTGACTCTGCAAGACAGTTGTTTGTTCAGAGGAATCAGAGTTTTTGTTCCTCAAAATTTCAAACATGAGTGTGACAAGAATTTCACCTCAATCCCATGGGAATCATCAAAATGAAAACATTGGCTCATCGACATGTATGGTGATGACACCTAGATAAAGACATCAAAGCCATGTCAAGTGATAAAGTCCTCTCCTGCATTGCCTCTGTGGGCTTGGCCTGACTGCTCATGACAGAGACTTCATGTGGACTTTGCTGGACATACGTTCTTGATTGGTGGGTGTCCACACAAAGTGGCCTCATGTTATTCCCATGAAGTCTTCAACAAAGACCATTGATGCTCTGGAATGAGTTCACTACTTTTGAATTGCTGGAACAGACTGTGGCTGACAATGGCACACAGTTAACATCATGCAAATTTCTAACATTTCTGAAAAACCATGGGATTAAGCAGATTCTCATCTTGCCTTACCACCCATCTTTATATGGTGAAGTGGAACACTTTGTCTAGACGCTCAAATTAAAGGGGAGGATGCAGGCAGATTGGAAGCTGAAGAATCTTTTGATGATGTATCATAACAATCGCAATCAACAACAGGGAAATGTCCTGCTGAGCTGATATTTGGAAGATGACTGTGTACAAGGTTGGATTTGCTGTGTCTGGATTTGAAAGGAAAGATTAGTTTAAGGCAATCTGTTAGGGGAAGGTCACATGATACAAGGAAACTAGTTTGCATGTTTAATCTGGATCAGTCTGTTTGGGTCAGAAATTACTGTGCAACAACAAAGTGATGCCTGGGAAGAATTAACTACTGACCTGTGATGCTGAAACTTCCTAAGGAATATGGAAGAGACACACTGACCAGATTAGAAAAGTCAAATTCAAAGAACCAAATTTCCAGGGATTTTCAGCTGCAGTGGAAGATTTTTGGGAAAAATCTGCTCCAGTAAGGTGTGCTGGGGCGGAGTCCCAAATGGATTTCTTAAGAAGAAAGGGGCCTTCCTGCTTTGGTGGATGGATCAGTTCTGAAACAGATGTGTGTTTGTGCTGATATCCTTAATTGTTTAGAGGTGACATCCAGTCTCCTACTTAATGACAAGATTATTGAATTTCAGCAGTTTAGAATGAAATGTCAACAAAGGAATGGCACAGATTGGCCTGTATTGGGAACATGAGTGAAACTCTCACAAGTTTTGATGTGCCAGCCAGTCAAATGATGAGCAAAGTTGGAGAGAAAACCGTGTTCAAACAGTTGTTTGAAGATGAAATGAGTACATTCACTGTTGTTCTGCTATGTATGTTCGACCGAGCAAAGCTTAAGCCAATGGTGATACTCGCGATAAACCCCCCCGAAACAGCAGTTCCCCAAAGGAGTCCACATTCAGGATAAGGGACGGATGGATAAAGTTGGCTTGAGAATATGGGCTGCAGAATGTTTGGAGTTTCTGATCAGGAGGATTACATTAGGAAAAAGGTCTTCTCATCTGGGACATGTTCAGACCACATCGAGCCGATGTTTGAACTTCAATTGCAAAACAGAGATGTTGCATGATTCTTGGTAGTCTAACCAGCCTTGTCCAACCACTGGATGTGTCTCTAAACAAGCCCTTGAAGGACAGCATGAGAAATAGGCCAAATAACTAGATGATTGGAGGCGAGAAGACACTCACCAAGGAAGGTAGCGTACGGACTCTGACTTGAGACATTCCTGTCTGAATGGTTTGTAGAGGTCTGGAATGAAACCAGAACGGAGATTGTAGTCATATCATTCAAAAAATGTGGAATATTCAATGCACTTGATGGGACAGAAGCTGATTATTTAGAATTAAATGGCTTAAATGATGACAACATAATTCATGGCTGATGATATGATTCCTGATGATGGTGATGTTGATTGATGATCCATATGATGATGTAATTCAAGAAGTAGATTGGGAATTATTTGGTGCTGAGGGCAAGGAGGAGGATGATTTATATGGATTTTAATACACATTCAGCGCTAAGTGGTATTCTCTTCTGTACTGTGATTAAAAACTGAAATAAATTGTATAAATTTGTGGCTTTTGTTTCAATAAATTTAGTGCACACAAATTAATGGCTCTCCACATGAGATTATTATTTTAAGAGTAAAATTCATCACCTTTTACGATGATTCACACTACATTTTATTGAAATGCTTGAAAGGAAAAATAAAATGTTGCCGTTTGTTTATTTTTTAGTCTAGTTTTAGGGACAGGGTTGGCAGTAACTGACTGGTAACAGGCAACACTGCGATCCACTGATATACCGCAGCGAACAGACTGTGATGATGGAAGAGGATGGCAATACAATTAATAAAAGTTGAAGTTTGAGATAAATCTTTATTTGTAAATTTAACGTGGAATATGGAAACTAAGTGCTTTTGCCTTTTGCCGACCCAAGAAAAAATCTAGGCTACCTTCACCACTACCACTGCTTAGATTCCGAAAAGCATGTTGTAGCTTACCAGTAATTTGTGTATGTTTTTCATGTTTTAAGATAACAGTTGCCCCTCCCAGTTGCATGGATTCCAACTCCTTGAAAATATTGCTTGTATGTAAGTCGGCTCCATGTGGAAAAGTGAGGTTACACACTTTGGTGGGAAGAATGGAGGCATTGGTGGTGATCTTTCACGAATCCTAGAGGCAGGGAAGGTCCTAGAAGACTGGCTAATGGCTAATGTAAAACCCCTGTTTAAGAATGTAGGGAGGCAGAAGACGGGAAATTATAGGTCGGTTAGCCTGACTTTGGTCATTGGTAAGATTTTAGAGCCCATTATTAAAAATGAGATTGCGGAGTACTTGGAAGTGCATGATAAAATGATAAAATAGGACTGAGTCAGTACGGCTTCATCAAGGGGAGGTCATTTCTGACAAATCTATTTGAGTTCTTTCAGGAGGTAACAAGCAAGTTAGTCAAAGGAGAACCAGTGGAAGTGATCTGTTTAGATTTCCAGAAAGCTTTTTACAAGGTGCCGTACAGGAGGCTGTTAAATAGGTTAAGAGCCCATGGTGTTAAGGGTAAGATACTGGCATGGATACAGAATTGGCTGACTGACATAATGCAGAGAATGGGGATAAAGGGGTCTTTTTCAGGATGGCACCTGGTGACGAGTGGTGTGTCTCAGGGGATGGGACCACAACTTTTCAGAATATACATTAATGATCAGGAAGAAGGAACTGAGGGCACTGTTGCTACGTTTGCAGATGTTATTAAGATTTGCAGAGGGTCAGGTAATATTGAGGAAGTAGGATGTTACAGAAGGACTTGGAAAGGCTTGGAGAGTGGGCAAAGAAGTGACAGATGAAATACAATGTGGAAAAGTTTGAGGTTATGCACTTTGATAGGTAGAATGGAGGCTTGACTATTTTCTAAATGGGAAAAGGCTTAGGAAATCAGAAGCATAAAGGGACTTAGTTCAAGATTCTCTTAAGGTTAACGTGCAGGTTCAATGGGCAGTTAGGAAGATAAATGTAATGTTAGCATTCATGTCAAGTGGGTTAGAATACAAGAGCAGGGATATACTTCTGAGGTTGTGTAAGGCTCAGGTCAGACGCCATTTGGAGTACTGGAGCAGTTTTGGGCCCATATCTAAGGAAGGATGTGCTGGTCTTAGAAAGGGTCCAGAGGAAGTTCACAAGAATGATCCCTGGAATGAATAGTTTGTCAGATGAGGAACGGTTGAGGGGTCTGTACTCATCGGAGTTTAGAAGGATGAGGGGGGATCTTATTGCAACTTGCAGGATACTGCGAGGCCTTGATAGAGTGGACGTGGAGAGGATGTTTCCGCTTGGAGGAAAAACAAGATCTGGAGGCCACAGCCTCAGACTAAAGGGACGATCCTTTAAAACTGAGATGAGGAGGAATTTCTTCAGCCAGAGGGTGGTGAATCTGGAACTCTTTTCCGCAGAAGACTGTGGAGGCCAAATCATTGAGTGTCTTTGAGACGGAGATAGATAGGTTCTTGATTAATAAGGGGATCAGGGGTTATGAAGAGAAGGCAGGAGAATGGGGATGAGAAACATAGTAGGCATGATTGAATGGCAGAGCAGACTCGATGGGCCAAGTGGCCTAATTCTGCTCTTATGTCTTATGGTCTTAGACCTTTGCCTAGAAATCTGGTGCAAAGAACTTGACTTTTGCATGAGCATAAATGGTAATTTTTGAGGGTATTTCTAACAGCAAATGAAGAAGTGATTTGAATTTCTGGACATGTTATTTGTTTTATTATTCTAATCAGTTTCCTTCTGTTCAGAACTGCAAACTAAAGGTTGCACCTTTTAACATTTCACAATCCAGCTAGCGATTGATTCTAAACAAAACATTCTGAAAACTGCAACCATTTTTTATTCACAGATAACCTTGTTTTTCTTTTGAGGTACAGTATTTTATTTTTAGCATGTTCCTATCTGCAGAAACCATTCAGCGCCTCTGAGTTCAGATGAAGATTAATGGACCAAGAGGTTAATGAAGAAAATGCAGGGCATATGTTGTTTTACGTTTCAAGCCAACTTCTTTCAAAGCTACTTTCTTTAAATCCGACCATGGCACTCCTTGATTTTTAACCATTTTGCATTTAGAACAAAAGGTCACAGCAAGGGCAGGAACTGGCACAGAGAAAAAGGTTAATACAGCTCAATGCTACACTTGGAGCTCCTGGTGCTCAGAGCTGCATTAAAGCTGTTTGTGTTGTGTGTATCTTTATCGACTGCCATTAAAATCTTCTTTCTAAACCTTATTTTGTCATCTGAAATTCAGCATTTATGATGCAGCTGGAAATGCTATTTTCCCAGAGAGTTAATTTCAGAACTGAAGTGTTTAAGTGACCAGAGCAGATGATCAACATTGCAAATTAGGCACATTAATATTGTGCCACAATTACAGGTTTCTACAGCTGAAAAATGAAATATCTTCATTTTAACAGCTTGTCAGCACTTGGTCCATCAATATTTAATTAATTTGATCTGCATTTTACAGTAAAATAAATAATAGTAATGCTATCAGCAGTCACCATTAATAAATGTATATTGGGCATGAACTTCTGGTAAACCGCATGGAAGTAAAAGGTAGAAAGGTAGAAATCAGGAAGTTGCTGAATGTGTTCCATGCTATTGAAAAACATGCAACGTTATGAAATTGAGGTACTTAGATGGAAGATGTCTATTAAACATTTCAGAAAAACAGGCCTTGTCCATTCCAGTCTAAGTTAATTTTAAATGACCTGGCAAATCTCAACCACTCTGGCACTGAAAATTAACTTTACCAAATTTAGTTCCTTCAAAGCTTAATTATTGTTCGTGATTTGAACATTTTTTAACTCTTCATATCTTTCTCTCTTCTCTCTCTATCTCTCTTATCGGCACAGTGGTTAGCATTGCTGCCCCACAACTCCAGGGACCCGGGATCGATTCCAGCCTTGGATGACTGTGTGTGGAGTTTGCACTTTCTCTCCATGTGTTCCTGGGTTTCCTCCAGGTACTCTGGTTTCCTCCCACAGTCCAAAGATATGCATGTTAGGTGGATTGGCCATGCTAAAAATGTTCTCTTCGTGTCGAATGATGTGAAGGTTAGGTGGGGTTTTGGGGATAGGGTGTGGAAGTCGGCCTAGATAGGGTGCTCTTTCAAGGGTTGGTGCAGATTCAATGGGCCAAATGGCCTCCTTCTGCACTGTAGGGATTGAATGGATTATTCTCATCTCATTCTCCTCTTTTGCCTCTGTTCATTTTGCTTTTTCTACATTATGTGACATTCAATTAAACATTAGAACTACATTACCTGGTTCAGATTCTGTGTGTCCCAGTAAAGTTTTTCAATCTGATTGGTTAAGGAGATGCATAGGTGTTTGCCCTGTTAAGAGGTCTCAGATCCTCTGTAGAGATCACAGCATTGTTTTTTGGATTTCTAATTACCTCAACTTCCAATGTAAAAACCCATAGAGGATCATGGAGAGGTTTGAGTGTGTCAGGAACAGTTGATGCCATTTATTTGTTGCTGATCACCAAATCTGGCCCAACATGATTGGGGGTGTGATACATTACATGGTGGAGTGCAGCAAAGATAATATTAGAAGGATGCATTTCATTTTGATTGCCTTTTGCAAGATCTCCAACTGTGAAATTGTGGAACTGGTATTTTTGTAAGTATTTTGGGTGTGATCTCGTGGCCCTATTCGCCATGGGCACAAATCACATTATGGCTGCTAAATCCCTCAAGCGGTCAAAAACTGGATTTGCACTGACGTGATCTCAGTTGGGGACCTTCCCCGCACCCCCGCCGGTGAGGTTCTTGGCTTGAACCTTATTTCCATGAATTTAAATACACTATAACGTAATTGAAGGGCTTTATCCCGTACCTTGTGCCTACAATGTATCCTTCTCCACTAAAACTGTGATATCACGCCGGCACAAATCAAAACTCGTTGCGATGACCATGCCGAGACTCAGAGGTTCCTGGAGACCCTGGGGGTTGAAGGACAAGGCTGGATATTGTCTTCTAGCACCCTCGCAGTGCCCCAAGCAGTCCTTCTTAGGGAGAGGGATGAGCCCCAATGCCTGCGAGGGGAGGGAGGAACTTGGCTTTGAAGGTAGAGAGAGTGCCCACAATAATGCCGTGCTGGTGGCAGTAGGGAGAATGCCTCCACCCCCCTACCCCGATACTTGTGGGGGGAGGGACGAAGGGAAAGAGTATCCCTACATTTGTGTGGTGGTGGTGGGATAGGGTGGGGCGGGATGGAGGCGAGAAAGAGAGAGTGGGGTGGGCGGAATGTTCTTCCATATTTCTGTGTATGAGGGAGGTAGAGTCACCCCGTGCTTGTGGGGGTGGTCCTCTGTGTCTGTTGGCAGGGAGGTTGGGGAACTTATTTTAAGCGCAGATCACCACCCTTTAAAGATGGCACCCCGATCAGGCCCTGCAAGAATGACGACCTAAACAGAAAATCTGGTCTGAAAACTCAGCTGTGTTTCTGCAGAGAAACATGCTGGTTTTCAGACAGAGCCTGACTCTAACAACTTTTGGGAAAGATATGCACTTTTGCTTTGTTCAGTCTTGCTTTGTGCTTCAGGTGAAGTTTGCACACTTTTGTTATTTTAAACTCTGTAGTCAGTGAATGTGTTGTGCTATGGGAGAGGTATTTTCAGAACCCCAAAATGTATCATGGAGTCCAACCAACCCCCCCCCCCCCTTAATGGATTGTTGCTTTTGAAGCACACGGCTTGTTCCCTAAGTGTGGTATTACAATTATGGACACATGGTTTTTAAAACAAAACAATGTTTATTCCATGAACTCAACTTAACCTTTTAAAATAAACATTGCATCTCTTAACACCCCTTACTTCAAAGATAACCCCAAAAATAATACAACACTACCCAATCCTGCAAACTGTTCTTTTAAACCTCCAAAAGACTTCAACCCTTCAAAAATAGGAGCACAACAGGTTACATTCAATACATTTATAGTTTTTGGATTTGCAGAAATCACCAGACCAGCTCCTGCAGCTCTCAGCAAACCAGCCAGGCACTTTTCAGCTGCTCTCTCAAACTGAAACTAAAAACTTCAAAATGGCTGAGCTAAAAGCCCAGCTCCACCCACACTCTGCCATCACTGCATTTCTTAAAGGTACATTGCTTAAACATCCATTTCTTAAAGGCACTCTCACATGACAGTTGTAACCAGGACAGTTGAACAGATTTCAGTGTGACATGGACTCACAAATCAATAATCTCGCATGGTTTCTATCGGCTATTGATCTTTGCCTGTTGACTTGGTTATCAGTGCATTCACTGGATTTGTCTGAACTTGCAATTTTATAGCCTATTTTACTTTCACAAAATTAATAACCGTAGTACTGCAAAATCTATCATTAAACAAAGCCTAGTTTAAAAATTAGGATCTTGCAATGTATGTTAATTGAGACCAGCAGTATAATTTTAACATGCAGGTTTTGCCAAACTTCTAATTTAAATCTTTAGCTAATGTGTACAAAATTCCCTGGCGTAAATGTTGGAAAGGAAACTATTTCCAGCTGATACAAAGTGAAAATCTCTCTTGTTGTTCAGTCTGAACTTGTACTTGCTCTGTTAGTGATTGATTCAATCTCTGCTAGTATCCTCCAAGCCTCACAGGTTGAATTGAATATTTCATAAAGCATTTCTTCGAGCCAAATATTGTGGCCTCATTGACTACTTTTGATCATCTAAAGAGGTCATAAAATATATTCAAGTCTTTTTTTTCTTTTAATTGGCCCGGAAGTTTGATTTTGTTGTTCTTCTCTGCCTGGGCATTGCATGGTCCCAGATTGGTACAGACTTCCTGTACTATACTGTATAGGAACATAGGAATTAGGAGCAGAAATAGGCAATTCAGCCCTTCGAGGCTGCTCCCCCATTCAATCAGATCATGGCTGATCTCTTCCTGATCTCAAATCCACCGACCCATATCCCTTTAACCCGGTTTTAAAATCAGAAATATATCTATATCCTTCTTGAAATCTTTTAATGACTCCGATTCCACCGCACTGTGGGGCAGCAAATTAACCACCCTCTGCAAGAAGTAGTTCCCTCTCATCTCAGTTCTAAATGACATTTGACAGTATGGCATGGATACAAGCTTGATCATTTACTCTCAGCCACTTGTTCTTAGTTCTACTGCACTATGTCAAGGATGGTATTTCAGACCACATCCACAGCAAGGAAGTTGGAAGTCTTGTGTATTGTCAACAATCTAATATACTTATAAAATATATAGTAACCGTGAAAAATAATCACTTTCAGTTAGATAGCACCTTGTTTGATTTGTTATCGACTTTTCATGTACAGGTGAAATTGCTGTGCCTCAAACCCTGCAGTACTCTATGAAACCCAGCTTAATACTGAACTGGACTTCGACTATGCCTTTGTGCCAAACCTAAATGCTTTCACACTACTAACCTCCTTCATTTTTGCAGTGCTGCACTGCAAAATACTTAATTTGGGAGATCATAAGGCTTTGGCACCTCTGGATTGAGGGGGATAAAATGATGTGGTTTCTTCATCTAACTGCAGTGGAGCAAGAGGTGTATCCGTAGCAGTGTACAATGAGGATTGGATCATGTGTGACTGTGGTGCTTCCTGCAGTTAAATTCCATGTCAATATTCACCCATAATGAACTACTTGGACTATGTGTTTTATGGTGATTAACTTCAGTCAGGAATCAGGGGCCAGATTCTCCAACCCCCGCCAGGTCGGAGAATCGTCGGGGGGCGGCGTGAATCCCGCCCCCGCTGGCTGCCGAATTCTCCGGCGCCGGGGATTTGGCGGGGGCGGGAATTGCACGCGCTGGTTGGTAGCCGCTCGCTGTGCCCCCCCCCCCGGTGATTCTCCGGCCCGTGATGGGCCGAGTGGCCCCCCGATTTCGGTCGGTCCCGCCGGCATATGTTACGACAGGTAGTTACCGGCAGAACCTGGCTCCGCGGACGGCCTCTGAGGTCCCCGGGGGGTGCCCCCATGGTCGGCTGGCCCGCGATCGGAGCCTGCTGATCCGCGGGCGGGCCTGTGCCGTGGGGGCACTCTATTCCTCCGCACCGGCTGGTGTAACAGTCTGCAATGGCCAGCGTGGAGATGAACCCCCAGTGCGCATGCGCCACGCACATGCGCCAACTTACACCAGCCGGTGGAGGCCCTTCGGCGCTGGTTGGCGTGGCGCCAAGCCCCAACTGGCGCGGTGCAAACCATGCCGGCGCCGGCCTAGCCCGTGATGATGCGGAGGATTCCGCACCTTTGGGGCGGCCCGACGCCACTCCTTCGCGCCAGAGTTTTGGCGGTGAAATTTGGCATATTCTTGTCAAAAATTGTATTATTGTTTTAAAATGAATGTAAAAATAATAAAATTGCAAATATATACTTTAGTGCTGTGATCTATTTATTTTTGCGCATTTGATTGCCTCCATAATGAGAGTTCATTAAATGAAGGGAGTTGCAGTTTTAACCCTAGTTTAACATCAAATACTAATGCTGCCTAGTGCTGGAAGATGTAAGTTAATTCTCCTTGTTCTGCAGAACCATTTGGGGTGGATCAAATGGCCACAAATAGGGGAAAATAAACTTTTGTTTGTTTTATGGACAAATTGTTTCAACTACCAGTTGACCTGGAGAGGTACTGGCTCAAGTTGCTTGGTCATGAGAAATTTGTGAACAGTGAGACTCCAATAGACGGACGAAGTACAGGGGGCGCGATTCTCCGCCCCCCACGACGGGTCGGAGAATAGCGGGAGGGCCTTCCCGACATTTTTCCCGCCCTCGCGCCCTCCCGCTATTCTCCCCCACCCCCCGCCCAACTCCCGACCCGAATCGCTGCCGCCGTTTTTTTACGGCCGGCAGCGATTCACAGCTATTCGATGCCCGAAGTCCCAGCCCTTTAAGCCGTTTTTACGAACGGCAAACACACCTGGTCTGGCCGTTCGTAAAAACGGCGTCACAAACTCGCTTTTCATAACCATGGCACCGATTGGCACGGCAGTACCACGGGTGCCATGGGCCCGCGATCGGTGGGCACCGATCGCGGGCAGCGGGCCCGATGCCCGCGCACTCTTTCTCCTTCCGCCGCCTGCAGTATCCATTCGCGGGGCGGCTGAGGGGCAACCCGGCCCGTGCATGCGCGGGTTTTGCGCAAATACGCGATGACGTCATCCGCGCATGCGCGGGTTGGAGTCTTCCAATCCGCGCATGCGCGGCTGACGTCATATGACGCGTCAGCCGGCGCTAACTCCGGCAAGCGGGCTTAACGATATTCGTTAAGCCCGTCATGCCGGAGCCTACGGCGTCGGGCTGCTAGCCCCGACCGGGGACCAGAATCGGTTCCCGGTCGGGAAGGGGCGCGCTGGCGTCAAACCCGCCCGGGTTTGACGCCAGCTTTACGATTTCTCCCGTTTTGGGAGAATCGCGCCCAGGGGATTTCATTGTTTCTTTTATCTAGGAGTACAGGGCCGAGATTTTCTGACCTCCCGCCGGGTCTGAGAATCTCCAGGGGGAAGGTGCGAATCCCGACACGACGCCGGCGGCCGTATTCTCTAGCGCCGTTTTTCGGGCGGCGGCAGGATTCCTGCCACGCAGGTCAGGGGCCGTTTTCAGCGACCCCCCCCCAGTTACTCTCCGGGCCCCGATGGGCCGAGCGGCCATCCAGTTTTGCCCAGTCCCGCCGGTGTGAATCACTCACCTCACGCACCGGCGGGACCTGGCAGATGAGTATGCGGGGGCAGTCCTTGGGGGATCCGACCCCGAGGGGCCCACTGATCTGCGGGCGGGCTTGTTTCGTAGGGGCACTTCTTTCTTCCGCACCGGGCCCCTGTAGAGCTCCGCCATATTGCCCAGGGGCCGGCGCGGTGAAGAGATCCCCCGCGCATGTGCGAAAATCTGCAGGCGCATGCGCGCAATCACACTGGCTCTTCGGCGATGGCTGGGGCAGTGCCAACCCCTCCGGCGTCCACCTAGCCCACACAAATGCAGAGAATTCCGCACTTTCGGTGGCTGTTGACGCCGGAGAGGTTGCCGCCGGTTTTCCCGCCGGTGTGGGGACATAGTCCCCAGAAGGGAGAAACCCGGCCATGATGTCTGCAGCTGATTAGTCACAGGTATTGCATACTTAAGGACACAAAACTGCCACACGCATCGAGTTTAAGGTTAAGAGTATTTCGGACAAGATAATGCACTATTTTTTGTGCAAAGAAAAATGTTGGCAGAATTCTCCGACCCTTCGCGTTAAAATCGCGCTTGGCGTGGGGGCGGAGAATAACCCAAAATAGGCTCCCAAGCCAGCACGCGATTCTCCGGCGACTGGAGAATCGCCGGCAGTCACGCATGCGCGATCGACGCAGCGCCGGTCGGGGGCCGTTGAAAGCAGCCACCCCGGCGATTGTCGGCGCTCGACGGGCCGAGTGCCCACCGAGTCCCGCCATCGTGGTTCACATGTGGTCCCACGCACGTTCTGGCTGTGGAGACCATCATGGTGGGGGGGGGGGGGGGTGCAGGGTGATCCGACTCATTGGGAGGGAGCCTCCTCTGCGGTGACCAGGCCCACAATCGGTGGCTACCGATCAGCGGGCACGCTCATTTCAAGGGGGTCCCAATGTTCCTCCACTCCAGGTCCCTGTAGGGTGCCATCATGTTGCGCAGGGGCCGGTGTGAAGACGACCGCTGCGTGCATGCGCAGACCCACGGACTGCACAGCAGGGTCCCGCCGGTATCCCGATTTGCGGGATGCACGCCGAGGCCCTTCTGGCCCCCTTGAGGATGGGGAATGATGCCGGACTTTCTAGGAAAAAGTCTGGAGTGATTCCCACCCGTTTTCCAGCAAGCGTGGGGACTTAGTCCCGAGAAGGGTGAATCCCGCCCAGATATTTTCTACTTTTCAGTTTGCATTTATTTTTAAATTCACTTTCGTAGTGTTTGCTCTTAACAACCTTTTCAAATGTGTTTGTCAAATTTCAGACAGGACAAATAATTGCATGGCGGGGGGGGATTGATTTTTCGTCATCGACAGAGTGTTTTGTTTTGCTGTTTCAAAGAACACATTCATTGAAAGCAATAAAGTAAGTTCGAAGTATATTTCGGGCACTGGTAAAGTTTCCTGTGGTCCCGTTAAATACTCCATTCAAGCTTTCATTTTACTGATATCTAATTACTAACAACTTTAACTTATTAACGACCACATGGGCTACTCTCACTTCTGATCTCCCCTCGGTCTTCAATTTCTGGACTCCCCTCAAAAGAATTTTGTACTAAAAATCACATCCCAGGATATGTGCACAGTTTGATTTTCAGTTTGATCATTTGCTATGTGTGTGTTAAAACTAATAGGGTTCATTCACATCTTGGAACCAAATCTTTAGCGTAAAATCCAAGGGGGTGTTGTGTTTTTAAGAAGCAAGTGATTTCTTACCAACCCACCATCCCACAAAAATCTGATGAAATTGATGTGGAAGGGCGGCATGGTGGCGCAGTGGTTAACACTACTGCCTCACATGCAGAGGACCTGAGTTCAATCCCGACCCCGGGTCACTGTCCTTGCGGAGTTGACACATTCTCCCTGTGTCTGCATGGGTCTCATCCCCACAACCGAAAGATGTGGAGGATTGGTGGATTGGCCACATAAAATTGCCCCTTAATTTGAAAAAAATGAATTGGGTACTTTAAATTTGTACAACAAAAGGAAATTGAGGAAATATGACAAAATCAACTTCAGTTATTTCTGTACACACTGCAGCATTTACATTGTTGGATCATGTTACGTCCTGAATACATCTATCCTGACTTTTCTCTTCCCTCCTTTCTAATTCCCGTGTGCTAGTTTCTGAGCCACGAGCAGCAGTCAGGGGCCGTATGGGGACTAGTGACTGTCATGGGGCAAAAATGACTTTGGCCACAATCCTGTACCCATGGGAAAACCCATGGTACATTTCTGACAAAGTGCCAAGGCCATTTAGTTGTTTAGTTCATTCTTTGTAAGGCTGACATTGATTTATGAGTATAGATGGGATTGGCAGAATGCTCTGTAGTTAAGAGACTGGGATACACTTCACTCTGCTGGAACTCACTAGATTTTTTTAAAAAGCAGCACTTTGAGCTATATCAGATTGTAATTAAAATAAACCAACTAGATAATTTAAAACATATTCATTTACTTTTGTGAAACAAAAAACTCATTTGTTTATTTATCACTTGCATTAGGTCATTCGGCTCAACCCACCCTGCACCATTGTGGGCTCTTTAGGGACTTGTCTCCTCTGATTGTTTTTCCCTGTCACTCCTCTGTGTTCATTAATATATTTTAGTTTCAAACACCTATTGAAATCCCTGTTAAATTAAACTATTGTCTGCATCTCAATAGCTACTAATTCTATGTTCCAATATTGCATTATGAAAAACAATTCTAGCTTCCATTTATATTTTTTTGGTTTATCTACCTTCAATGTTTGGTTTCTAATTATTTTATTGAGATTGAGAAATGCCCAATTAAATTCCCCTTTCCATTTTTTATTGTATTTTCATGAATAAAGCTCCAACATTTATAGATTTTTTTCACGTGGGTAGTTAATTCCTGGAATGTTCGTTTCACAACTGGAACATCCTTTCCATAATGGACTGCCCAACCTTGCAATATTTCAATTGTGCCCATTTGCAATTTATTTTACATTTCTATCAAATTCAGTTGCTTGCTGCATAATCCTGTAATTGATTTGGTATATCTGCATCCCTAGATCACTTTGTTCCTCCAATCTGATTAATGTTGTGCAATTTAAGTGTACATGTATCCACTTCCTGCTTCCCCAAAATGTACCACCAGTTGACATTTCTCTGCAACAAATTGCAGAAATCAGCTGTCTGCTGACTCTACTCTTCTGTTTTCCTGCAATCTCCTCTATTCTTCCTTAGTTTAGCCCCTATTTAATATCACAAGCAAAATGATATATAATTCCTCTTGTGCCTAGATCTAATTCACTTCTGTTACTGGAAATTTATTCCGACAAGCGACAAGAAGAAGAAAAATGAGAGATTAACTTGCAGAGTTGATAACTCATTTTGAATGGAAAATATAGTAATTCATGAATGAAATTGATCCTTCACATAATCCCTTCAAGTTTTTCTTCTGTCTTCTCTTCAAAAATAATCTGGTTCCAAAGGGGCCTCACGGTAGCATGGTGGTTAGCATCAATGCTTCACAGCTCCAGGGTCCCAGGTTCGATTCCCGGCTGGGTCACTGTCTGTGTGGAGTCTGCACGTCCTCCCCGTGTGTGCGTGGGTTTCCTCCGGGTGCTCCGGTTTCCTCCCACAGTCCAAAGATGTGCGGGTTAGGTGGATTGGCCATGCTAAATTGCCCGTAGTGTAAGGTTAATGGGGGGATTGTTGGGTTACGGGTATACGGGTTACGTGGGTTGAAGTAGGGTGATCATTGCTCGGCACAACATCGAGGGCCGAAGGGCCTGTTCTGTGCTGTACTGTTCTATGTTCTATGTTCTAAATAGGGAAGAATGACCTGTTCTGTATTTTGTATGTGTAAACTGTGCATTGCAAAACGTTCTATGTGCTGGATAGAATAAGGGCATTCAATTTGGAGTGGATACAATGTTGTAAATGTTGTTCATGTAAAATTTGCAAACTATTTGTGACCTTCTGGAAAGCTCCACAATACCTTGTGTTGATTGATTGATAATTGTTTATTGTCACATGTCCCGAAGTACAGTGAAAAGTATTTTTCTGCAGCCAAGGGAACGTACAGAGTACGTACATACTAGACAAGAGGATAATCGACAGAGTACGTTGACAGTGGTGCATCAACAAATAGTGATTGGTTACAATGCAGAACAAGGCTCTTACAGGGAACAGATCAGTCCAAGGGAGAGTCATTGAGGAGTCTCGTAACTGTGGGGAAGAAGCTGTTCCTATGTCTCGATGTGCTGGTCTTCAGACTTTGTATCTACTGCTTGATGGAAGGGTCTGGAAGAGGGCAAAGCTTGGGTGTGAGGGGTCTCTGATAATGCTGTCTGCCTCCCTGAGGCTGCGGGAGGTGTATACAGTATCAAGGAGAGGATGGCAAGCTTGTGTGATGCTTTGGGCTGAGTTCACCACACCATCACATTCTCCTTGCCTTAATCACAATAATCACAACTCATTCTAAGAAAATATGGATTGGTATTTTGACAAGATTCTTTGCGAGAGCACTTGAACCCGCTTACCTTAATTCCTCATAGAGGAACTGTTTGGTGTTTACTGCCCACAGGAATTTAGGAGCAGTGATAGGCATTTGGCCTATGGAGCCTGCTCTGCCTTTCTATAAAATCATGGCGGATCTCGCTGTGGTTTCAACTACACTTTGCCTCACTCACCGTTGATTGCCTTGTCTCTCAAAACTCTGTATAACCCTGCCTGGAATAAATTCAATTATCCAACCTCCACTGCTTTCAGACAATGAGAATTCCACATGCTAATGACCCCCTGAGAGAAAATAAATTCTCCTCATCTAGTTCTAGTTTCCCTCACAAGTGGTTTCATTCTCCCGATATCCACAATATCAAGTCCCCGCAAGATCATGGGCGGGATTCTCCAACCCCCCCGCCGGGCCGGAGAATCACCGGGGGGGGGGGGGGGGGGGGGGGGTGGTGTGAATCCCGCCCCGACGCCGGCTGCCAGATTCTCCGGCGCCGTTTTCGGCGGGGGCGGGAATCGCGTTGCGACGGTCAGGGGCCGTTGCCAGCGCCCCCCCCCCCCCCCCCCGCCGATTCTCCGGTCTGCGATGGGCCGAGTGGCCGCACGTTTTCGGCGGGTCCCGCTGCCGTATATTACACCAGGTCCGTACCGGCAGGACCTGGCTCTGCGAACGCCCTGCGGAGTCCTCGGGGATCTGGCCCCAGGGGGTGCCCCCACGGTGGCCTGGCCCGCAATCGGGGCCCACCGATCCGTGGGCGGCCTGTGCAGTGTGGGCACTCATTCCCTCCACCTGGCCGCTGTAACGGTCCGCCATTGGCGGCGCAGAGAAGAACCACCCTGCACATGTGCTGGAATGATGGCAGCACACGCTGGAGCTCCCGCACATACGGCAACTCGCGCCGGCCAGCGGAGGCCCTTCGCCGCTGGCGCAGCGCAGCGCCAATCCCTTCGGCACCAGCTGGCGCAGCGCCAACCTCGCCGGTGCCGACCTAGCCCCTGAAGGCACGGAGGATTCCGCACCTTCCGGGCGCCCTGATGCCGGAGTGCTTCACGCCACTCCTCGGCGCAGGTACGGACCGCCCTGCCGGTTAGGGGAGAATCCCGCCCCTTATTTTTCAATAAGATCACCCCTCATTCTTCCAAAATCTAATATAGGCTCAACTTGTTCAATCTTTCATCTTGAGATGAGCCCTTATCCCAGGAATGAGTGGAATGCACATTCTCTGAACTGCTTCTAATACAGATAAATCTTTTCTTAGAGCTATTCAATACCTCCATAAAAGACTGACATTGCATCTCTGCTGTCCAACCTTTAAACCTAGTTTCCCAGTTCACTCTCGTTAGCTCTGCTTTCATACCATGATAATTACCTTTAATTAAGTTCAAAAGTTTAGATGCACACTTCTCCCCTTCAAACTGAACATGAAATCCTATTAAGTTAGGATCACTGTCACCTAAAGGCACCTTTACCATGAAGTTATTGATTAATCCTGTCTCATTGCTTATTACCAGGTCTGGAGTAGCCTGCTCCCTGGTTAGCTGCAGAATGTTCTGCTCTGAGAAATTGACCTGCATATACTCTATGAACTCAAGTTCTGGGTGACCTTTGCCAATCTCATTTGCCAAATGTACATAATGTCACCCATGATTACAGCAGTACCTTTCTTACATGTCCCATTTATGTATCCTTGTGTACGCTCTGCTCTAATACCTCACTGTTGCACTTTGATTTACTACATCTCCACTCACACAATTCCTTCCCCCCACTATTTAGTTTAAAGCCCTCTGTCCACCCTTGTTGTACAATTTGACGCCACATTAATATCGTTGAGAGTTTCATTAGCAATGCTTGCGTTAAATCCTGGGGATCAAATAGGAGGATGGCAGACCAAGGCTAACGTCCGTCTTGAAACTGGAGTTTGAAGTCCCTCTCCTGCGGAATCCACTCTGATGGACAGGCTGCTGTGTCCGGATGCCCAAAAACTGCCTCCCTCGGAAGGTTCTATTCTCCCAGCTCTCTGTTGGCCATTGCTCTGAGACAGCCAAAGGAAAAGGTAGAAGGATATGCTCAAGTCTGCCCTAAAACATGGAGGCATCGACAGCACTGATTGGGAGAGAAGGCTGTGGACCCCATGACATTGTTCCACCTGCTTCATCAAGATGCAAGGCTCTTTGAGGTTCAGTGACATGACAGTGAGGTAGATTGACGATGGCAGAGAAAGGAGTGGGAAGCCAACCCAGGGCTGCGAACACGACCCACCCGCACAGCAATGTGTCCCAATTGTGGAAGAACCTGTGCCTCCAGAATTGGATTCCTCAGTCATCTGAAGACTCACCAAGCCTGACAGCCACCATCCTCGATTTCAAGGGAATGCTGATGAAGACAGATGACCTGACTTGGATCAATGGAGATTATAAAGTCAGTTGTGTTATGAAAATTCAGCATTAACTGGCCTGATGATTATAGTTTACATTTGAGATCATTGTCTGAGATCAATTAAGGATTAAACTCCTCAAACAGCTGATAAGTTAACAATCTTAGCTAGTTGGAAAAGCTTAGTAGAAATGTGGCCAGAATTTGAAAAGCATCATACTTATGAGCTGGCATAATTGAGTTGGTTTCTTCACCTTTCCCTGAGACAATGATGCTAACCTCTTGCATCAATTAGTGAAGAAATTCCAACCTTGGAGGTGCTATCTGGATCTCTTGGATCCTGTACTGTGTAGATTTGCTTTCCATGTTGGTAGCTATATCTGGATCAGTGGCTGTAACCTTACTTTCCTTGATCTTAAGGAAATTGTACTTCTGACAACAAATTACCTCCGTCTCTGTCTGGCTGGTACAACCATATAATTTTAATTTCTGTGAGATCACTTTCTCCCACTCTTCCACATGCTCTCTTTCAAAGAGCTCACTCTTTTTGAAGTCAATCATCTCCTTCACTATCCCAACTTCTGAGATTGTGTTTGGCAAAAAAGTCTTGCTCCCAGTTAAGGAGAGAAATATTTATAGCCTCCGAATGAGTTATCTCTGGTCTGTGGCCTTGATGGGCTTGCACTTCTCAGATAGTAATGGCAAGGAATGCTTTTTTTCATGTCATCCCTCATACTGTCAATTTGTTCAAACATTCTGTGTAACAATATCTTGTTTGGAGGACACAGATTAAACCTCATTTTAAGAACAATTAAGGAAATTGAATGAAATGTGTTGTTTCGGTGGAACAGCAGCTTAGTTAACATTTTGTTTAATGGCTGCGCTGCTCTTTGTTGCTGAAGAAGGTTTTTGGAGTAGTTTTATCTGTTATGAAGAACATTGGTACAAATACCACAATTTTAACTTGTACCCTGAAACTTTTAGAAAGAGAGAGGAAGACAGAACATTCAGTTAAAATAAAGATTGTGCAATCTGAATGCGGCTTGAATCTCCTCGTCATCCTCTGCTCCACTTTTATGCCCCTATTTACCGAAGTGTAACGATTTGAAACTGTTGTCCCACCTCATCAGTATACAGTAACATCCATCTCCGAAAAGCTCTTTTAATGTTCCAATGGAACATTTGTTTGAAGATGTGCCAATGTATTGATTTTAAAGTCAACCGTAAGACCAAGAATTAAACTATGTGACGACGATTCATTAATTTGTTTTTAAAATTTTGCTTTATTTTCCACAATTTTACCACAAGTATTTGTTGTGAACTTTTTGTACTATTTCCTCTTGACTTTCCTATTCTGGGCAGGAAAGTATGGGAGACTAACCATGGTGATGTGAGGAGGTGGTGCATAGGCATTGGTATCTTGCGTCCGAAATAAAGAAAGACAAGTCATAAGATAATCGTTGGATCATGTCTTTGCCACGAACTGGATATATTTACCTCTGTTTGGTATATTTAAATAGCTATTTAGAATGGAAGTGAAGCTTTGATGTGGATCATTTGTTTAAACTCCTGAATGATCAAATGGATAAACATTTGTACAAAACAGAACATGCAAAACAACATCTTTTGTTCCATGATTCTGTTTTGCAAATACTGCAGATATAATGCTGTACAATGCTATGTATATTGACCAGGGTTCAATTCCGGCCTTGGGTGACTGTGTGGAGTTTTCACTTTCTCCCATGTTTGCGTGGTTTCCTCCGGGTGCTCTGGTTTCCTCCCACAGTCCAAAGATGTGCACGTTAGGTGGATTGGCCATGTTAAATTGCCCCTTTGTGTCCGAAAGGTTAGGTGAGGTTACGGGGATAGGGTGGAGGCGTGGACTTAAGTAGAGTGTTCTTTCCAAGGCCTGGTGCAGACTTGATGGGCTGAATAGCATCCTTCTGCACTGTAAATTATATGATTCTATGACCACAGCGACTAGTTGCTATCCCTGCAGCTTGTTTGTGATGTCTGGTTCAATAAATCAGGAGCCCTGTATTTTAAACTTTGTAAACTTGATCTTTGGAAAAGCACAAAACGGATAATAGAGAATCAGCAGTTTGGTGTACACCTGAATGAATATCCTTTTCCATTGATTTCCATGGGAAAAGAGGCTGCAAATTTGCTGTCTTGGGCTATTGTCTCAGACCAATTCACTCTTTCTGAATCTAAAATTCCTGATCCAATTTAGAGTATAATTTGCAAAATTTCCCCAGAAAACCTAATTACTTGGCTACTTCGAATTCATACTAACTCCCGAAACTCACCACCCTGATACCTCAATTTATTAGAACTCTGCAATATTTTTGTTTTGTGCTGTTGTATCTGGCCAGTCATTCTTCAGTTATCAATTATGAGTGTCTAATTGAGTTTTACAGCACTTCAGGAATAAATTTATGCATGTAATCAGCTTCCTCCTGGCTTTTAAGTATGCACATGTTTTAAAAAGAAGGAAACTGTGATTCTGTTCCTTCAATCCTGGTTTGGATTTCCTCCAACTATGTTGTGGAAAACAAGAAACTGCGAGCCTCAGTGTTGCAACATAGCTCAGAGCTAAATGTTTTGAAATTTGTATCTTGTGGGAGGTGTACAGATATTTATGTGACTCAGTTGTTAATTCCAAATAAGTTTCTTTGACATTAGAACCTGGAGGATATGTTTCTAATATATATAAGTTTCAACTGATGCATGATATATAATGCATCTTGTTTTAAAAAGAGTTTTCTTTCTCGATTTTACAGTTTCATGCTTTGTGACCAGCATTCCAATGTGGAGGGACGTGTTCCATTTCTTCTTATTAATTATGAAAGGTTTTGTATCACCAAGTTACCTGAATCATCAGATGGTTCAGCAAAGAAATTAATTTTAAATCTGCAGTGCAAGATCAGTTTCAATCAAAATTACACCAGAATAAATGTGAAAAGGAAAATGTGGGCTTGGTGCATTAAATTTGCTGCTAGCAAATAACAGTTAAATGAATCCCATAGGGCATTGTTCATGATTGCATTTTCGCAGTATGAAACACTTCCCACTTCCCACTGTTTGGGCTTAATGAAGAATCAGGAGCAGAAATGTTGTCCTCTCCAGGTAGACTTCCTAAACACTTCATGAAAAGAAATGCTCTTGGGATCAGGAAACCTGTAGGTTATGAAACAATTTGAGATGAGAAATGCTGACATGACTAACAAAAAAAAGATGGTTAGATTAAATTGAGCATAGTGCCTGTTCAGATCCGTAATTAATTTAATTCCCAGTGTAATGTGTAGTGGGAAGGAAACTTCCAGTTAACAAAAGTTTGCTTTGTGCTGTATATTTTCCTCAGATACTTGGTTACGTTTCTTTGCATCTGAACTGCACCAATTTACTGGACAATAATTTAATTAATATATATAACATCTTCCCACAGAATGTAAGGTCTCATGAACTGCTACATTTATTAATTAAGTGCGAGGAGAACCTTAGACACATTAATTACAGTGGGATTATGAAGGAAATAACTGTTTTCCCACTTGCTTTTTTTGTTCTTATCTTTTTGCATGAAAGGACTGTTTTGACAGGAGAGTGGGATTCTGTGCTAAAATGTTCCACCTATGCAGTAATATGCATATGCCAAAGTTCACAGAGAGTGTAAATTTTAAACGCAGTCACTTTCACAGTTGTCTATTCATCAATGATCACTGAGTGCATAATCACACAGTTCCAAAAGCCCCCCCCCCAGACAAGCCCTTTGAGGCTCTCAGAGCAATTGCCAATGGCGCCATAGCAAGCACGAACAACAGCAGGGAGAGGGGGCATTCCTTTTCATCCCCCGGTAGTCTAAAATAGTCCGATGTTGTCCTATTCATCCGTACACTTGCCACAGGAGCCTAATACAGCAACCTAACCCAGTCAATAAAGCCCCGTCCAAATCAGAACCATCCAGTACCTCCCACAGATAATCCCATTCTACCCGATCAAAAGCCTTTTCTGCATCCATTGCAATCACTACTTCCACCTCCCTACCTTCTGGGGGCATCATGATCACATTTAACAACCTTCTTACATTGCATGCCAACTTCCTTCCCTTAATAAACCCCATCTGATCCTCCCCAGTAACATCCGGAACACAATCCTCAATCCTGGAGGGCAAAGTTTTGGCCAGCTGTTCGGCATCCATATTCAATAGGGATATTGGCCTGTAGGACCCACACAGCTCTGGGTTCTTGGCCCACTTCAGAATCAGCGAAATCGTGGCCTGTTACATCGTCGGGGGCAGCACCCCTCTTTTCCTTGCCTCATTGAACATCCTCATCAACTCGGGCCCCAATATCCCAGGGAACTTTTTATAAAAGTCCACTAGGTACCCGTCCGGCCCTGGGGCTTTACCCGCCTGCATGGCCTTCAGACTCTCCACTGTCTCTTCCAACCCGATCGGGGCCCCCAGCCCTTCTCCCAGCTCCCCGTCCATCTTTGGGAAATTCAGCCCCCCCAAGAAGTGCCTCATCCCCACCAGCCCCGTAGGCGGTTCCGACCTGTACAACCTACTGTAGAAATCCCTAAACGCCTTATTCACCCCTGCTGAATCTCGAACCAGGTTCCCATCTCCGTCATTTACTTTCCCTGATCTCCCTGGCTGCCTCCCTCTTTCTAAGCTGCTGTGCAAGCATTCTGCTGGCCTTCTCTCCATACTCATAGATCACCCCCCTCGCCTTTCTCAGCTGCTCCACTGCCCTCCCTGTGGTTAACAAGCCGAACTCCGTCTGTAGCCTCTGCCGTTCCTTTAAAAACCCTGCCTCTGGGGCCTCTGCATACCTCCTATCGATCTGTAGTATCTCCTTAACCAGTTGGTCCGTCTCTGCCCTGTCCACCTTCTCCCTATGGGCCCATATCGAGATCAGCTTCTCTCTGACCACCGCCTTTAGTGCTTCCCAGACCATAGCTGACCTGCGGGTGGTTTTGAATACATTTCCTCAGCCGCTGCACACCCCTTCGTCAGCCAAAAGTCCTACATCTAACCTCCAGTGTGGGTGCTGGTTACTGTCTTTACTACCCTGCAGGTCAACCCAGTGCGGAGCATGGTCTGAGATTGTGATCGCCGAGTACTCCGTGTCGACCACCCCTGCCAGTAAGGCCCTGCTCAAAATGAAGAAATTGATCCGGGAGTACACTTTATGCACGTGTGAGTAGAAGGAGAACTCCTTCACCCTCGGCTGCTCACATCTCCATGGACCCACCCCCCCCCATCTGCTCCATGAACTCTTTTAGTTCCTTTGCCATTCCTGGCACCCTGCCTGTTTTCGAGCTTGACTGGTCCAAGCCAGGGTCAGTAACTGTGTTGAAGTCCCCTCCCATGACCAACCCGTGTGAGTCCAGGTCCGGTATCTTCCCCAGCAACCTCTTTATAAACTCCACATCATCCCAATTTGGCGGATATACATTTACTAATGCCACCTGCACCCCCTCCAGTTTCCCACTGATCATAATGTACCAACCTCCCACATCCGAAACTATTCTACCCACGTCAAACACCACCTGCTTATTGATCAGGATTGTAACCCAACCCCTTTGATAAACCAAGCATATGCACACTCTCCACTGCACTTCCATGAGCTAGCCCATCCAGCTAGCTTGGTGGTCCCCATCCCTGGCGCCGGATAGTCTCCCACCTATTGTTCCCTCCCCACCCTTCCCCCCCCCCGCTCATACAAACATACTCCAACATCAAACAATCCCCACACAATTGCCCAACAGCAAAACACCAAAATCTAAACAAGCACACCTCCATCCCCCAACAGTGCAAATGAAAACCTTAAACTCACTAAGATCTGCCACTGATCCCAAACAGCTTCAAACAGCTTCCGCAAAATGAAAAACAAAAAACGTTTTTTCAACGAACAGGGAAACAAAAAGAAAAAAAAACATGAACGTTGTAGCAAAGTTCAAAATTTCTCAGTCCACCACCAGTCCTTTCCTTTTCACGAAGTCCAGCGCGTCCTCAGACGACTCGGAATAAAAGTGCTGTTCCTCGTACGTGACCCAGAGGAGGGCTGGTTACAACAGCCCGAACGTTACCTTTTTCTTAAAAGGATCGACCTAATCTGGTTGAAGCCTGCTCTTCTCCTGGCCACCTCCACACTCAGGTCTTGGTAGACCCGCAGGATACTGTTGTCCCACTTACAGCTCCGTGTCTGCTTGGCCCACTGTAGAATGCACTCCTTATCCAAGTACCTGTGGAATCTCACCACCATTGCCCTTGGGGGGCCTCCCATTCGTGGCTTCCTCGGAGTGCTCTGTGAGCCCTCTCCACCTCCAAGGGTCAGGAGAATGCCCCATCCCCCAGCAGATTCTCAAACATATCTGTGATGTATGCCCCAGTGTCTGCTCCTTCGGACCCCTCCGGGAGCCCAATGATTCTCAAGTTCTGCCGGCGGGACCTATCCTCTAGGTCCTCAACCTTCTCCAGGAGCTTCTTCTGCTGGTCTCTCGGCATCCCCACCTCCAACTCCACTGCAGTTTGATGTTCCTCCTGCTCAGCCAGCGCCTTATCCACCTTCTGGATCGCCCGATTTTGGACGTCCAATCTAAGCTCCAGCCGCTCAATAGACTCTTTTATCAGGTCCAAGCAATCCCGTTTCTGCTTAGCAAAGCCTCCCTGAATAACTTGCATCAGCTGCTCCATTGACTGCTGGTCGACAAACCAGAGGTCTGGTCCTCCGCCATGCTGTCTCCTGCTGCAGCTTCAGCCCAAGCCTTCGCTGTCTTTCTGTTTCTGGTTTTACGAGCACTTCCAGTCCTTCTCTCCATGCACCGATGTGGGAATTCAGTACACAATTGCCTCTGTCCTCAGTTTTACAGTTCAAATCCGGTAGAAAATAGGGCGAAAAGGTCCGAAAGTCCGACCCGAGCTGGAGCCACCAAATGTGCGACTTACTCCTTCATAGCCGCCACCGGAAGTCCAATAATAATAATCTTTATTGTCACATGTAGGTTTACATTTACACTGCAATGAAGTTACTGTGAAAAGCCCCTCGTCGTCACATTCCGGCGCCTGTTCAGATGCATAGAGGGAGAATTCACAATGTCCAAATTACCGAACAGCGCGTCTGTCGGGATTTGTGGGAGGAAACCGGAGCACTCGGAGGGAACTCACGCAGAGACTGGGAGAACGTGCAGACTCCACACAGTTCACAGTTTAATTAATATGTCCAAGTGGTTGTAGTTAGCTGGCTTTGGGGCTAAATTTACAGAATACTGAGGCCTAGATAGAATGGACTTGGAGAAGCTGTTTTCACTGGTGGGAGAAACTAGAACCTGAGAGCACAGCCTAAGACAGAAGGCATGATCCTTTCAGACGGAGATAAATAGGTTATTTTTTATAATAAACGTTTTATTGAGGTATTTCTGGTTTTATAACAACTACAGAAGAAACAATGTACATACATATATAAACATAGTGCAGAAGCCGTGTTCCTCCCTCACAGGTCCCACCTTTTCTAACACCCTACTCTAAACTAAACTAAACCCCAAACCTGCCCCCCCTTTCTGCTGACAGTTAATTTTCCCCAAAGAAGTTGACACATTGCTGCCACCTCCGGACGAACCCTACTATTGACCCTCTCAGGGCGAACTTGATTTTCTCCAGACAGAGAAAACTAGCTATGTCAGCCAGCTAGGTCTCCGACTTGGGGGCTTTGAGTCCTTCCAAGCTAATAATATCCGTCTGCACTGTAAATTCTGTCTCCAGGCTATCAGGGAGGCCAGAACTTCTGCCTCTTTCTCCATTCCCAGGTCTTCCGACACTCCGAAAATCGCCACCACTAGACTCGGTGCCTACCTAGTTTTTAACACCTTGGACATGACATCCGCAACCTCTGCCAGAATCCTCTATGCTTCGGGTATACCCAAAACATATGGACATGGTTCGCTGGTCCTCCCGCACACCTTGTGCACCTATCATCTACCCCAAAGAACCTGCTCATTCGGGCCACAGTCATGTGGGCCCGGTGGATAAATAGGTTCTTGATTAATAAGGTGATCAGGGGTTACGTGGAGAAGGCAGGAAAATGGGCGTAACAAACATATCAGGCATGATGGAATGGCAAAACAGACTTGATGAGCCAAAGGGCCTAATTCTGCTCCTATACCTTATGGTCTTGTAGTAAAGATGCTTGTTTTGATCAGGAATTAACGACTTGATGGGATCAAAATATATTGAATGAGCTTTTATCAATGAGAGCGTTTTTTAAACATAGTGAAGCCCGTAATAGGCAGTTGGAACTGTATTTTATTTTGTCTTGTCTCACCATGGCTCCTAAAATCTGCCCTCTGGGGATACTGTAGATGAATGGAAGGGTTATAAGTAGTCATCAGTTGGCACCAACTTGGCATGGGACTATAAAGAGCCATGGGGATGATTTGGGGATCATCATTTGATATGATCTGGCACTGAGTTAGCTCAAAGTGTATGAGGGACCATGAGAGGGTGGGTGGGGCCATGAGGTAGCATGAATTGGCATGGATGGGGTCTGGGGAGTGTGTGGGGAATGAGAGGGTCTGAGGGCTGTTTGGTTTTACTGCTTTTCTTACAACAGGGACAATCCCCCAGAGCACTGAGACAGCCCACCTTGGCACCCAGCAGCCCCAGTGGCTGCTTCCCAATTCTTTGCACTGGTGATGGGCCTGACTCCTGTTAGCGCTTGCCTGCTGGAAGGAAAATCTGACCTTTCAGGGCGCTTTCTCCTGAGTTATGTTTACAGGCTTGGTGATGAAAATATGAGCCTAAATATCGAAAGGTTAAACCTCTTTGGCTTGCAGCAAATGAATGCCATGTGGATATACATCTTATCTCTTGCTTAATTCTTATTTGTTGATTGACATAAAGTCTGTCATTGGTAAAATGCTGTAATCGATTGTTAAACTGGATGCAGCAGGACACTGAGAAAATTATAATATATTCAGACTACGTCAACATGATTTTATGCAGTTTTTTGAGGATTAACAAGAGGTGTGGATAAACGGGAACCAGTAGACGTAGTGTATTTGGAATTCCAAAAAACATTTGATGACGTGTCATATAAAAGGTTGTTACGCAAGATAAGAGCTTATGGTGTTGGGGATGATATACTCACATCGATTGAAAACTGGCTAACTAATAGAAAACAGAGAGTGGGGATAATTTGCCATTTTCAAGATGGTAAACTGGTACTAGTGGAGTGCCACAGGGACTTGGGGCCTTAACTATTTGTAATCTATCTTAATAACTTTGATGAAGGGACAGACTGTTTGGAACCAAATTTATTGATAATATGAAGATAGATGAGAATAAAAGTTGTGAGGAGGATAGAAAGAGTTTGCAAGGAGATATCGATAGGTTAAGTGACTGGACAATATATTGACAGAAGGAATACAATGTGGGAAAATGTGAGACTGTCTAATTTGGTAGGAAGAACAGAAAAGCAAAATAGGGTTTAAAAGGAGAGAGCCTAGAATACTGGGATACAGAGGGATCTCTGCATGAATCACTAAGTCAACATTTGTCATGTGCATAATTTATATGTCCCTTTTTATTGTCCACGGCCAATATGTTTGTACGTATTGTAGGGGCTGGTTTAGCACACTGGCTAAATAGCTGGCTTTTAAAGCAGACCAAGGCAGGCCAGCAGCACAGTTCAACTCCCATACCAGCCTCCCCAAACAGGCGCCGGAATGTGGCGACTAGGGGCTTTTCACAGCCTACTTGCGACAATAAGTATTTCCATTTTCATTTCATTTTTTTCACGTAAATGGTATGTGTTTTCTCACCCTCAGAGTGTTGTCACAATTCAAATAATTCTGCCACCAGACTTTTTAATTTAAAAAAAGGTTATTTATTATCACACTTGTATGTTCAAAACGTGTCAACTCACTCACTCGATTCTGATGCACTATCACCAAGATTAGAGTAGATACAGATGAGGCTAAAACAATACAATTGCATTTTTGATTATCTCTGCCTCTTTTGTGGCAGGTCTGTAGTTGCTTCAATGAGTTTATGCTTCAGTTGAAATGATGGCCTTGTAAAGCAGAGGATTCTCAGACAGCTATAAGGCTCCTTGTTGAATTTCTCAGGAGTTGGTTTTCAGGTGAGCTCGAAGTTGGAATGGTCTGGGGGGAGTTCTTCTCCCTTTTTCAATATATTATTAGATATTACCTTTCTGCTTAGATAACTCACAGTTTGTTTGAAGGCTTTCTGATGGAACACTGCAGAACTTTCGAAGCACAAAACAAAATGACATTTTTACCATGTAACTTGTACAAGTTAAAAGTTCTTACTCCAGAAAAGGATGGTGTGTTGATGGACAATCCTTAAACAAAGCGATGTACGAGTTCCCAGATAACTGTGAATGTTAATATTTAATTAGATATTTGCTTGAGACACAGGTCTATCTGGAGCTTGAAATGCCAAAGTCGCAAGAATTGTTATGGTAGTCCGTGTTCGAAATGTTAATGTATTGACTGTACGTTTACAATATACTGGAAATTATGCAGCATGCAGGTGCAGCAAGTAATTTGGAAGGCAAACCTTTTGTTTGCCTTTATTACACATTGGAAGAAATATAAAAGTGGAGAGATATTGCTGCAACTATTTGGGCATTGATGAAACCACACCAAGAGTGCTATGTACAGTTTTGATCACACTTCTTGAGGAGGGACATATAGAGAAATACAGCACGGAACAGGCCCTTCGGCCCACGATGTTGTGCCGAACTTTTGTCCTAGGTTAATCATAGGTCATAGAATTATGGACTCTAAGGGCAATTTATCATGGCCAATCCACCCAACCTGCACATCTTTGGACTGTGGGAGGAAACCGGAGTACCCGGAGGAAACCCACGCACTTACGGGAAATAATTCCAAGAAGGTTCACTATGATGATTCCTGGGATGAAAAGGTTGTCTTATATTGAAAGAATGTGCAGTTTAGGCCCATACTCATTGGAGTTTAGAAGAATGAGAGGGAATCTTATTAAAATATAGAAGATTCTGAGGAAGCTTAACCGGTAGTTGCTGAGATGATGGGTGGGATTTTCTGGGCCAGCCTACTGTCGGATTGTCTGGTTCTGCCAAACTTCAATGGATGTTTACCTGTCCCGCCGCATCCTCCACTGTGGGGCCCCTCCATGGCAGGGCTGGAAAATTCTGGCTGCTGTTTTCTTTCATTGGGGAATCTAGAACTAGGGGGCACAGTTTTAAAATAACCGGTCAACCATTAAGATGCAGATGAGGAGGAATATAATCTTTGAGAGTTACGAGTGTTTGGAATTCTCTATCACAGAACTAAATGGAGATTGGGTCATTGAATATATTCAACACTGTTAGATGTTTGATTGACAAGCGAGTTGACTGTTATGGGGAGCAGGCAGGAAAGGCCACTGGTGCAGTATACTCAAGGGTCGAAATGGCCGACTTCTGTTCTTATTTCTTTTTCACCTAACTTGTGACCTTAGTTCTTCATTTTGCTTGTTTTATTACAGTTCTTCTGCTTGCATTTGAGGGTTAAAAAAATGCCTGTTTCCAACTGTCAACCTGTTGACCGGTTCAGTATAAAGTCAAGTTAATATAAATTGAGTGAAAAGTGAGCCCA
Source organism: Scyliorhinus canicula (assembly GCF_902713615.1). NCBI lineage: Eukaryota > Metazoa > Chordata > Chondrichthyes > Carcharhiniformes > Scyliorhinidae > Scyliorhinus > Scyliorhinus canicula. The sequence continues at coordinate 46,885,377 of NC_052156.1, forward strand.
CTTGTCCTCTATGTTTACAATTGACAAAAACAAATGTTTCCATCTGTTTGTTATAAATGTGGTATGTAGAAATAATCTTTCTCGGCATTTGGCGAAAGTTGCTGTGTTTACAACATTATTGACCAAACGCAAATAAACCCTAAAGACTTTCTAAAGCTTTCTAAAGACTGAGAAAGGTACAGAAAGTATTTTAGGAATCATTTGTAATTCCCAAGAATCCTGACTTTATCGGTGTCATAATATACACACAAGTATATGCTGCATAGACACACACTGACTGACACACTGAAAGACCAATCAACACACAGGACACAGCAGCCAATCACCAGACAGGGCATGGTCACTATAAAGCCAGAGGGCACTAGTTTTCCCGCTCATTCAGAATGCAGCCTCTGAGACAGCCAGATCCTGTAATCAGTAGCACGAACATCTGCCATGTGCTAGCAGTAGTCTGGTCAGGTTAGCCATAGTTCTTCAGCCAACCTAACATAGTATCGACCCACAGTGCAAGTATGTTTAACAGCTCATAGTTAAATAAAATAGAGTTGTACTTTTACAAGTGTTGGTAGCCTGTCTCTTCTACTGCTCTGGTAAACGCAGTCATCACAGACCCAGCATACCCAACACATCAATCGGGTTTCCTTTCTCCAAATCAAAATGGTTAGTCAGAGCTTGCTTTGTATTTCAGACGTGTTTAGCATTTAATTTTGACAATTAAAATGTAATTAAATATAAGTTTATTTCTAAGTTTTAGAATTCAGATTGAGTTTTCCATTGGGAACATCCTGCAGTATGTATGCATTTACCCTCTGTAGCCAGCATGAGTAGGAGTTGGGCATGGCATTGTGAAACAGCTTCAATAAACATCAGACCTTTGTGACCTTCTGCTGAATGAGATGTTAAAAGTGTTGAAATGTATAAACAGCAATTGCACTTAACTGTCTCCATTCTGTTTGGAAATGGATTACAGTGCAGCAAAAGATAACATCTGTTGATGTATACATTTATTTTAAATACCAGATTACAATAAATTTAAAATGCACCTTGTTTTATTTAGTTGCCTGTTTTTATATCTAAAATCTCTAGCCGGCTCTTCTAGTTTTAATTGTTTCCATGGAAACATCGGGTACTTGTCAAAAGCAGAAACACTTGAGAAGCGTGTGCCTGAAAGTAAATTATCATACAAGAAAATATGGGTGGCTTCATGGTATTGATAACAGAAATCGTTTTCCGACCTGCTTTGAGTAAATCGACCTTGTTCCCTCAAGTGTTTAAGACACAGGCTTCAATTTAATTTTCCTAAATGTTACTTGTTTTTGAAATTGCTCGACAGATCCAAGCTAAATTATCCTCTAAGTAATATAATCTTTGGGGTACTTCTAGTATCTCTAGTAATGGATATCAATTCTGTCTGGTTTCTATAGCTAGTGACATTCACCCTTTTCCTTTGGTTCGCCCTGGTCACAGATTGTGGCTCGCTCAGACAGTAGAATCATTGGTGACAATATTTCCGTTGCACTTGACTAGAGATAATTGTTACTAACTTTTGAATTTGATTTCTTCTGCGGAAACTAAAAGCTCATTGCGGTTAATGCATTTTGATGATAGAATGAATTCTGTCAGCATACAGCTTTCAGCTTTAATTCTTGTATTTTTCTTTACTGAGTATATCTTAATGCAAGCCGGATCTAGTCTTGTGTTTCATATGGTGGAATTTAATGTCCGGGTTCCTCGGTGGAAAGTTTGGAGAGAGACATTCAGTCTGGCAGGAGTGTGCAGAGTAGGGTCACTGCTGCATTCCCACCTCTACCCTATTGAGCCAGGTATGGAAAGGCATATGGATAGCCTTCCTGCCTGGACACTTATCAAGGCCCTTAAATGGGCAATTAATGCCCACTTAAGGGCCTTATCCCCATTCGTCTCTGGTATTTAACCATCAACAGAGGAGAATCACCATGTGGGTACCTGAAAAGTGGAGTTCCAGATTGTCCTTCATTGAAAGACAATTGGTGCCTGATTGAGGGAGAAGGCATTAGGAAGGGCAGCCACCCTCTTTCTTGCGACCCTCAAACCTTACCTGACAACTGTTACCCTATGACTCCCATCTGCCTTCAGTCAACTGTGGCCTGGGTCTCTTATCGATCTGAGGCCTCTCCCTGGATGTTTTAAAAGCAGTAGCCATCACTTGTGGTGACACTGGTGGGCAATGGAGAGTTACCAGCCTCTGATTGGGTGGGAATTCTCAGGGGCTAGGTCCTGCATCATGGAGAAGGTTCAACTACTGCGTTAAAAGTCTGATAGGCACTTAATTCCATCGGGCTTTCCCCAGCGGAGGTGATAAAGCTCCCGCTGCTCCTGCAGCATTAAATGGACAATATTAAATTCTACCTATGCGGCAGGATTTTTCACCACACCATGGCGTATTTGCAGTGGTGAAGGCAGCCTGCCAGTGGCAGGATCCTCTGGTTCCCTCCGCTGCCAATGGTGTTTTCCCGTTTCTTGCACCCTTTTCCAGCTCCCCCCCGCACCCCCGGAGTGATGTTTTGGGAAGTAGCCTCCTAATTGGCAACTTACGTATCGGCCATTCAGTTAAGGATGGGGGCATATTCTTGTGACTGCGGGACCAATCTGCGTTCCTGTAGTGAAGACCTGGCAGTAGCTACACGGATAGGTGAGCATGCTGAGGCAAACGGGAGACTATGAAGGTGCCTCAAGATAATGGCACCCTCTGAGGAATCAGTCTTTTTTTATAATTTTGGGGACCACACCTGACAGTTCATCAGTGTGGATGGGCAACCCTTCCACATGGCTGTGGCCCTATAGCATCCAGTGCTCTGGTGTCCACGGGTCAATAAAGCAGGCCTCACTGACACCTTTGGGCTCGGCAATCAGCAAGTGTCTGCTCCCCTGCTGCGAAGATCTTGTTCCCCTCACTTGGCCTTTAATTGATCATCAGTGGCGATCTGCTACTTCCAGACAGTTAGCCACTACCGTTGTTCACCTGCCTCCATTAAGACCACACGTACTGATGTTCTAACCTCAAAGTTTGATCCTGGTCCGACCTTTAAATCTACCTCTGTTGGACTGATAAGGTTCCACCCATTATTTCTGCACCAAATTTGACAGGAAAGAAGTTGCTCTCTATAAAGGGAGAAGAAGTTCAGAATGTAGTTTGTACAGGGAGTTAGAAAAGTTCTAACTTGTAAATAATGTGTTGCAACAGCCATATACATTGGGGTGAAATGATTTAACTGTGGTTTTTCTAATTGTGTCTCAGTAACTGCATGCTTTGGATTGCAAGAACTGAAACCAAATCTGAATATCATGGCATTTGGTATTAAATATACTGTTTTTCCTTTAGGAAACTACGGACCGGAAAATTGGGCCACATCTTACATCAATTGCTCTGGCATGAAGCAGTCCCCAATAGATATTGTAGATCAGAAGACTCGTGAAAAGGATGACTTGCAGAAAATCCATCTTGAGGGGTTTGAGATTGAGTCCTCTAATAGGACTCGTATGAAAAACACTGGAAAGACAAGTAAGTTTGTCTGCAAAGATAGCTAATGCTTTTCTGGCTATTTGAACTTCCACCAAATGTCTGGGGATATTTAAATGAAATCGAGCATGAAAGGAGCTAATGTGGCAAGAAACTAAAACAACATAAAGCATTACATACTCAAAACTATTTGATGGGAGTGATATCCCCTTGATGAAAAAATACTTGTACAGGTACAAGACATCGATTATTTTTATTGCAATATATTATACTCTCATAAATTTAGGTTGCTGAACTACTTCAAGTAGACATTCCATAAATTTATTTTGTTTTAATGTCATTTGTGTAAGCAAACCCTCTGCAGCAGTTTAAAAGTCAGTTTGATTTCTTGGCTGCAACCAGTGCTTACCCCAGTGACTCGGGAAAGACCGTTGGGAGCAATACTTGTGGCAGGCATGCACATTGTGACAATTCAGTCTTGCTCCCAATACTCTTAACTCATGTTCACAGCAGAACAGTAGTACCCCTTAAGCAGAGCTTTGTCTCATAAGAACCTGAAACTTGCAGCTTTTCTCATAACACAAATGGAATAGCATGCCACAGGATTAACAAGTATGTTTTCTCTGCACTGGAGAAGGGTTGTTCACTATGTTCTCCTGTCCACAGGTGGTGATTATCTAACTGTTGGGCTAGATTATTCTGGTGAAAACTAAGCGGTCAGTTTATGTAAAAATGATGGAATAACAGATGAGCAAAAAACACACCAAATAACTACTAAAATTGATTGCATAATACATGCACTGTTCAACGATTTTCAACTGAGGTTCAATGTAAATCACATGATGAATATGCCCCATGGGAGACCATCTCGCATGAACACAGGTAGTCAAACACAGGTAACAACTCCCTCGGAAAAACATTCTCAGATTGTAAAGATTAGATTCAACGCCCAAGATAATTATGAACTACTGGCAGGATATACCATGAGTCCCATTAGGAATCTCACCAAATCTGAAGATGAAATTGAATTTTAGCTGGAATGATGCTTCATTGATAGTTCAGCTATTGGGTGATAATGTCGGGATTTTGACCCACGAATGGCGACATGGGTGCAAAATCCCACTGGAGACAAAGAACGAGAATCTCGTTGGTGAGATCTCGTAGCCCGATTGTCCCCGTTCCCCCACCATTAACATAACGAGATTCCTACCCAGGAAAGTCAGGAATCCCATTTAAATAGATCAATGTCCAATTAAAGGGCTTCCCTGCTGTATCATCTCCCAACATCGGGATCTCCCATCACGTCAGCGAGATTTACGGGTTTTTAAAAATGAGAACCCGGGAACGGAATCCACCAGAAGCGCAAAGGTAAGTACAGCTCCCGGGCGGAGAGAGCGGCGCCCTGGCATCCCGATCTCAGAAATCTCAAAGTTGCCAGCTTTTTCTGGCCCTGCCCAGCAGTACGAAGGCATGAGTCACGCCACCAGATTTATTTTCTTCCAAGAGCCACTTTTCTTGTCTGAGCTGGCACTTAGAAGAAAAAATAAATAATTTTGCTGAATGGGTTTTATTTCTCCCAATTTATATGCTTGAATACACTTAACATTAAAAAACAAGGGGTAATTTCTGATTTAAATTAGATTTTGAATGAAATCAACAAAGCCAGGGTGGAAAACTGGGCAGGACATATGCTTGACCCTAACCGTGAAAGCATAAGTTTGTCTGGATAACCTTTTTGTTTTTTTGTCCCAACATCGAGACAAAAGAACATTATGGGGGTAATTTTCATCTCCAACTTTTGCGCAGTCAGCTGGCCTCTTTTGGCAACTGGCCACTTTCTTCTCCATTGGAATCGAATAAAATGAAGATCAGGCAGTTTTAATCATGAGAAGTTCACTGCTTAAATGATGGAGATGAAAATTATCCTCCTATATCTCAGCCACAGGATACCTGACAGTTATTTTAAAATGGAATATTCTCTTAAATGATATACAACAGTAAAATGTGGGTGTTATACATGGGTGGTGGCAATAGGTGAGATGATACCCCACACTGTTCGGGTTATACATTGCCGTTAACTTTGTTGCTCTGCCTTGGTTACTTTGCTGCTTTGGAAAATGGAAAAATAAATGGGCTAATAAACCAGGATTAGATATGTAGCATTATTTGTCAGAATATTTCAAGTTTTGTGCATTATACCAGCTGTGATTTAAAAAAAAAACAATTTTACTAATTGGAGTTACGAACTAGTTCGGCCAGGGTATTAATTAGATAAGAAAATAATCAGATTCCATACTAATCTTTACATTGAATGTTTCATTTTATTCAATTTTCTTGTATCTCTTGAGGAAGTGTCACAAGCATGAAGCAATTTAAATTCCATTCAGGACAAAATGTTGAATATGTAAAACATTGATATAAATATACCTCAAGTACTTGTAGCAATTTTCAGCAACTTATCTGGTAAAAATCTTTTGGGAGTGAACTTTGAATGTAAACTTTTAAAAATCCATGTACAGTGGAGCTATAATTGCCACAGAATGCCAATGTTAAATGGTATTGGAAAATTAATCAGGATAGTGCTGAAATAGACTTTAAAATATCAAAACTTAGCCAGAATTGTAATTCTACGCTTTTATGAAAGGAAATATGTGGGTATGTTTACTCGACCATCCTGTTTACTTTGCAGCTTTACTGTCAGTGTCAAAGTAAACAAGGCAGCACAAATGTTTTTCTGAGTAAGAAGCGTGCACGATCAAAAGAAGTGATGCTGGCTTGTTGTAGCTCATTGTCCCCAAGACAACACAAATAACACTTGTTGGCAGACTCTGGTGGGCTGTGATTTAAAGCTCTCCCACCCGCCTTGTACATCATAGAATCTCAGTAGTGCAGAAGGAGGCCATTTGGCCCATTGAATCTCCCACACTGTCCGAAAGAGCAGCCAAACTCGACCCACTCCCCACCCGATCCCCGTAACCCTACCTAATCTGCTCATCTTTGGAGACTAAGGGGCAACTTAGCAAGGCCAATCCATTCAACCTGCACATTTTTGGACTGTGGGAGGAAACCAACGCAGACACTGGGAGAATGTAATAACTACACACGAGTCACCCAAGGCCAGAATTGAACCCGGGTCACTGGTGCTGTGAGGCAGCCATGCAGATCCATACCTTACTGTGATTTTGATGTTATGAGATCTATGAACTGGGAACAGACCTGCAGCAATACGGGCTTTATCATAAGAGAGGAGAACATAAGTGAGTATATTTGACATCCAATCATCTCACAGTTATTCGCATGTCTGTTTAGTTGGCCACGTGTGCTGACCTTGAACTCCAACCCATCCATATAGACCCACCTCCCACCTCAAGGATCTCACTCACTGACTGACCAACTTCATGGTCAAGATTAGTTTGAAAAAATGGTGTGCATCACCTTTTAAACTCGTTCCACATCTTCTGCAGTCCCCTGTGACCTATCGATTTCCCCCATCACCATAGAACACCAAATATCACCATTCCTTCCCTCTCTGTCACCCTTGAACTTCAGAACTGACTCCCATTACTGTCCCCATACCCACCCTGACCCTGTCGCCTCCCATTATCCATGCCCCCTATCTTGTCCCCCTCCGTGATCCACCCAATGAAACCCTCAGTTCCAGGCTCTCACCTTAGACCTGCCACCTACTGAATCCCATCCCCCTCTCTGTCTGTCACTGTTCCCTTCTGTCACCAGTATCACAAAATTACAAAACTGTTATGGTGCAGCAGGAGGCCATTTGGCCCATCATGTCTGTACCAGCTCTCCAAATGAGCATCATGGCTTTGTGCCCTTTCCCTGCCTTGCCCCCAAAACCCTACATATTGTTTCCATTCAAGTAATCACCTATTGCCCTCTTGAATGCCTCGATTGAACCAGCCTACACCACACTTTCAGGCAGTGCATTCCAGTCCTGATCTACTCATTGCGTGAAAAGATAATCTCGCATCTTATTTGCTTCTTGTGCTTATCACTTTAAATCTATGCCCTCTCATTCCTGATCCTTTTACGAGGGGATGCAGTTTATCCCTATCTCCTCCATCCAGACCTCTCATGATTTTGAACATCACTATTAAATCTCCGACCTCCATATCTCCAAGGAGAACAATCCCTCCTATCTATACTCGTAACTGATGTTCTTCATCCCTGGAACCATTCTTGTCATTGTACTCTGCAATCTCTCCAATGCATTCACATTCTTCCATTCATGTGGCTTCTGAACTGAAGTTCAGCATAATCGCAGTCACACAATGCAGAAGAGGCCCTTCGGCCCATTGAGTCTGCATCGACACATGAAAAACATCTGACCTACCTAATCCCATTTACCAGCATTTGGCCCATATCCTTGAATGTTATGACATGTCAAGTCTGTCGGCAGCACCACACTACAATATTCTACAAGAAAGAAATGGAGTAAGCTGAGTGACACTGAAGTAGGCACTTGAGAACGGTTTCATCTTTCAGTGTCATTGACTTTCCCTTAGTAACTTACAATTTCTAAGTCTTGCAGTTTAGTTTTCTGAATGTGCTTCATAATGTATTAATTATATTGGCAGTAATTGTAGGATTTCCAAGAGCAAAGTTTCTAAGTCCAATGATTTCAGAGACAAATGTTAATTAGAACTGTTCTGTGATACTTATAGTGTAAGGCCCAACATTCCATATAGATACTTTCAATCAAGGGTTTTTACATTTAAACTCAATCATTTATTAGTCTGTTTCCCATCATTTTACAATCTAGATGTATCATGAAAAGGATAATTTTGAGGCATTTTCATTTCCACACCCTTGTATTCTTCAATGTGTTTGAAACTTGTGCCATTTTATGCAGTTTTTTGGGGCCAATCGGAACTAATTGAAACTGGGAGCGGGATTTTCCATTCCTGTTTTCAGCCAGGAATGGGCATAGGAGCGGAAAATCCCTCGCGAGGCCCAAAACGTGATTTACGCCAGTGGAATTTCCTGTTGCGATTGTCCCCACCCCCCACCAATGATGTAATGGGAATCGCAGTGTTGAAATACATGCCAGGGAGCAGTGTCACGGGGGCTGTTCTGGGGGTGCTGTTTTGTGGGAAGTGCAGAGGGAGGAGTGTTCTGTGGAGGTTGTTTTGTTGGGGGTGCGGGTTGATGTTCGAGGGGAGGTTCTATTTTTAATTCTTTGTATCAGGGAGCCCTTTAAAAAGGGTGGCCCAATCTTTAAAACGTTAAGTTGTTGGCGAGGCAGGCCCCGTCAGCATTTTTGATCTATTTCCCTGACAATACAGTGGAAAAAGCTGCTGTTGAGCCTCGGAGCTTTAACACCATTTTTCGCCACCTGGTGCACCACTCTGCCAAAACAATGGGAAAATTCTGCCCTGAATATCGCTTAATAGCTATGGTTTTAATCTTTCCTGACAAAATTTGAAACCTGATTCCCGATGTAAAAGAACTGTCGCCTAATCTTTTGTATAGATAGAACAGTACAGCACAGAACAGGCCCTTCGGCCCTCGATGTTGTGCCGAGCAATGATCACCCTACTTAAACCCACGTAACCCGTATACCCGTAACCCAACAAACCCCCCATTAACCTTACACTACGGGCAATTTAGCATGGCCAATCCACCTAACCCGCACATCTTTGGACTGTGGGAGGAAACCGGAGCACCCGGAGGAAACCCACGCACACACGGGGAGGACGTGCAGACTCCACACAGACAGTGACCCAGCCGGGAATCGAACCTGGGACCCTGGAGCTGTGAAGCATTGATGCTAACCACCATGCTACCGTGAGGCCCCTCTTACAAAGTGGGAACTTACAAAGTTCAAATTAATGATTCAAAGTAAAATGAAAAATAATAACTTGCTATTTTTTTTGATTTTGAACCTTTTTTTAGGTGTGTGTTGACAACCGGCAGTAACAATGCAGAAAAATTAATACATCTTACTCCAACTACTGACTTAACCATCATTTGTGGAGTTGTGATGCTGTAATGAGCATGATATAGTACTACTGTTGCTAACTTAGTCTTTAGTCAGTCGTAAGTTGTTATAAATACAGAAAATTCTGGAAAAATTCAGCTGGTCTGCCAGCATCTGTCGAGAGAGAAACAGAATTAATGTTTCGAGTCCGCATGACTCTTCTTAAGTTATTATAATGCTGTTTGAAACATTCACAATGCTGTAACTGGCCAAAGCACTTTTGCCACAGCGAGCATACTTTGCATATCCTCCATGTTAGCAAAGTGACTCTGAAATTTTACTGCAAGGTCCTTTTCCCAGGCTCGGCCAGATTTTCAAACCTGTACATTTACAAGAGGAAATTGCTGCAATGTGATATTTTGAACTTGTCATTAATAACAACATGTAGTGGGAAGTTGAGGTTACTGAACAATTAATACTGATTTAAAATGTACAAATATGCCCATGTGCATGAAGTCATTCCCCAGCAAGAAAGTCCAAAATGTGTTAATGTTGTTTCTTAGAAAAACAAAGGCAGTTTTAAGGAATTTATATTTGCATTAATAAACATTAGAAATAAGGTTTAATTTTAAATGGGTTTAATTTAATGTTTCTGGAAGGGTAAAACCTATGGTTAGATTAATGCTGGATAAAGGTGTTTGTATGGGAGTTGGTTAAGAACATAAGAACTAGGAGCAGGAGTAGGCCATCTGGCCCCTCGAACCTGCTCCGCCATTCAATGAGATCATGGCTGATCTTTTGTGGACTCAGCTCCACTTTCCGGCCCGTACACCATAACCCTTAATCCCTTTTTTCTTCAAAAAACTATCTATCTTTACCTTAAAAACATTTAATGAAGGAGCCTCAACTGCTTCACTGGGCAAGGAATTCCATAGATTCACAAACCTTTTGGTGAAGAAGTTCCTCCTAAACTCAGTCCTAAATCTACTTCCCCTTATTTTGACGCTATGCCCTCTAGTTCTGCTTTCACCCGCCAGTGGAAACAACCTGCCCGCATCTATCCTATCTATTCCCTTCATAATTTTAAATGTTTCTATAAGATCCCCCCTCATCCTTCTAAATTCCAACGAGTACAGTCCCAGTCTACTCAACCTCTCCTCATAATCCAACCCCTTCAGCTCTGGGATTAACCTCGTGAATCTCCTCTGCACACCCTCCAGTGCCAGTACGTCCTTTCTCAAGTAAGGAGACCAAAACTGAACACAATACTCCAGGTGTGGCCTCACTAACACCTTATACAATTGCAGCATAACCTCCCTAGTCTTAAAGTCCATCCCTCTAGCAATGAAGGACAAAATTCCATTTGCCTTCTTAATCACCTGTTGCACTTGTAAACCAACTTTCTGTGACTCATGCACTAGCACACCCAGGTCTCTCTGCACAGCAGCATGCTTTAATATTTTGTCGTTTAAATAATAATCCCGTTTGCTGTTATTCCTACCAAAATGGATAACCTCACATTTGTCAACATTGTATTCCATTTGCCAGACTGTAGCCCATTCACATAACCTATCCAAATCCCTCTGCAGACTTCCAGTATCCTCTGCACTTTTCGCTTTACCACTCATCTCAGTGTCATCTGCAAACTTGGACACATTGCCCTTGGTCCCCAACTCTAAATCATCTATGTAGATTGTGAACAATTGTGGGCCCAACACGGATCCCTGAGGGATACCACTAGCTACTGATCGCCAACCAGAGAAGCACCCATTAATCCCCACTCTTTGCTTTCTATTAATTAACCAATCCTCTATCCATGCTACTACTTTACCCTTAATGCCATGCATCTTTATCTTATGCAGCAGCCTTTTGTGTGGTACCTTGTCAAAAGCTTTCTGGAAATCCAGATATACCACATCCATTGGCTCCCCGTTATCTACTGCACTGGTAATGTCCTCAAAAAATTCCACTAAATTAGTTAGGCACGACCTGCCCTTAATGAATCCATGCTGCGTCTGCCCAATGGGACAATTTCTATCCAGATGCCTCGCTATTTCTTCCTTGATGATAGATTCCAGCATCTTCCCTCCTACTGACGTTAAGCTCACTGGCCTATAATTTCCTGCTCTCTGCCTACCTCCTTTTTTAAACAGTGGTGTCACGTTTGCTAATTTCCAATCCCACGGGACCACCCCAGAGTCTAGTGAATTTTGGTAAATCATCACTAGTGCATCTGCAATTTCCCTAGCCATCTCTTTTAGCACTCTGGGATGCATTCCATCAGGGCCAGGAGACTTTTCTACCTTTAGCCCCATTAGCTTGCCCATCACTACCTCCTTAGTGATAACAATCCTCTCAAGGTCATCACCTGTCATAACCTAATTTCTAACAGTCACTGGCATGTTATTTGTGTCTTCCACTGTGAAGACCGACCCAAAACACATGTTCAGTTCCTCAGCCATTTCCTCATCTCCCATTATTAAAACTCCCTTCTCATCCTCTAAAGGACCAATATTTACCTTAGCCACTCTTTTTTGCTTTATATATTTGTAAAAACTTTTGCTGTCTGCTTTTATATTCTGAGCAAGTTTACTCTCATACTTTATCTTACTCTTCTTTATAGCTTTTTTAGTAGCTTTCTGTTGCCCCTTAAATATTTCCCAGTCCTCTAGTCTCACACCAATCTTTGCCACTTTGTATGCTCTTTCCTTCAATTTGATACTCTCCCTTATTTCCTTAGATATCCACGGTTGATTTTCCCTCTTTCTACCGTCCTTCCTTTTTGTGGGTATAAACCTTTGCTGAGCACTGTGAAAAATCGCTTGGAAGGTTCTCCACTGTTCCTCAACTGTTCCACCATAAAGTCTTTGCTCCCAGTCTACCTTAGCTAGTTCTTCTCTCATCCCATTGTAATCTCCTCTGTTTAAACACAAAACACTAGTATTTGATTTTACCATCTCACCCTCCATCTGTATTTTAAATTCCACCATATTGTGATCGCTCCTTCCGAGAGGATCCCTAACTATGAGATCATGAATCAATCCTGTTTCATTACACAGGACAAGATCTAGGGCCGCTTGTTCCCTCGTAGGTTCCATTACATACTGTTCTAGGAAACTATCGCGGATACATTCTATAAACTCCTCCTCAAGGTTGCCTTGACCGACCTGGTTAAACCAATCGACATGTAGATTAAAATCCCCCATGATAACTGCTGTACCATTTCTACATACATCAGTTGTCTCTTTGTTTATTGCCTGCCCCACCGTAACGTTACTATTTGGTGGCCGATAGACTACTCCTATCAGTGACTTTTTCGCCTTACTATTCCTGATTTCCACCCAAATGGATTCAACCTTATCCTCCATAGCACCGATATCATCCCTAACTATTGCCCGGATGTCATCCTTAAATAACAGAGCTACACCACCTCCCTTACCATCCACTCTGTCCTTCCGAATAGTTTTTTTTTTACATAGAATTTACAGTGCAGAAGGAGGCCGTTCGGCCCATCGAGTCTGCACCGGCTCCTGGAAAGAGCACGCTACCCAAGGTTAACACCTCCACCCTTTCCCATAACACAGTAACCTCACCCAACACTAACGGCAATTTTGGACACTAAGGGCAATTTATCATGGCCAATCCACCTAACCTGCACATCTTTGGACTGTGGGAGGAAACCGGAGCACCCGGAGGAAACCCACGCACACACGGGGAGGATGTGCAGACTCCGCACAGACAGTGACCCAAGCCGGAATCGAACCTGGGACCCTGGAGCTGTGAAGCGATTGTGCTATCCACAATGCTACCGTGCTGAGTTTGATACCCTCGGATATTTAACTCCCAGTCATGACCATCCTTTAACCATGTTTCAGTAATGGCCACTAAATCACAGCCATTCACGATGATTTGCGCCATCAACTCATTTACTTTATTCCGAATACTACGAGCATTGAGGTAAAGTGCACTGATGTTGTTTTTTTTACCTCTGTTTTGAATCTTAACATCTCCAGTTTTACTCCTTTTAGTATTATTGGGCCTATTCACTGAGCTCCCCTCAGTCACTGTACCTTGTACTGTCGCCCTTTTTGATTTTTGGCTATGTCTTTTCTGTCTTGCACTTTCCCCCTTACTTCCTTTTGCTTCTGTCCCTGTTTTACTACCTTCCAACTTCCTGCATCGGTTCCCATCCCCCTGCCACATTAGTTTAAAGCCTCCCCAACAGTTCTAGCAAACACCACCCCTACGGCATCGGTTCCAGTCCTGCCCAGGTGCAGACCGTCCCGTTTGTACTGGTCCCACCTCCCCCAGAACCGGTCCCAATCCCCCAGGAATTTGAATCCCTCCCTCTTGCACCATCTCCCGAGCCACGCATTCATCCTATCTATCCTGACATTCCTACTCTGACTAGCCCGTGGCACTGGTAGCAATCCTGAGATTACTACCTTTGAGGTCCTACTTTTTAGTTTAACTCCTAACTCCCTGAATTCAGCTTGTGGGACCTCATCCCGTTTTTTACCTATATCGTTGGTGCCTATGTGCACCACGACAGCTGGGTGTCCCCCCCCCCCCCCCCCCCCCCCCCAGAATGTCCTGCAGCCGCTCCGAGACATCCTTGACCCTTGCACCAGGGAGGCAACATACCATCCTGGAGTCTCGATTGCGTCCACAGAACCGCCTGTCTATTCCCCTTACGATCGAGTCCCCTATCACTATAGCCCTGCCATTTTTCTTCCTGCCCTGCTGCGCAGCAGAGCTAGCCACGGTGCCATGAACCTTGCTGCTGCCTTCCCCTGGTGAGCCATCTCGCTCAACAGTATCCAAAGCGATATATCTGTTTTGCAGGGAGATGACCGCAGGGGACACCTGCACTGCCTTCCTACTCGTGCTCTTTCTTTTGGTCACCCATTTGCTATCTCCCTCAGTAACTTTCACCTGCGGTGTGACCAACTAGCTAAACGTGCTATCCACGACCCCCTCAGCATCGCGGATGCTCCAAAGCGAGTCCATCCGCAGCTCCAGTGCCGTCGAGCAGTCTAACAGGAGCTGCAACTGAACACACTTCTTGCACGTGAAGGAGCCAGGGACAGTGGACGTGTCCCTGAGCTCCCACATCGCACACGAGGAGCATGACACGGGTCTGGGATCTCCTGCCATGTCTTAAACCTTAGGTAAACTTATACAACTACGATTTCAAAATAAAAATAAATAAATTAGACAATGAAAGAAAAAACTACTTACCAGTCACTTACCAGGGTTAAAAAGCACCTCCGAAAAAGCACCTTCTCTCACTCTGCACCGAATTACTTCACTGCACCAAATTACCAAGTTCCAACCATGTTTGGTGGTTAGCATAAATGCTTCACAGCTCCAGGGTCCCAGGTTCGATTCCCGGCTGGGTCACTGTCTGTGTGGAGTCTGCACGTCCTCCCCCTGTGTGCGTGGGTTTCCTCCGGGTGCTCCGGTTTCCTCCCACAGTCCAAAGATGTGCGGGTTAGGTGGATTGGCCATGCTAAATTGCCCGTAGTGTCCTAATAAAAGTAAGGTTAAGGGGGGGGTTGTTGGGTTACGGGTGTAGGGTGGATACGTGGGTTTGAGTAGGGTGATCATGGCTCGGCACAACATTGAGGGCTGAAGGGCCTGTTCTGTGCTGTACTGTTCTGTGTTCTATGTTTCTATTATGCTTAGGGAGGGCTACATCATGAAGAATAAATAAAAGGCATAAGCATGTGGGTGTTGCTGAGCAACTGGGGTCAAGTAAGTTAGAAAAACTTTTAGGTTTAATTAGCTAATTTGATTTCAGTTGAAGATGAGTAGTGGGAGACAGGACAGCTTTCAGAACTCTGCTAGAAGCAGTTGGTTTTTGAAGACTAAAGAGGGAACATCTCTCAGCTTTGCTAGAAGATATGTCATACCCATGGAGTAATGGCTATGAAAACAAATGCAGCGTTCTGAAGAGCAGCTAGTTATAGAAACTAGAGAAATTAAGAGAAGTTAACATGAAGTCTGATGTTAAAGGTACGAGAACAGAGCACTGTTCAGTAAAGACAGTCTGAGCTGAGAAGAAGGCTGAGAAGTTTAAAAGATATCTGAAGTGATTTTCAGGCGTGTGAGATTTTACTACAGCCTATGGAATGTGAGTTGAAATAACTATAGAAATCAGTGGCTGGATCTTGGAGATTGTGTAAAAGCAGTTCAGAAAAAGGAAACCTAAAAAGGGGTGGTATAAAATCCAGACTGGATTATTTGTGAAAAGTGGAGTGGAAGCTTTGTTTTAAAGTGTCATTTGGAAAACCTAGTCTGTATTTTAGAATACAAACCACTAAGGAAAGTGTGTTTTTGGTAGTCGAGTTTGGAAACTCTCATGTGATAATCTTCTGGGGAGATTCTGAGGAGGCATTTGCAAACATTCACTTGGGGTTGAGAGTGGAGAGTCTATTTACCCACATCATTGTCATAATATACACCAGTATATCATGGTGCAGACACATACTGATGGACACACACAGGGACCAATCAACATGTACAAACACCACAGCCAATCACCAGTTAGAATACACACACTATAAAGGCAGAGGGCACCACGGTTCCCGCTCATTCTGGGTGCTGCCTCTGAGTGTAACAGGAACTCATCCAGCCCAGCACAGACTTACACCACGTGCTGAGAGAATCAACTGGTTCGGACAAGGCTTAGGTCTCTAGTTCAAGTTAGCATTATTTAGACCCACAGTCATCGTATGTTAGTTAGTTAGAAGTAGTTAATAAAATTGAGTTGAACTTTCATCTGTGTTGGAAGTGTTTGTTCATCTCTCAAGCCTACACAAGCCAACACATCAATCATGTGTACTTAAAAGGGACTTTGTGTCAATGAGACCAGTGTTGATCAAGATGTACTTTATAATCCATGTTAATCCGAAAACCTGTATGTAATTGCTAAGAGAGGGGGAGATAAAGGTATATTGTGTCCTAATTCAGTTTTTCATGTTTTGTAAATGCTTTTTCCTTGTGTTGAAACTAGTTTGCAGTCCCGTGACTCTCTTCTGCCATGCTTTGTAAAAAAAAAAGGTTATGGTAATTTGAGCCAGGGTTCCATTCTGGGATCTTCACATCTAGTTATAACATCAACTGGGATTGGAACAAGTTAAAATCCCATGGTCATTATATAGTAATCATGTTTTTATTTCATGCTGGTTTGATTTGTTTCCACTTCAAAAAGTCTAAAGATGGCATGTTCATGGAGATAGCATTGTGCCAATTATCCCAATGCCGCTAGTGGTACCATATATTTGTGTTTCGGATTTTGTTATCACCAAATCATGTCATCAACCACTGGAAATGCACAATAAGTGAAAGCACTCAAAACATCTAATATATTCCATAGTTTTGTTTCCCAGTGTTTCAAAATTACTCCATAGTGAACTTTGTTTTGGAAGGAAGGAGACATCAATCATTATCGAACCACACAGCTAGAAATGAGCAGTGAAATCAGAAACTGTTGTTAAATAGTACTGAAAATGGTTGTTTGCAATAGGCTATAAAGAATATGTTACTGCAAATTAATAATTCTGAGAACATTCCAAATAATGCTGCCTCAGAATTATCCTTTTAGTGATTCATCTAGATCAGAAAAATGATGGCAAATGATCTAATTAATTATTGATTTTAGATTTAAAAATGGATGATCTGAAAGTAAATCTTCTCCTTTATGAATGGGATGAGCCAAACCTCGAGGACTGCAGAATATATATTCTCGTTGCAACTTGGCAAAATATCTAGTCCTTTTGTCTCATTATTTTTGGTCATATAGATTTATGTTCATTGGTGACGTCTTAGTTGTATAATTGTTTCACAGAGTGGTTTAACATCTTAATATCTGTAGGAAACATAATATTTTGAAGCTGATCAGTTTTTTATCAGTATTTATAGTATCACTGGATCATTTCAGAGTGCGGCCTTTGTTAGAAGGGGTTGATGCACAAGCCAATTATCAGTCAGTCGTTCTGTCAGCTTTTCAAATTCATTTATCAACGGACTTTCACAAGCTGGGTAGAAAATTGATCTTTTTACGTGCCTGATTGCATTATTTCTTTTTATGGTCATTTAGAATGCAATATTTTAATGTTTCATGGATTTTCTGCGGCATTATTCACTCAGTCAAATTATTTGTTGGTTTCTAAAGGAATATGTTGCTGAGGTGAATCCATGTAACTCTGGGTTCGGCTATAAGAAGCCTAATTGCTGTTCAGTGACCACTGAGTTGAGATTGGAGTTTGATAGGGCAGCAGTTCATAGTTTTGGCTTACTTCCCTTTTAAAAAAATGTCTGATTAATAATGTCACTTCGAGGTTGCAGCCATTTTTTCTCCTGAATCAAGTGGGTGCATTTGTTTCTTCAGAACATTTTCTGAAATGTGACCCAAAGATTTGAGAGTGATGTGCGATCGGCACAAAATACAGTCTCGATATGCTGAGCTGAGTTTTCCAGCAGCCATTGGAGTCCCAACTCTATAGCACTGTGTCCTGCTAACCTGCATGATCTTCCCGAGGCTCTCAATTAACAGAATCCCCTCAGCAGGCGGTGCTGTCAGATGGGGCAATCAGAATGCGGGAGAGATGGGAACTGCAAAAGTAGTTGGGTGACCACAGAAGTGCCTAGAACATAGAACACTACATAGAACACTACAGCGCAGTACGGGCCCTTCGGCCCTCGATGTTGCGCCGACCTGTGAAACCATCTGAAGCCTATCTGACCTACACTATTCCATTTTCATCCATATGTCTATCCAGTGACCACTTAAATGCCCTTAAAGTTGGCGAGTCTACTACTGTTGCAGGCAGGGCGTCCCACACCCCTACTACTCTCTGAGTAAAGAAACTGCCTCTGACATCTGTCCTATATCTCTCACCCCTCAATTTAAAGCTATGTCCCCTCATGTTGGTCATCACCATCCGAGGAAAAAGACTCTCACTGTCCACCCTATCTAACCCTCTGACTATCTTATATGTCTCTATTAAGTCACCTCTCAGCCTTCTCTCTAACGAAAACAACCTCAATTCCCTGAGCCTTTCCTCGTAAGACCTTCCCTCCATACCAGGCAACATCCTAGTAAATCTCCTCTGAACCCTTTCCAAAGCTTCCACATTCTTCCTATAATGTGGTGACCAGAACTGCACGCAGTACTCCAGGTGTGGCCGCACCAGAGTTATGTACAGCTGCAGCATGACCCTGTGGTTCCGAAACTCAATCCCCCTGCTTATAAAGGCTAGCACACCATATGCCTTCGTAACAGCCCTATTAACCTGGGTGGCAACTTTCAAGGATTTATGTACCTGGATGCCGAGATCTCTCTGTTCATCTACACTACCAAGAATCTTGCCATTAGCCCAGTACTCTGCGTTCCTGTTACTCCTTCCAAAGTGAACCACCTCACACTTTTCCGCATTAAACTCCATCTGCCACCTCTCAGCCCAGCTCTGCAGCTTATCTATGTCCCTCTGTATCCTATAACATCCTTCAGCACTATCCACAACTCCACCGACCTTCGTGTCATCTGCAAATTTACTAACCCATCCTTCTACACCCTCTTCCAGGTCATTTATAAAAATGACAAACAGCAGTGGCCCCAAAACAGATCCTTGCGGTACACCACTAGTAACTGAACTCCAGGATGAACATTTGCCATCAACCACCACTCTCTGTCTTCTTTCAGCTAGCCAATTACTGATCCAAACCGCTAAATCACCTTCAATTCCATACTTCCTTATTTTCTGCAATAGCCTACCATGGGGAACCTTATCAAACGCCTTACTGAAATCCATATACACCACATCAACAGCTTTACCCTGATCCACCTGTTTGGTCACCTTCTCAAAAAACTCAATAAGGTTTGTGAGACATGACCTACCCTTCACAAAACCGTGTTGAGTATCGCTAATCAACTTGTTCTTTTCAAGATGATTATAAACCCTATCTCTTATAACCTTTTCCAACATTTTACCCACAACCGAAGTAAGGCTCACAGGTCTATAATTACCAGGGTTGTCTCTACTCCCCTTCTTGAACAAGGGGACAACATTTGCTATCCTCCAGTCTTCCGGCACTATTCCTGTCGACAAAGACGACATAAATATCAAGGACAAAGGCTCTGCAATCTCCTCCCTGGCTTCCCAGAGAATCCTAGGATAAATCCCATCTGGCCCAGGGGACTTATCTATTTTGACATTTTCTAAAATTGCTAACACCTCCTCCTTTTGAACCTCAATTCCATCTAGCCTGGTCGACTGAACCTGAGTGTTCTCCTCGACAACATTGTCTTTCTCCAGTGTAAACACTGACGAAAAATATCCATTTAATGCTTCCCCTATCTCCTCTGATTCCACACACAACTTTCCACTACTATCCTTGATTGGCCCTAATCTTACTCGAGTCATTCTTTTGTTCCTGATATACCTATAGAAAGCCTTAGGGTTTTCCTTGATCCTATCCGCCAACGACTTTTCGTGTCCTCTCCTCGCTCTTCTTAACTCTCCCTTTAGGTCCTTCCTGGCTAACTTGTAACTCTCAAGTGCCCTAACTGAGCCTTCATGTCTCATCCTAACATAAGCCTTCTTCTTCCTCTTGACAAGTGCTTCAACTTCCTTAGTAAACCACGGCTCCCTTGCTCGACAACTTCCTCCCTGCCTGACAGGTACATAGTTATCAAGGACACGCAGTAGCTGTTCCTTGAAAAAGCTCCACATTTCGATTGTACCCATCCCCTGCAGTTTCCTTCCCCATCCTATACCTCCTAAATCTTGCCGAATAGCATCATAATTGCCTTTCCCCCAGCTATAATTCTTGCCATGCGGTATATACCTATCCCTGCCCATTGCTAAAGTAAACATAACCGAGTTGTGATCACTATCACCAAAGTGCTCACCTACATCTAAATCTAACACCTGGCCGGGTTCATTACCCAGTACCAAATCCAATGTGGCCTCGCCCCTTGTTGGTCTGTCTACATACTGTGTCAGAAAACCCTCCTGCACACACTGCACAAAAACTGACCCATCTATAGTACTCGAACTATAGTATTTCCAGTCAATATTTGGAAAGTTAAAGTCCCCCATAACAACTACCCTGTTACTCTCGCTCCTGTCAAGAATCATCTTTGCAATCCTTTCCTCGACATCTCTGGGACTATTCGGAGGTCTATAGACAACTCCCAACAGGGTGACCTCTCCTCTACTGTTCCTAACCTCGGCCCATACTGCCTCAGTAGACGAGTCCTCAAGCGTCCTTTCTACCGCCGTAATACTTTCCTTGATTAACAATGCCACACCCCCCCCCTCTTTTACCATCTTCTCTGTTCTTACAGAAACATCTAAATCCTGGAACCTGCAACAACCATTCCTGTCCCTGCTCTACCCATGTCTCCGAAATCGCCACAACATCGAGATCCCAGGTACCAACCCATGCTGCAAGCTCACCCACCTTATTCCGGATGCTCCTGGCGTTGAAGTAGACACACTTCAAACCAGCGTCCTGCTTGCCGGTGCCCTCTTTCGAACTTTTAACCCTATCCCTGACCTCACTACTCTCAACATCCTGTACACTGGGACTACAATTTAGGTTCCCATCCCCCTGATGAATTAGTTTAAACCCCCCGAAGAGCACTAGCAAATCTCCCCCCCAGGATATTGGTACCCCTCTGGTTCAGGTGAAGACCATCCTGTTTGTAGAGGTCCCACCTACCCCAGAATGAGCCCCAATTATCCAGGAAACCAAAACCCTCCCTCCTGCACCATCCCTGTAGCCACGTGTTCAACTCCTCTCTCTCCTTATTTCTCACTTCGCTAGCACGTGGCACGGGTAACAACCCAGAGATAACAACTCTGTTTGTTCTAGCTCTCAGCTTCCACCCTAGCTCCCTGAATTTCTGTCTCAAATCCCCATCTCTCTTCCTACCTATGTCGTTGGTACCTATGTGGACCACGACTTGGGGCTGCTCCCCCTCCCCCTTAAGGATCCCAAAAACACGATCAGAGACATCACGAACCCTGGCACCTGGGAGGCAACATACCAACCGTGAGTCTCTTTCGTTCCCACAGAACCTCCTGTCTGTTCCTCTAACTATGGAGTCCCCAATGACAAGTGCTCTGTTCCTCTTCTCCCTTCCCGTCTGAGCAACAGGGACAGACTCTGTGCCAGAGACCTGCGCCCTATTGCTTACCCCTGGTAAGTCGTCCCCCGCAACAGTATCCAAAACGGTATACTTGTTATAGAGGGGAACGACCACAGGGGATCCCTGCACTGCCTGCCGGTTCCCTCTCCCTCCCCTGACGGTAACCCATCTACTTTCTTCTTTTACCTGAGGTGTGACTACCTCCCTATAACTCCTCTCAATAACCTCCTCCGCCTCCCGAATGATCCGAAGTTCATCCAGCTCCAGCTCCAGGTCCCTAATGCGGCTCTCGAGGAGCTGGAGTTGGGTGCACTTCCCGCAGATGTAGTCAGAAGGGATACTAGAGGTGACCCTTTCCTCCCACATTCTGCAGGAGGAACATTCAACTGCCCTAGCCTCCATTCCCACTGGACTAACTTCCCAACAACTGAAAAATAAAAAAATAAAAAGCTATGAATCCCTTCATAGGATGGCTTAAGGCCATCGGTTTGGCCTGCTGATCCCCACAGCTCAGGGAAGGGGTCTGAATTTAAAAGAGGCATCAATGGCCCCATCAGTCTGCTTGCAGGAGGCTGCCTGTCGAGAGCTGGTAGGATCAGCAAATGGGGAAGAACGGCACTTTGACACCAAGAAGGTCTCGGGTGCAATCTAAAGTCTCCCCCCCCCCTCCCCCAAGTCCCTTTTT
Source organism: Scyliorhinus canicula (assembly GCF_902713615.1). Taxonomy (NCBI): domain Eukaryota; kingdom Metazoa; phylum Chordata; class Chondrichthyes; order Carcharhiniformes; family Scyliorhinidae; genus Scyliorhinus; species Scyliorhinus canicula. The sequence continues at coordinate 46,907,662 of NC_052156.1, forward strand.
GGGCTATTTAGTGGGGTATTTCTCGGGGCCGGGCGCCTGTGTATTACTTTGTTGGACTCAGTGAGGAACACCCCGCCAAGGCCGCACGTATATCCAGGACATCAGTTCCTGGCCATTTCTAAATGCTGTCCCAATCTCCCGACCCCCCCCTTGGACATCCCACTGTTGGTTCCAGAACCCCCCCCCCATTCCCCAGCTTATCTATTAGGGGATCCTCGAGCCCCCCTCACCCCATCCTTTAAGGATATGACACCGCCGGGCCCGATCCCTGACATGGGAAACCTGGTACATGGGCACCCTGGCAATGCCCCTGCCTGGCAGTGCCTGGGGTGGGACTGCCAGGGTGCTTGGGTGGCAGTGTCAAGGTGACAGGCTGGCTGTGCCAAGGTTCCCAGGTGCCTGCGGAAGCGCCAGGGTACCATCTTGCCCAGAGCCCAACCACCTGGGGGCCTTCCATATTCTGGGAAACTGATACCCAGGTGCCGTTACACCTGGTCCACGTTTATGTGGAACATGCTAAATGGCGGCCCCCACCCCGGCGAGGTCTCGGACCTCAAGAGAATCGGGCACCGACATATTTAAATTAACCTAATGGCTCACATAAATATGTAAATCTGGGCGAGATCCAGATCACCACGTCTTGCAAGATCTCGTTGGATCTCATGAGACGCTCCGAGCATGGCAATTCCCGCAAGAGGTGCCTCATGAGATTTAACATCCTCGTTGCATCACTGAATCTGGCGCGATGAGGCAGTTCGACCGCACCCCTCATCTTCATCAAAAAATGGTTCCTTATTAGGCTCTGGAGTGGCTTGAATGGCTGCCCACCTCATTGGGGCAGGATGCTACCCTGCCCACACTGGTAAGACCTCCAGGAGATAAAAACGGGCCAGGATGCCATCCCGATGTGGCCTGCTCTTATTTTCTTAACCACCCGGGCCCTATTTCCTGGAAGGTTCAGCCCACTTGCTTGTACAGAGTCAGAGGGTGTGCACTTTTCTTCAGGATTAATATTGGGGTCACTGATTTAAGTTTTTTCTTTTGTGCGATGTGAGCATCGCTGACAAAACCGGCATTTGGTGTCCATGCCTAATTGCCCTTGAGATTGACGCATAAGTCAAATTGTAATTTTATTAGTAATGTTTTTGAGCTCCGCATGAGAAAATTGGGAGCACTGCAAGCAGAAAGAATGGTGGAGGGAGTGAGATGACAGATACCTAGTGCAGAATTTTCAGCCAAGGATGAAGGTGGGTATTGGCATTAGCCATTGGGTTGAACACCAATAATATGTTTAGGGAGCCAACCACTTTGTGCCAACTGGTGAGAATCGTGTTCATGCTGTGCATGAAATCTTGACATAACATGGAGCTCGACTCTTCGCGATGTTTCACCTTTGTACACAAGCTCACTAGCAGCTGCAAAGTGTACCAAACATTTCCTGCTTTATGCCCATCAGCCGCCTTTGGTAGGTTGCATTGAATTCATCATCGGAGTCCACAACATCAGAGCTAATATGTAATCTCACCCTCCAGAGAGCCTGCATCTATGGTTTCCAGTTTCACCAGAACTGTGGCCAGTGAGTCACCTGCTTCTCATTAACTCCGGGAGATGCAGGGAATTGGAAAAGGAAAAGTGATTCACATTGATTTTGGCACATTTTGGGGTTTGCAAGTGATTTGATAATTTCATTTCCTGAGATTCAAATTTTATTCAAATGACCATCTGGCAATCATCGCTGCAAGTATGAAGATGTAACAGTTTCATTAGATTGTGTTCTGGACAAGACAACTGAAACACTGTATTTTGTCCTTTCAATTAGAGAAGTGGCACTAAGTATGTATATTGGCATGCATTATCATGCAAAGCATGAACTGCTTAGATTGTAATGCTTCTGAAGAAACTTCCAACATAAGTGTTAGTCAGGCATTCACATCTTGTAGCAATGTCGCTAGGGGCCTGCCAGTACAGCCTCCTTTAGTGAAAGGAGCCTCCACTAGCACAACATCTGCCAAAGTAAGATAACGTTACATCTGAAAATGTGAAATTGCAGGTACCACAGGGAAAGCAAAGTGCAGCCTTAAGGCAGCTTGAGAAACTGACATTTCTCTGAAGCTGCTCGTCTTTCTCCAAGCACCAGCTCAGAGAGTCCCACAGGTACCTGAAAAGGGAGCTGTGTACAACAAAATACAACTGGGACAACGCCAATGTTTAAACAGTTAATTTTTTAAAAATACAGTAACGTTTAAAACACTTTGCTGAAAAATCTGCAGGCTTTTTGAGGCCCTCCTACCTTTTGGGCCTATCAGGGCTCCTTCTTGAAATGTTCTCCTGATTTTCTGATCACTCAACATGCAACATGCCTGGCAGCTAGGAAATGTAGCTCTCATCCTGCCCCGTTTAGTGTGAGTAATGGAAGTCTTGCCTGCTTTGGACGGGAGCTTTCAAATGCTGTGCCTGACTGAAAAATCGAGCAAGTCCCTAGGCCAGCAAGAATCTGCCTTCTGCTGACATTTATCATGTTGCTCATGGTCGAAATCAGAATGATAGTCGGACTAAAGATTAGCTGAGTTATCTTTTTGATGCACATAGACTATGTACAGTTTAATAAAATTCAAGGTTTAGCTAATATATGAATACCTCTACAACAACACACACTATAAGATAATAATCTTTATTAGTGTCACAAGTAGGCTTACGTTAACACTGCAATGAGGTTACTGTGAAAATCCCCTAACGCGATGTTAAGCGTTTTAAAATAATTACAACGGTCTTGTTTTAACCACGGACCAATCTTCAGCAAGTGAAATTTGGTGTCCTTCAATGCTTACCTTCTTCACCAAAAAGTGAATAGGCCTAGCCATTTTTACCTCCATTTTTACTCATTTTATATGCTACTGGATGTTTTCATAGTGAACCAACTTCTGACCTATTCCGTGCAAAGACCTGGTAAGTTGTGGAATCAGTCACAAGGCCATCCTCTATAGGCCTTATTGTGAGGCGGGTGATGAGATTGTGCTGTGGAAGTCCTAAATGCCCAACTTTGCCTCTGAATCATATTCTTGCTCTTTCTGACCCCATATGGAAGTAAGATTATCTTTAAACAGAATTTTTTTGGCGTCTTGGTTTACTTCTTGTTGGCCTGTTGGGAAACTCTCTGTCATTTCCCACTCTGGTCTTCTAATTTTTATAGGTTTTTATTTATATGTCTGTGATTTATATGAACTAAGAATTATGGGGTTCACTTGTTTGCAAAAACCCCTCAATCGCAAATCACATCAGGTTCAAGAGACGTAACCATTTGTCAAGAAAGAACATGTTAAATGATTAATTCAGAAAATGTATTGATCATTAAAAAGATAAAAAGTCAGATCGATAAAAAACAAAGTATCAATTACCAGAAATCAGCAGTAATTAATGAAGATGAAAAGGCTTAACTTTAAGAATTGAAGAGACTTTTCACCACCCTTCTCAGACCAAGTTGTAAAGTAATGAAAGTAATGACTGTAAAAACATCAAAGACCGCTCTGGGCACCTCTCCATAAACATCTCTCTCCCGACCTGCCTCTGTTCTTCTCTGCCTCTGATAAACATCTCTCTCCCCCTTGCTACCCATATCTGTCTCTGTACATCTCTCTCTGCCTTTCTCTGTCTCTCTGCCTCTGGCAATTAACACCCAAAAATGGCTTCGTAAGGTGCCATTTCTAAAATTCCTTACAAATTGATGCACCATCAATGGACACGAGACGAAGATGAGATCCAAACGATAGGCTTTAATGCACAAGATGTGTGCCCGGCAGCAGACGTACAGAAGAAAAGCCGACTGCCGGGAAGCATGGGGCTGAGGGGCACATGACTTACCCGGGCCAATGGGCAGCGAGTCCTCTGCACCAATAGCAGCTCACTTCCAAGGTACCGTAATACCCCTAGTCATACTACCACATTCACCCCTTGTTGAAAAAGAAGCAGGGGGCGTGTCCCGTGAGTACGTGAGACTGGTAGTATGACTAGAGGTGTTTAGGTCGTACCGTTGCATCGATGGCTGCCCACTGACCCGCAACTTATGTGCAAAAGGAAAAAAACAGCAACTAGGTACAATGTATAAAATTAGGAGGGAGAAAAAAAATGGGGAATAGGTAAGGAACAAAAGAAAAAAAAACACAAGAGTCCACCCGCAGGCAGAAGTCCACCAGTAGGTCACATCGATTCAATCAGTCGAATGGGCGCCTTCGATGTCCTGCTTGACCTGCGCAGCGGTGCCGGCGACGTCGGAGCGGTGGTCATCCGTGACACTGGGAGCGGTGATCCTGTTCCTGTATCCGTACCCCTGGTCAGAGCTAGCGGGGGCCAGGCCGGGGGAGGGGGTTCCTGTCCGCTGGGCCATGGGGGCGTCGGTGGGGCCGGGGGTGGGGGGTTCTGGGGGCAGTTGGGGTCGGGGGGGGGTGCTGGTGTTGGGGGGTGTGGCGGAGATCCGGCGGGTGCCAGGTCCCGAAGGGAGACAGTGTCCTGTCGGCCGTCGGGATACTCCACATACGCGTATTGCGGATTTGCGTGGAGTAGCTGGACTCTTTCGACCAACGGGTCCGACTTGTGCACCCGCACGTGCTTCCGGAGCAGAATGGGCCCGGGGGTATCCAGCCAGGTCGGGAGCGGGGTCCCTGAGGAAGACTTCCTGGGAAAAACAAGAAGATGTTCGTGAGGCGTTTGATTAGTGGCGGTACAGAGAAGTGACCGGATTGAGTGGAGGGCGTGTGGGAGGACCTCTTGCCAGTGGTAGACTGGGAGATTTCTGGACTATAGGGCCAGCAGGACGGTCTTCCAGACCGCTATGAATGTATGCGGGGTAACCGAACAGGGAGAAGATGGTGTGCAGGGCTTTGATAATGGTGGTCGTGGTCATGTCGGGGCAGGGGATGGCGAAAGGGAAACGGGAGTACTCGTCAATCACGTTGAGGAAGTACGTGTTGCGGTTGTTGGAGGGGAGGGGACCTTTGAAATCCATGCTGAGGCGTTTAAAGGGGCGGGAAGCCTTTATCAGATGTGCTTGTTCAGGGCGGTAGAAGTGCGGCTTGCACTCCGCGCAGATGTGGCATTCCTTGGTCACTGTCCTGACCTCCTCGATGGAGTAGGGCAGTTTGCGGGTCTTTATGAAATGGAACAAGCGGGTGACCCCCGGGTGGCAGAGGTCCGCGTGGAGGGTTCGGAGGCGGTCCACTTGTGTGTTGGCACAGGTGCCGCGGGACAGTGCATCGGGAGGCTCGTTTAGCTTCCCAGGACGATACAAGATGTCGTAGTTGTGCGTGGACAACTCGATCCTCCACCGCAAGATCTTATCGTTCTTTATCTTGCCCCTCTGTGCATTATCAAACATGAAAGCCTCTGACCGTTGGTCTGTGAGGAGGGCAAACCTCCTGCCGGCCAGATAGTTCCTCCAATGCCGCACAGCTTCGACTATGGCCTGTGCTTCCTTTTTCGACCGAGGAATGGCGGATTTCGGAAGCTGGAGGGTACGGGAGAAGAAGGCCACGGGTCTGCCCTCTTGGTTGAGGGTGGCCGCCAGAGCAACTTCCGACGTGTTGCTCTTGACTTGAAAGGGGAGGGACTCGTTGATAGCACGCATCGTGGCCTTTGCAATGTCTGCTTTGATGCGGCTAAAGGCCTGGCGGGCCTCCATTGACAGGGGAAACGTGGTGGACTGGATGAGTGGGCGGGTTTTGTCGGCATAATTGGGGACACACTGGGCGTAATATGAAAAGAAGCCCAAACAGCGCTTCAGAGCTTTGAGGGAGTGGGGGAGGGGGAGCTCCATCACGGGGCAGCTCCATCACGGGGCGCATGTGTTCGGGGTCGAGGCCTATCACTCCGTTACGCACTACGTAGCCGAGGATGGCTAGACGGTCGGTGCTAAACACACACTTATCCTTATTGTAGGTCAGGTTAAGGAGTTTTGCGGTACGGAGGAATTTGCGGAGGTTGGTGTCGTGGCCGCAGATGGTGACATTATCGAGATATGGGAAGGTTGTCCGTAAACCGTGTTGGTCGACCATACGGTCCATCTCACTTTGTAAGACCGAGACCCTATTTGTGACACCGAAAGGAACCCTTAAAAAGTGGTAGAGTCGCCCATCCGCTTCGAACGCAGTGTACTTTCAGTCACTCGCGCGGATGGGGAGCTGGTGGTAGGCGGACTTAAGGTCCACCGTGGAAAAGACCTTGTACTGCGCGATCCTGTTGACCAGGTCGGAGATACGTGGGAGAGGATACACGTCCACCTGCGTAAATCTGTTGATGGTCTGACTGTAGTCTATGACCATCCGATTTTTCTCCACGGTCTTAACCACCAGCACTTGTGCTCGCAAGGGGTTGTTGCTAGCCTCGATAGCCTTCAGAAGCCTTTGGACTTCGGACCTGATGAAGGTCCGGTCCTCGGCACTGTACCGTCTGCTCCTTGTGCCGACGAGTTTGCAATCCGGGGTGAGGTTTGCAAACAAGGATGGGGGATCGACCTTGAGGGACGTGAGGCTGCAGACAGTAAGGGGGAGCATAGGGCCGCCGAATTTCAACATTAAACTCTGGAGGTTGCAGTGGAAATCTAATCCCAGGAGTGCTGCCGCGCAGAGGTGAGGAAGGACGAAGAGCTTATAGTTTTTAAACTCCCTCCCCTGGACCGTGAGGTCCGCTATGCAGCACTCTGTGATCTGGACCGAGTGCGAACCGGAGGCCAGAGCGATTCTTTGTTTCACCGGGTAATCAGGAAGTGCGCAGCGTCTTACCGTGGCGGGGTGGACAAAACTTTCTGTGCTCCTGGAGTCCAGCAGGCAGCTCGTCTCGTGGCCGTTGAGAAGGATCTTCGTGGTCGCCGTGGACAGCGTGCGGGGCTGTGACTGATCCAGTGTTACTGAGGCGAGTCGTGGCAGGACCTCCGAGTCGTCATCCGGCAGCGAGTGGTCACTTGCGGGGTCCTCAGTGCCGATCGAAGATGGCAGCGCCCGTCAGCTGCACGTGGTGGGGTGTGAACAAAATGGCGGTGCCCGGGGGTCGCACGTGGAGATGGGGGCCCAAAATAGCGGCGCCCGGGGATCGCACGTGGCGTCGGGGGCCCAAAATGGCGGCATCCGAGGATCACTCGTGGCGGTGGGGGTAGCGAGGTCCGCGGGCCGCACGGGGCCCCTGAGGAGCATGGGGGGGGGGAACCCGCAGTCGCTGCTGGAGACTGCAGCGAGCGCCTTGGACTGGCAAACGGCCGCAAAATGGCTCTTCTTGCCGCAGCCTTTACAGGTTGCGATGCGGGCCGGGCAGCGATGGCGGGGGTACTTAGCCTGGCCGCAAAAGAAGCAGCGGGGCCCCGTGGGTTTATCGGGACACCGTGCGGCGCAGGCCTGAGGGGGGACCGAGTCTGCGGAGGTGAGGGGGGTCGCGTTCCATGCTGCCCAGGGGGCCGCCGTGCGGTCGGGAGCGGACGCGCGGGCGTTGCGATTAGCGACATCTAGAGAGGAGGCGAGGGCCCGTGCTTCGGCGAGGCTTAAAGTTTCTTTCTCTAAGACTCTCTGGCAGATATGGGAAGACTGCATAACCGCAACGAAAGCGTCTCTGATTAAAAGTTTGGTGTGCTCGGCCTCAGAAACTTGTTGGCAGGCGCAGTTTCTCCCCAGAACAAGGGGGGCCTGGTAGAATTTGTTTAAAGACTCGCCAGGGAATTGCTGCCTCGTGGCCAGTAAGTGCCGAGCGTAGACCTGGTTCACCGGCTGGATGAAATGTCCCTTGTGCAAGTTCATGGCTGCGTCATAGTCAGTTGTGTCCTCTATGAGCGTATACACGGCGGTGCCAACGCACGAGTGGAGAATATGCAGTTTTTGTTCCCTCATCGGGCGGTTTTCGGCTGTGCTCAAGTAACTATTGAAACACGCCAGCCAGTGTTTAAATGCTGCTGTTGCATTTGCTGCGTGCGGGTTGAGTCGAAGGCACTCCGGCTTGATACGAAGCTCCATCCTTTTAAAAACTTGTGCATTAAATTGATGCACCATCAATGGACACGAGACGAAGATGAGATCCAAACGATAGGCTTTAATGCACAAGATGTGTGCCCGGCAGCAGACGTACAGAAGAAAGGCCGACTGTCGGGAAGCACGGGTTCTTATATCCCGCCTTGTAGGCGGAGCTACCTACCTCTTAGCCAATCGGCTGAGGGGCACATGACTTACCCGGGCCAATGGGCAGCGAGTCCTCTGCACCAATAGCAGCTCACTTCCAAGGTACCGTAATACCCCTAGTCATACTACCACACAAATTGAAAGCCCACCGTAACCAATTGTTGGAAAACTAACCAAATGGTCTATAACTGGTCAAAAATTAACTAAGAATTAGGTCATTCATTTTTAGCTAATTATGCACGTTGTCTCAGTTTTAAAACAATGCTTCTTCTCAAACCAGCTCCCTCATCTTGAGGTAGACTTTATTGTCGACCAATAATTGGTCAGCATAGTTGTTTGAAGTTCAGGTCCCTTAGACAAGGGCTCATTCAGTCCTTCTCCTTGTCAAGGTTAACATTCATGTTAACTCTTTATTCTGTGGCCTAAGAAACACACATTAATATTTCTCTCACAATTCAAAGTCTGTATTAATAGTCAAGTGTTACTTTTAATTGTAAAAGTCATTAACATTTGTGTTCCAAATTACATTTCCAGCCTTTCTAACATATCTATTAATGAATTACTTCTTATTTAATTGTCTTACAATTAAGTCAATCTACTTAACTAATCTGGCTGGTTTCCAATAATACTGGTTTATTTTTTATTCGAATGGCTATCATCAATTTTAGTAGAAAATGCTTAACATATTAATTCAAACTCCAAAATGATAGTCACTGTGATTTTTAAACTACCAACACTCTCCAAGTAAATATTGCAATAAGGAACCAGCATACAGCTGTTAAACAACTTTGGGTGGTGTCCTTGTTGTCAGCCTGCTCAGCGGGTCAGGTTGAAACAGTGACAGGTTAGTTCAAGGGTGGGCAAACTTTTCCGTGCAAGGGCCACATTCAGAAATTCACAATTTTAAAGGGCCGCATAGTATATTAAGTAAAATAATTACTTCACCCGGTTATGATTCTGGGCGCCTCATATAGAACATAGAACAGTACAGCACAGAACAGGCCCTTCGGCCCTCGATGTTGTGCCGAGCAATGATCACCCTACTCAAGTCAACGTATCCACCCTATACCAGTAAGTAACACAACAGCCCCCCCCCCCCATTAACCTTAAAAATAAATAATTAAAAATTTAAAAAATAAAAAATAAAAAAAAATTTTAATTTTTTTTTAATGACTTGGTGGGCCGCATAAAGACCTTTGGCGGGCCGCATGCGGCCCGCGGGCCGTAGTTTGCCCACCCCTGGGTTAGTTCCATTCAGCACCAATGCAGGTAAATAACCAGGGCAGTTTTAAATGCTCGGCAGAAACCAGACAGCTAAGATTGAAACTTCTCCCAATAGGTTTTTGATTGGCCAACATTGAAAATTAGAAATCATCAAAAAAAAGTCTTTAATTGAAGCCAGCAGTTGTGCTGTGTCTTTGTCAAAGTGTGATGACTGAAATCTAAAGGAAGTAATTGTGCTTCTTGCAACAAATGTGCACTATACGTCAGATTTTATATTGATATAAAGCAAATCAGTTTCCTATGGCATTGCAAATGGCAAGTACGAGAGTTTCAATGCTCCTTGACCTGTCTCTACTCCCTTCATTTATTGTTTCCCTGTTTCCTGTCCTATTTTCTGTTTCTCTTCCTCAACTCTATTTTTACTTCCTTTGCTCTGTAGTTTGCATTTTTACAGGTATAAAGTGGAGGGTAATATGGAATTGTTTGGTATGGTATGTAAAGAAGCCACCAATGCTGCAGGTTGCATTTGTGGGTTACAGGGAACATTTGATTCTCGATGGCTGCCCCTCATTCACTACCCCTTCATCTCCTGCCTACAACTTTGATTTCTATCAGCCCCTCATGCACTTCACTATCCCTACCTTATCCATTTGAACTATTATAGCTTGCTCTCCCATTTTCTCTGCTGTTACTCAGCTCTCCTTTAATCCCCCCCTCCATGCCACTCTCTTCCACAATCCCCATAAGGCCAAGAATTATGGGGTTCACTTGTTTGCAATAACCCCTCAATCGCAAATCACATCAAATTCTAGAGACATAACCATTTGTCAAAAAAGAACATGTTAAATGTTTAATTCAGAAAATGTATTAACCTTTAAAAAGATAACAAGTGAGATAGATAAAAAGCAAAGTATCAATTACCAGAAATCAGCAGTAATTAATGAAGATGAAAAGGCTTAACTTTAAGAATTGAAGAGAATTTTCATCACCCTTCTCAGACCAAGTTGTAAAGTAATGAAAGTAATCACTCTGTAAAAACATCAAAGACAGTTCTCGGCACCTTTCCATAAACATCGCTCTCTCTCTCTCTCTCTGCCTTTGTCCTTCTCTGCCTCTGGTAAACATCTCTCTTCCTCCTTGCTACCCATATCCTTCTCTTTATATCTCTCTCTGCCTTTCTCTGTCTCTCTGCCTCTGCCCATTAACACCCAAAAATGATCGCTAGATTTAAGATCCTGGGAGTCACCATCACCAACAGTCTGTCCTGGTCCACTCATGTTGACGCAACAGTCAAGAAAGCCCAACAACGTCTCTACCTCCTACGGAAGCTAAAGAAATCCGGCATAAACAAAATCAACTCTCTCAAACTTCTATTGATTGCAATAGAGAGTATCCTATCCAGCTGCATCACAGCCTGGTATGACAACTGCTCGGTCCAAGATCACAAGAAACTGCAGAGTTGGTGAACTCATCCAAACGCATCACACAAGCTTGCCAGTCTTACATTGATTCTGTGTACACCTCCCACTACCTCAGGAAGGCAGACAGTATTATCAGAGACCCCTCCCACCCAGGCATTGCCTTCTTCCAGACCCTTCCATCAGGCAGAAGGTACTGAAGTCTGAAGACCCGCACATCCAGACATAGGAACAGCTTCTTCCCCATAGCTACAAGACTCCTCAACGACTCCTCAGGGGCAGCACGGTAGCATGGTGGTTAGCATAAATGCTTCACAGCTCCAGGGTCCCAGGTTTGATTACCGGCTGGGTCACTGTCTGTGTGGAGTCTGCACGTCTTCCCCGTGTGTGCGTGGGTTTCCTCCGGGTGCTCCGGTTTCCTCCCACAGTTCAAAGATGTGCGGGTTAGGTGGATTGGCCATGCTAAATTGCCCGTAGTGTCCTAAAAAGTAAGGGGGGGGGGGTGTTGGGTTACGGGTATAGGGTGGATACATGGGTTTGAGTAGGGTGATCATTGCTCGGCACAACATCGAGGGCCGAACGGCCTGTTCTGTGCTGTACTGTTCTATGTCTATGTTCTATGTCTATGACTCCCTCTCGGACTGATCTGTTTCCTGGAATAACACTATTCACGACGCCCTATGCTGCTCTTGCTCATGTATTTGCTTTGTTTGGCTCCTTGTTTCATACTGTGGCCAATCACTGTTTGTCGATGTACCATTTGTCAATGTACTCTGTTGATTATTCTTTTTGTCTACTATGTACGTTCCCTTGGCCAAAGAAAAATACTTTTCACTGTACTTAGGTACATGTGACAATAGATCAAATCAAAAAAGCCCACAACCTGTTTTTTCCTCCCTTCCACATCTCTTCCTGCTCCGCATCTGTGTGGTAATCTATCAGCATGGAGGATTGGTTGATGAACAGGAAGTAGAGAGTACGATTAGTGGGTAACTTTTGTGTTGGCAAACTAACTGGTGGAGTGCCACAGGGATGGGTGCTGGGACCTCAACTATTTACAACCCATACCAATGACTTAGATGAAGAGACCAAATGTATGGTTGCTAATTTGCTGATGATATAAAGACAGGTCAGAGAGTAAGTTTTGAAGAGGACAGAAGTTTGCAAAGGGATATAGAAAAGTTAAGTGAGTGGGCACAAAGAGCTGCCCTGCTCTTTCTAAGAAACACTTGAGCAAAAAGAGACAGCCTCTTAAAACAAAATGCGGTTAGAAAACCACCTGCTCCCCTGAGTTAATGGATCATTACAGAGCTATATAAAATAAATCCTAATCTCCCCTTTGAAACTGCCTTGAACTATTAATCAAAAAGTTTTAGGAGGCAATGGGGTGCAAAATTAAATGTAAACAATGCAGTTCAAAACTTATAGCCTTCCAGACATAAAAACAGGATTCTATACTTTAAAAGGCTGTGAAATTTACTGTGAGAAATACACTTCAAAGGTTTCCACCATATTAAACTGATTATTTTTAGCTTCATCTCACTGACCTATAAACGTGGCATACTGACAGATGTTTTAGCGGGTTTAGGGGTAGAGATATGATCACTTGCACTTTATTATGAGAGGTGTTTATTTTTGAGATACTGACAGAATGTTTAATGGGTTCAGAGGTGCGGATGAGAACACTTTCACTTTATTATGAGTGATGTGTATTTTTGAGACGCTGACTGACTGTTTAAACGGTTCAAAGGCTGTAGATCGGAAGAGCAGCCAAACAAGCCCCAACCCAAGAAAGACCCCTGACCTGAGCCCCTCCAGCCCAGTTCAAGCCCCCTTGCCCCATCGACCATGAAGGGCCCCTCTCAGCACTCTGTAGGCGATTGTATGGAGGGTACTCACCCCCTTGTCACCTCTCAGACTGCAAGCCACCAGAACCTGCTTTTAAATACTTGCATCAAATCACGACCGTATGACTCCCATCTGGGATGCGGGAGCAGCATCAGCTGCACTTGAATCAGACTTCGACCTGATGCATTCAGTTGAATGCTGATGAATCTGTTCTGGACGGCGGGCCGGGAGACTGATGGGTCTGACGCCCGGAATAGATCTCTATTTTGGCCCACCACAGGATTCAGTAGGCCATCACGAATCATGTGGCTAGTGGCAGCCCTGGAGAAGCTTGGTCATTTTTTTGCTTTCAGAATTTAAACTGATTAAACAAAGAAGTTAGAAAAAAAAGTATTGACCTTTATACATCTGTTTATTATCAAAGCACAGCTATGTTTAAATCACTGAATATAAATTTGACTTCATTAAAGCTTCTGAAATTTGCACTTGTCCTTTTGAAAATGATTTGAAGAAAAGCTCCTGAGCAGAGTAATAGAAGCTAAAGGAAAATATCTAATCTGTTCAGCTGATTGAAAGGTATTGGGCAATTAGGTACACTGCACATGCTCAGACTGCATAATCCAAATTCAGCTCAAAGTCTTAGATCAGAGCAAAGCTATTAAATTCAAACCCAGACTGTTGGTGGAGGCTTTCGAGCAAAAACATCAAATTCAATCATCAAAAGACAGAAAAGTCATTTCAGTACGTCAATTTAAATGTGTTATGTATTTTGTCTTTCTGTCTAAACTCTGAATTTGGACATTAGGTATTTCAGTGACCGAGGGAATAATGGTACATGAAAGAAATGTTCACATAATTCATGGGAGCCTCATGGCTAGATTGATAAGTTAACATTGTCAAAACTCATAATAAATGTGAACACAGGAATATATATGGGGCAGCATGGTGACACAGTGGTTAGTACTGCTGCCTTACAGTGCCAAGAACGAGGGTCCAATTCCAACCTCGGGTAACTGTCTGTGTGGAGTTCGCATGTTCTCTCCGTGTCTGCGTGGGTTTTCTCCGAGTGCTCCGGATTGGCCATGCTAAATTGCCCCTTAGTGTCCAATAAGGTTAGGTCGGGTTAGTGCGATGGGCTAAGTCAGGTGTGGAGGGTCAGTGCAGACTCAATGGGTTGAATGCCCTCCTTCTGCATTGTAGGGGTTCTATGATTCTATTCGATCAGGGAAACATTTGATGCAACATGTTTGATATAGTGTGTGTACGTGTGTCTGTGCAAATAAAGTATTTTTAATGAGTTGTGATATGTGTTCAACCATTTTATGTTGGTAACCTGCTAACAAATCTTTTGCTATCTTGTTGTCTTGCAGTTGCTGTTCTACTGCAGGATGATTATTTTGTCAGTGGAGCTGATCTTCCAGATAGACTTAAAGCAGAAAAGCTGGAATTTCACTGGGGTCAGAATAAAGGTTTTCCAGGTTCAGAACACAGTCTTGAAGGAAAAAGATATCCCATTGAGGTGAGAAAAGCATTAAATTGGTGAATGATGTTATTTCACCTGATAATAAAAATATGTCTGTTCTGTTAGTGTGGCATGAAGACATGGTTCAGTTGTGCCTTCATTGGATATTTATTTACATCACAGGTCAGAATTCACATTTGTGTTCCATTTTGAAGGTTTTTGTTTAGTTTACGTGTGAAAACTCTGAAGGCTGGTGCTTTCCCAATGTCTCCGTCACGATCATTCTTCCCAGGCAGCTGGTTATGTGGAAGGAGCACAAATCCAAATTTCGAAGACAATTCATAACATTGCTTACAACACATGAAATAAAAAAACAGACTGAGTGTTCAATACATCTTTCTTGGCTTGCGTGTTACTGTGGAAGGAAATGCTATTCCAAGTTTCAAAACGTTCTTTAAAATATTTTGTATCAACGTCTTTTAATTCAACCTCAGAAGATCATCTAAGATGACCATTTTTGATGCCAGCAATTCTTATAGTTTCTTTAAATGAGATTGCCAATTAGTATCTTGTTAAATTCACTTTTATGTTGTGGAGTGGCAGCCATTGGGGGCTGGTTTGGCACAGGCCAAACTGATTTCTAAGAGAAGATCCCCACATCTCGATCCCCCAAAAAACTTGCATTTATATTGCACATTTCATAACCAACAGACCTATCAAAGCACTTTACAGCCGATGTGAGATTTTGATAATTCTACTGATTTTTAGGGTTTGTTGTAGGTCTGTAATCACTATTGTAATATAGAGAATGTGGCAGCCAATTTGTGCACAGCAAGGTTCCACAAACTGTAAAGTGATAATGACCATGTATTTGGTTTCTTTGCAATGTTGATTAAAAGATGACCATAAAAACAGGCCATCCTAGATTGGGTACTGTGCAATGAGAACGGAATTATTGGGAATCTCGTTGTGCAAGACCCCCTTGGGGATGAGCAACCATATTATGACAGAATTTTTCATCAAGATGGAGAGTGAAGTAGTTGATTCTGAGAGTAGGGCACTGAATCTTAATAAAGGAAACTATGATATATGAAGCATGAGTTGGCTTTGATCGATTGGGTAACGTTACTTAAAGGGGTGACAGTGGACAGGCAGTGGCTAACATTCAAGGATCTCAAGGGGGAACTACAACAATTGATTATTCCTGCCTGGCACAAAAGTAAAAGTGGAAAGGTGGTCAATCCATCCATGGTTTACAGGGGAAATTAAAGACAGTATTCGATCTAAAGAAGAAGAATACAAATTGGCAAAGAAAAACAACAGGTCTGGGGTTTAGAGCAATTTAGAATTCAGCAAAGAAGGACCAAGGGATTGATTATGAAGGGGAAAATGAAATGAAATGAAAATCACTTATTGTCACAAGTAGGCTTCAAAATGAAGTTATTGTGAAAAGCCCCTAGTCGCCACATTCCGGCGTCTGTTCGGGGAGACTGGTACGGGAATTGAACCTGCGCTATTGGCCTGCCATGGTTGGCTTTAAAAACCAGCTATTTACCCCTGTGCCCAACCAGAATAGAGCACGAGAGTAATCTTGCAAGGAACATAAAAACTGACTGTAAACGTTTCTATAGGTATGTGAAGAGAAAAAGATTGGTGAAGACAGATGTAGGTCCCTTACAGTCAGGAATAGGGGAGTGTATAATGGGGACAAAGAAATGGCTGAGCAACTAAATACATACTTTGGTTCTGTCTTCACAAATGAGGAAACAAATTAGATACCAAAAATGTTAGAAAATGCAGGGTTTAGTGAGAGGGAGGAACTGAAGGAGATTGATATTAGTGGAGAAATGGTGTTGGGCAAATTGATGGGATTGAAAGTTGATAAATCCCCAGGCCCTGATAATCTACATCCCAGAGTACTGGGCTCTCAAAATAGCAGATGCATTGGTGGTCATCTCACAGGATTCTATAGACCCTGGGGCAGTTCATGTAGATTGGAGGGTAGCTAAAGTTAAACTATTTTTAAACAAAGAGGTAGAGAGAAAACAGGGGATTTTAGACCAGTAAGCCTGACATCAGTAGTGGAGAAAATTCTTGAATTTATTATCAAAGATTTTGTAGCTGAGCACTTAGAAAATCGTGGCACGATCGGACAGAGTTAGCATGGATTTATGAAGGGGAAATCCTGCATAAGAGATTTGCATGTAAAATGAAAGCCCATGGATTAGGGGTAGTGTATTGAGATGGATAGAAAACTGGTTCGCAGACAGGAAATAAATTGATGGGTCTTTTTCAAATGAACGGGTCTTTTTCAAATTTGCAGGCAGTGACTAGTGGGGTACCACAGGGATTGGTTCTAGGACCGCAGCTGTTCACGATTGATTTTAATGATTTAGATGAGGGAACAAAATATAATATCTCCAACTTTGCAGATGACACCAAGTTGGGTGGGAGGATGATCCATGAGGAGGATGCAGAGATCCTTCAGTGTGATTTTGACAAGTTGAGTGAGTGGGCAAATGAATGGCAGATGCGGTATAATTTGGATACATGCGAGGTTATCCACTTTGGCAGCAAAAACGAGAAGGTGACTTATCTGAATGGTCATAAATTAGGAGAGGGGAATGTGCAACTAGACCTGGGTGTTCTCGTACACCAGTCTCTAAAGGTAAGCATGCAGATACAGCAGGCGGTAAAGAAGGCAAATGGTGTGCTGGCCTTCATTGCGAGAGGATTCAAGTACAGGAGCAGGGATGCCTTGCTGCAATTATCCAGGACCTTGATGAGGCCACACCTGGAATATTGTGTGCAGTTTTGGCTTCCTTTTCTGAGGAGGGATCTTCTTGCGCTAGAGTGAGCGCAGCAAAGATTTACTGGGATGGCAGGACTGATGTATGAGGAGAGATTAAATTGGTTAGGATTGTATTCACTGGAGTTCAGGAGAATGAGGGGGTAGATGCTGGAAGGATGATTCGATGGTGGGTGAGTCCAGATCCATTCTCATGTGCTGCACAGAAGGGATCGCCTGACCAAAATCACAAAGTAGCACTTTTTAGCAGTCGATCCTAATAATAGTTGAATATTTTTGGTTGTTCCATGTACCCAGAATTTATAACGAAAAGAGAAAATGCTGATAGCATTTGTGGAGAGAAGAACAGGTTTAACATTTCAAATCTAGATGTCTTCTTCAGAACTCTTGAGAGGTAGAAATTATCTACTGAATAGTACTGCAATTATCTAATTGCCTTGGGTCAATCCATTTTTTGGATTAAAAAAAGGGTCAATATTGAGGCGCAAGGTCTCAGTCTCAAGTTGTTGAACTCAGTGTTGAGTCTTGGGGGCTGTAACATGCCTAATTGGAAGATGAGGTGTTGTTCCTCCAGTTTGTGTTAGGCTTCACTGGAACATTGTAGTAGGCCAAGAACAGACATATGGACATGAGAGCACTGTGTTAAAATGCTGTGTTAAAATGACAAGCAACAGGAAGATTGCTTGTGGGCTCAGCGAATGTCTTCCTCAAAGCGGTCACCTGTTTTGCATTTAGTCTCCCCAATTTAGAGAAGACTGCATTCAGGGCAGTGAATATATTGGACTAAATTAAAGGAGATGCAAGTGAAATGCTGCTTCACCCGAAAGGAATGTTTGGGGCCTTGGATGTTGAGGAGGTAAAAGGGCAGGTGTGTTGCACCTTCTGCGCTTACAAGGGAAGGTGCCATGGTTGGGGGATGAGGAGTTGGGGGTGATGTAATGGTGAACCAGGGTGTCACTGAGGTAGCAGTCCTTGCAGAATGCTGATAGGGTTGTGAGGAGAATATGTGTTTTGTGGTTGCAACATGCTGGAGTTGGCAGAAATGGCAGAGAATGATCCTTTGAGTGTGGTGGTTGATGGGATGAAAAGTAAGGACAACAGGGACCCTATCATGCAACTGGGAGGGAGGAGAAAGTGTGAGGGCAGAGGTGTGGAAAACTGATTGAACCCAGTAGAGTGCCCTGTCAACCACAAAGGGACAGTTAAGTTAAGGAAAAACACAGACATGATAGAAGCCCCATTTTCTGAGATGGCATTCTCGGAATTTATAAACTTGTTTTAAAAACATTTTTTCGTAAGCACACCAGTAAAAAGCAATAGACTATGAGGCAATGCTAGGTTTAGCAAAATAGTAAACCTGTCGCTAATGAATGTTTTACGATTTGACTGCAGTCAAAACAATAATGATCTTTGCCCCATCCTCCAAATAATTTCCTAATCTGAATTTAGGAATCACCATGAAATTCTGCAAGTGATTTTGGGGTGGCAAATGTAGATTTTGTTCTTTTTAATTAACATTTTATTTTCTCTCAGCTGTCCTGGGTATCTGGCTTGTTTGCTTCTGACCAAGCTGAGTGTGATTCCTAATAGACTCCCCTGTTCTCACCTTGAGAAACACAAGAGACTTTCAGTAAGATGGAATTGGGAACTGTATGACCTCATGCTAGGATCTTGCAAGGAAAGTGAGCACTAACAATTAGAATGCATGCCAATTGCCAGATTATTAAATAGATAGATAGCATTTCAGCCCTTTGTTTGACAAGAAATATCTGCTTGATTTTTATTAGCAGTAGAAATGATCAGTATCAGCCCTTTTATTTTGAAGTTGGAGCTGGAGCTTATCAGGAGCAATTGATTTCAGACCCACCCTCCAACCTGTATGCTATTTTGACAAATCTTGCCACACAATTTGAAGAATTGCGAATACTTCAACATAATAGAGTGGGCTTAACAAAATTAGTTTTGTTTATTTTTTAAAAAATTGTCCAGTCAAAATCACAGCTGGGCTCCAAAATACCAAAAGTGTACCAAGTGTTAGAATTACAAATTTATGGGAGGACATACACCCACAGAAAATAATCGATAACTCAAAAGCAAAATACTGGAAATACTCAAAACCTGAAATAAAATGAAGATTTCTGGAGCATTTTTCAACAGGTCAGGCAAAGAGAAAGACAACTAATGGGTAGAAATTTAACTGCCTTGGGGAGTGGGCTCAGGTGCAAAGAGGCAATTAAATCCCAGAAAAATGGCATAATTTGGGAATCCACCTCCAGATGTGACGCAGCCAGAATTGCATTCAAGTATGCAGCGGTCAGGAAAAGTATTGCAATATACAAAAATGTAATTAACTTTGAAGGTAATCTAATATTATCTTCAACAATCGACAAATATGCTTCCTGAGCTCTCTCATTTGTGTAGTTGTTTTTAAAAATAAATTCAGAGTACCCAATTCATTTTATCCAATTAAGGGGCAATTTTAGCGTGGCCAATCCACCTGCCCTGCACATCTTTGGGTTGTGGGGGCGAAACTCACGAGAATGTGCAAACTCCACACGGACAATGACCCAGAGCCGGGATCAAACCTGGGACCTCAGCGCCGTGAGGCAGCAGTGTCTGCACTCCGTGCTGCCCTAATTTCTATAGTTTTTGAACTTGAGAAGTATGTTCTAAAGTGATCGGTCTCTACAAGTCGCCAGGGTCAAACAGGAAAGTACAAAATGGAGAGTGCTTGTTCAGTGAAACTGACCGGTTAGGAAGCCTTCAAACAGTGAAATTGAATAATTGGAGCCATGTCAAGGTGAGAGGTTGCTTTGATCTGTATATCCCTGCTCTCAGCCTTCACCTCAACATGGGAGCTGATTATGCATCGGGAGACACAGGGAGACTTGTGAGACTGTCATCGACAGAACTATCATGTGGCACTTAGTTAACAATTTCCTGCTTACTAATGGTCAGTTTAGGTTCTGCCAAGGTCACTCAGCTCCTGACTTCATGTTCAAACAGGGACAAAAGAGCTGAACTCCAGAGGTGAGATGAGAGTGACGGCCCTTGACATCAAGGAAGCATTTGACCAAGTATGACATCAAGGAGCCTTTGCATAACTGGAGTCAGGGAGAGAGCTCTCTGCTGGTTGGAATCACACATAGCACAACGGGAAATGGATGTAGTTGTTGGATGCCAATCATCTCAGTCCCAGGACATCACTGCAGAAATTCCTCAGGTAGTTTCCTCAGCCCAACCATTTTCAGCTGCTTCAACAATGACCTTCCCTCCATCATAAGGTCAGAAATAGGGATGTTATCAGATGATTGCACACTATTCAGCACCATTTGCGACAGATACTAAATGCCATAAGACCTAGATAATATCCAGGTTTGGGCTGACAAGTGGAAGAAACATTTGCATCTCATAAATATCAGGCAATGACCATCTGCAACAAGAGAGAATCTAACCATCGCTCCTTTACATTTAATGACATAACCATTGCTGAATCCCTCACTACCATTGAAATTGACCTGAAAGTGACTGGGCCAATCATATAAATACTGTGGCTACAAGAGCAGGTCAAAGGCTAGGAATCATGCCATGAGCATCTCCCCATCTCACTCCCCAGAGCCTGTACACCATCTCCAAGACATAAGTCACGAGTGTGATGGAATACTCTCCACTTGCCTGGATGTGTGCAGCTGCAACAACACTCAAGAACCTTGACACCATCCAGGAAAAAGCAGAGCAGTTGATTGGCATGTCTTCCACAAACATTCACTCTCTCCACCACTGATGCACGGTGACAGTAGTGTGTCCCATCTATTCAAGAAGGCACTCAGCATCACCTCCTTGAGGGCAGTTAAGGATGGTTAATAAATGCTGGGCTAGCATAAATGAAATTTTAGAAGGTGGTGGCATGGTAATAATGTCACTGGATTAGTAATTAGTTGCATGCTCTGGTGATGTGTTAAAAACCAGCCACAGTAGCTGGTGGAATTTAATTAATATTTAATTCAATTAATAAAAAGCTCATTTTAGTAATACTGACCGTGAAACCGTTGTTGGTGGTCATAAAAACCATCTTGTTCACTAATGTCCTTACTTGGCATGGTCGACATGTGACTCTAGACCCACAGTAATGTGATTAACTATTAACTACCCCCTGAAATAGCCTTAGAAACCACTCAGTTTAAGGGCAATTAGGGGTGAGCAACAATCGTTAGCCATCCCATGAAATAATAAATTAAATAACAGGCTATACCTTGCACTTTTGATGAGGAACAAGAGGGAAAAATCAGTAAAGCATCAGTAATCAGAACTCTAAACAGCAGAAGCAATAAGAGTTGCCTTCTCCCCTTGTACATGCCTCTGGAAAGGTCCGGGAAGGTGGACGCAGAGATTCAGCTAGAAGAAGGTGAGACCCTCAGAAGAGTGTCTGCATGCAAACAATGAGTCCTCTTGATGTGTGTGAGCACCAGTGCCTTTGGAGGCTCAGGCTTTCACAGCAGATGGGTGCTAACATCTGCAGTCTACTGGAACAAGGCATCCTTTGCAATGCACAAGCCGGCATGCATTGTCAATGACCCTGAAGATGGCTATCATCAGTCACACCCCTTCCCCTCTCTGCTTCTCTGCCTACCCTTGAGGCTCTGTGCTTTCTTTTGTGGGCTGAAAAAGCAGAATGTTCTGAGAAATGAATTGGATGGAGAGCGGGGAAGGATGACGTTTGTGCAGGGTTACTGTGAAGCAGGTGTTAGGTTGCACAAAGTTGAGGGTCAGAGTTGGCTGTTCAGATGGGGTGTGAGCTGCCTGGAGAGAGAAGAATGAGTGGAGCTACTGTGTGTAATGGTCTGAGTATTAAAATGTTGAGAAAGTCAGAGAGTGCTGCCGCCCAGGGACTACAGGACAAGGCGGTGTCAAGAACAAGAGTAGGGGAGGGGAATGTGTTGGAGATTTACAAGGAGCTGATGGATTGGGAGAGGGCCTCAATTGTATTAGTGAAGCGTGAGTGGGAGGAAGACTTGGATAGAGAGTTGGAAGTTGGGCTGTGGGAGGAGGTTCTGAGGAGGGTGAATGCATCCTCGTTGTGAACTATCCTTACCGTGAGGTAGCACGGTAGCATTGTGGATAGCACAATCGCTTCACAGCTCCAGGGTCCCACGTTCGATTCCGGCTTGGGTCACTGTCTGTGTGGAGTCTGCACATCCTCCCCCTGTGTGCGTGGGTTTCCTCCGGGTGCTCCGGTTTCCTCCCACAGTCCAAAGATGTGCAGGTTAGGTGGATTGGCCATGATAAATTGCCCTTAGTGTCCAAAATTGCCCTCAGTGTTGGGTGGGGTTACTGTGTTGACCTTGGGTAGGGTGCTCTTTCCAAGAGCCGGTGCAGACTCGATGGGCCGAATGGCCTCCTTCCGCACTGTAAATTCTATGTATTATCCAGTTTAAGGTGGTTCGCAGGGCACATATGACTGTGGCCAGGATGAGCAGGTTTTTTTGAAGGGATAAAAGACAGGTGTGGGTGGTGTGCGGGTGGGCCTGTGAATCATGTCCACATGTTCTGGGCATGTCCGAAGCTTGGGGGATTCAGGCAGGCAACATTTTGCCAACTTAATGTCAGAGGTCCTGAAGGTGAAGGTGGTCCCGAGTCCAGAAGTAGCGATATTCAGAGTGTCGGCAGACCCAGGAGTTCAGGGGGAGAGAGAGGCCGATGTCTTGGGGGTTAAAATGTGGAGGCAGGTGCATTGGGAAGTGGGGAGGGTGGGATGGTGGGCTATTTAGTTAAGTTTGTGAATTGCAGCCCTGTTGGTTTGTTTTGATGTGTGATTATATTTGTTATGGGAAAATATAAATGCCTTAATAAAATATTTCTCAAAAAAAAGAAAGTCAGAGTGTGAGGGCTTGACACCTGCTGAAAGTATTGTGTCACTCACCTTTCCGCCCTTGACAGAAACTGGTTGCAGGACAAAGTTCTCCATGGCATCCGCCACCCTCCGCATGGAGACCTTGATGTGTACACATGTCAGTACCATTTCATCAACCAGTAGTATCCTGGACTCCTTCATTTCACTTGCCGCTCTGTTGAGGGGCTCTACTACCTCTGTCTGATGCTCCCCTTCTCTTGCAGTTTGCACAGCATCTTGTGTAGATCTGATCCCAGAGGCCTGTCATCTGACTTGCACATTGTAGATGCCTCTTCCCCAGCAGTCCTCTCGGGGCCAGTAAGTTTGGTTTTCCCTTCCTCTTCCTGCTGCGGACCCATGTCCATGTGGTGACCACCAAAATGTGAGATGTTGTCTGAACTACATGTAATACCCACTGAGGTATGAAGAGGCGGTGGTGTAGTGGTATTGTCACTGGACAACTAATCCAGAAGACCCATGGTACTGCTTTGGGGAGCCAGGTTTGATTCTCCCCATGGTGAAATTTTAATTAAGTCTAGTTCATTGAGGTTCTTCAGAGATGGGAATCTGTTGTCCTTAGCTGGTCTGGCCTTCACCCTGATTCCAGACCCACAACAAAATGGCTATCTCTGAACTGCCCTCCAGGATGGCCAATGATGCTGACCCAGCCTGCGACACCGACGTTGCATGAATTAATTTTTTAAAAGGTGTGTGTGTGTCTCTGTATTGATGGAGGATGCAGATGATTGTTTTGATGCCTTGACAGGTGCAATTTTTTTCCTCCGCCCCAATGTCCTCTGTGGGCTGGGGGAACTGCTGGACAGGGTCTCCTCTTCCTGGTGGGACCTGAGTGTCAGAGATAAGAGAGCGAGTGACTGTATGAGCTGCCTCCAACATGAAGGAAAGCTCAACCCTTAGGTTCCTATGTGTCATTCATGGATCCTTGACTGTGGATCTCCCTTGCCAGCTGGAGTGCCTGCTTCTCAAGGTCACTGAGGTTCTTGAAGTCAGACTGGCACCCTCCCATGTTCTCTTTCTCTCTCCTCTTGTGCCTCAACTTTTCCTGCGCAAAGAGAGAAATTGGAGTTCAGAGCAATTAGGTTTCAGATATCTTTCTTGTGATTCCTGTCTTACAAATAACCCGCTGGATCATATGCCATCTGCTTGGATCTGATGGCCATCCTTGGAACATCAGGGCCAATATCTTTTAAGTTGCATGGGGCTTTCTTATAACTGCTGTAAATGTTTTTTAGCAGTCCTACCCAACACAAAATATCAATGTGAAAGGTGCAGGATTACCAAGAAAAGAACCACAATCAATCACAACAAAAGAGACAGCATTCTTTGTCACCTGACTTATATATTTTGAATTGCTATATATTCGTTATTATTGTAGGGTGTATATCAAGTATTATTTGTTCAGCCACAGAGCACTAATGAAATCAGGGTGGAATTTTACAGCTCCTCTCACCGATGACATCTTCCGGTCCAGCCAAGTAAATGGACATTTGAGCGGCATGCTGCATTTTATAGCCCTGACCCCGGTACAACGGGGCCAAATATTTTGCCCCATACACCCATGGCTCTTTAAAAAAAAAAAAATCTGATACTTTTATAATTGATTCATAGAACTTGGAGTACAATATGTGTGCCAGAGAGAGAAGACAGGGACTTGAAGTTCTGTGAGAAGAAAAAAACTACAAGGTTAGTGGAACAGTAGTTAACTTAATCAGTTATGGGATTCAGTAAAGTGATCAGTTAAGTGGGGCCCTGCTAGAAGACTGAGTTTAAGAAACTCATTTGTTTGCTCTGTAGTTGAAGAAATAATGAGTTTAGCGTGTGTTTTTTGGGTGTTTAGGGTATCTTGGGTAGAGATTCAAGTTGGGTGAGATACATCAACTGAATGCTCATGAATTCGCTGGCAGAAAACTGTTTGCAGCTGTGCCAGTCCCAAGCCTTTGTGTCAAGCTAGTGGGAGATTCTTTCTGCGGTAAAGGAATTATGTGAATTTGAACCATCATTTTGTGTTTGTATTCAGATCTTTCCAACCTTTGTGTCTGGTGTAATATAATTCACTTTTCTTGTTTTAAAGAATATTTTATTCTTTGTATTGAAAGTCCATTAGCAGACTCCTGTGAATTTGTTCAGTAACTTTCCTCTGCCTTTTTAAAAAGATGTGGAGATGCCGGTGTTGGACTGGGGTGGGCACAGTAAGAAGTCTTGCAACACCAGGTTAAAGTCCAACAGGTTTGTTTCGAATCATCAACTTTCGGAGC
Organism: Scyliorhinus canicula; assembly: GCF_902713615.1. Taxonomy (NCBI): domain Eukaryota; kingdom Metazoa; phylum Chordata; class Chondrichthyes; order Carcharhiniformes; family Scyliorhinidae; genus Scyliorhinus; species Scyliorhinus canicula. The sequence goes on from NC_052156.1 coordinate 46,932,736, forward strand.
GTAGCTCTTTCCTCAGGTGAATCGGAGGAGCTGCTCTCCGAATGCTAGTGATTCTAAACAAACCTGTTGGACTTTAAACTGCTGTTGTAAGGTTTCTAAAAAGCAAGTTAGGATCGGTGGTATCTGACTTGTTCAGTATCAACATCAGCTTGGATCATAACACATTGCAGAAACAGCCAAAGGAAATCAGCCTCAACTAACCTGAGGGCAGTGTTCTCTTTAGCACTGATGGAACAAAGTTCCTGCTGCTGAACATATGTTCAGCTGTGCAAGGTTGAGAGAGGTCATTAGTTGCAGTGCTGAGCTCCTGGGTGGGTTGCCTGGTATCAATCGGGCTTAAACACTGCCATCGTGATCTGCCTGCTCTGCATACTTCTGACGGGCGTTCACTGCATGCATGGTAATGCCTTCATCAGTGTGATTCACCTCACAGGTATGCCTGTATGCCATGGGCATGCATTCAGGCTCTAAGAGGACCAATTGAACTACCACAAGCAGGCCCTTCTATCAAGCCCAGTTTCTCATCTGAAGGCTTTTCATCACTACTTTTCGGTCGCATTTGTTACACTCCAATTTTTCTAACTGAGACCGATTTGATCAACAGTGAGATAAACCATTACCTGTGTTGTGTAAGATGTACAATATTCAATTGTATTTGTTTCTCTTGGCTCCACTGTCACAACTGATGGACATTCCTGCTTGGAGGTGTTTTTATTATTTTTTTAAATTTAGAGTACCCAATTATGTTTTCTCCAATTAAGGGGCAATTTAGCATGGCCAATCCACCTCACCTGCACATCTTTGGGCTGTGGGGGTGAAACCCACACAGACATGGGGAAAATGTGCAAACTCCACACGAACAGTGACCCAGAGCCGGGATCAAACCTGGGTTCTCCGTGCTGTAGGCAGCATTGCTAACCACTGCACCACCCTGCTGCCCGGGGTTTCTTATTTTAAGGCTTTATTATTTCATTAAGAAATGTTTTAATACCATTTGAAATGCTTTACAGAATTAAACCAAATTTTAACTATATTATGAAATTAATATGACTTAAAAAGTTATTGAAAGAGATTTTCTTACCTATTATTAAAGAAGGAAAGTGTATTGCAAACGTGTGCTTGCTTGCAACATCTATTTTTATGTTAACAATATATAAGTATTGGGTGTACTTCTCATTATGTTTCCTGGTCTTTATTATTATCCGCTGACAATCTCAAGTTCTAAATAAACTCCAGGCAGTGAATTTTGGGCCCTAGACTAATACCCTCCAGGGCTGAAAAAAGTCATAAGGGCACAAAACATTAACTCTGGTTCTCTCCCCACAGGTGCTGCCAGACCTGAGTTTTTCAAATATTTTCTGTTCTCATGACTCCCCTTTTTTTTGCCTTATACATAAACAACGACAACTTGGGTGAGGTACCAGAGCATGCCAATGCCTCTGAAACCATACAGCTTTAAGATTCAGTGGCTTCAAAAAGTAACAAGTGAGAATATTTTCAAGGACAAAAATGAGCAGCTTGTCAGCTCTGATGAAAAGCCAGGGAATTAAAAGTAATTCACATTGGGCTATTAACAAGAAACTCAGGACAGCACTCAGGAAAAACATTGGCAACAATCCTCTCATTATGGATTTGAAATTACAGAAAACTGAGTTGGATAAATAGCAGAACAATTACTTTAAAATGCTTGTAAATAACTGCACTTTACAGGGTAAAGCACGCAGGCAGGAAGACATCACCAACAACAATTTGCACTTATCTTCTGCTTTTTATGTAAAATCACACAAGGCACTTCACAGAAGCATAATCAGAAATAAATAAAACGTCAGAAAGGCTATTTTATTTTGTTACTGATATAACTTCTTGTTTGGATAACAATTAAGCCTTTGGAACTGCAAGGTAATTTGTCAAGTATCCCTCTAATTTATTTAACTTAATGTAGCTTGAATGGAGTTTGTTTTCAAACATCGTGACTGGGAGGGGAAAGCTTACTGGATCATCTACATCTATCTTTAGTCTTGATATGCTTCTAAACATCTTTAAAGTATTTTGAGTGTTTTAATAATAGGTAAGAAAGTCTCTTTCAATAACTTTTTAAGTCACATTAATTTCATAATATAGTTAAAATTTGGTTTAATTCTGTAAAGCATTTCAAATGGTATTAAAACATTTCCATCTAAACTTCAGAAAGAGCTATTAACATTAATGCATGAATGTAATTAATCAGGAAAAGTACATTTTAAAACCGGTTTCGGTAATATATTTTTATTCCCCAACACTCAAAAACTAACCTTTTAAAAATAAATTTAGAGTTCCCAATTCTTTTTTTCCAATTAAGGGGCAATTTAGCATGGACAATCCACCTACCCTGCACATTTTTGGGTTGTGGGGGTGAGACCTAACAGTATGAATGCTTGTTTCCTGCTCTGGATGTAGGGAAATATAATCAGTTCAGTTTTTTTTAGTTTGTTTTGCTGGCATTCTTTTGTTCAACATGAGATGATTGACAGATTCTAAGGATCTGCCACTTGCATGGCAGCGAAAGATATCTGTCGACTAGGATTAATGACATTTGACTCAGTGCTCAGAACCAGCAGTGCTGTTGCTATCAGATAATAACGGCAAGAAGACATGTTCTGTCCTTGAAACATTGCTTACAAAAGCCAGAGTTTCACATCACCAATAAGACATAGCTGTCAGAGTAGAGGCCACAGTGGTGTGGACACACTTGGCATTTTTTATTGGCTCTATTTATCCTCCAAGTTATTGTTAAACACTTTGCTGTGACACATTGATTGGCAGCTCTGCTTTCTGTTGCCTCCAATGGGTGCTCAATAGTAAATCCAGGGTTGCAGAAGTTGTTTACAGGGTTTTTTCGAATTGAGCAGATTATGGAGTGAAAGATGAATCTGAAGATCAGTGCTGGCAGGAAACTTTGATTGCAGAAGCCTGTTCAATCCATCTGATGTATCAAATATTCTTGGAGAAGTCGATTGAAACCCTGCTTTGCACTGAGGGTTTCGTTTCACAGCAAGAGTATCTGATTTGACAACCAGATGGGTATCTCACTGTAAACAGATCCCTTCTCGGTGAATTAAGACAACTCACTTCCACATACTCCTGATTCACTCTCGGGATTTAAGTGCTGCTTTCTATATGTGGGACCCATGCTAACGCTACCAGTTCAGAATCCATGGTTGCCATTCAGCTGGCTGCAACCCCAGTCTTAAATCTAGTTAAAGCTCAGATTTTCAAATCATAAATTACTGCAATTACTGTGCGAAGTCCATGGATTAGGAATGGGAGATACTCATAAAAACACCATACATTGATAGGCGGCCCATATCCAGAACTTTCAGTTTATACCATACTTTTCAATTATATTTTAATGTAATAACACATAGACATTTATACTTGAATTTCTAAGTATCTTGAGAGTCAGAGTCATGTCTGCAAGTTAGTGGACGATATAACTGAGTTTTTATACTCGCACACTGTTGCATTGAGAATTTGATTTTGCAACAAAGAAAATTTGATTTTGCAATGTTTAGTTTCAATCTATTGTTTTTAAGGTCCTGAAAGTATTAAATCTTCGAATTACAAGGTAAACAGCATGCTTTAGATTACTCAGCATTAATTATCCATCGTGACAACAAATACAAGTACTGCAGTAACAGTAGAAAACAATTAATTCAAGCATTTATGCTCACGCTGAATGTTTGGGTGCTAAATATCCCCTTTCTAATAACAAATGTTCTTCCTTTCCAATAGTAAAATGTCATTGTAACTTGTAGTTGAATGTACTAGTGCAGCCATAATATTTGTTTCTATTCCATGTGCCTATTGCAAGATATTTCAGTTTGCCAATCAATTTTTTTTCTTTGTGCTTAACAAAGGAAATAGTTATCGTGAAGTTAGTTGTTTAAATTGTAGTAAAGTTTATTGTGTCTTGTTGCACTTCTAAATTTAGGGATTCTGTTCTGACAGTATATTTAATAGAGGTATTAATAAATTAAGGTATTTTAAACTGAATTTTTTAAAACAATTTTCAGGACAGATTTCCACGATGGGCATGTGGGCAGATATGCCTCCCAATACGCCGTAAAATCGGATGTGAGGCCTTTGGGTCAGGTCTCCACAATAATTGTGCCTGATTCCAATATTGCGGAAGGCAAGCGGGGTTGAAAGTTAAAAGCCCACCTGCCTTTGAAACAGGCCAAATGTTGGCTTATTATGGTAATCAAATTGCCAATTTGCAGCTATGTTTTGGTAGTCCATGTGATTTAACTGTGATCTAACGGGCTTCATGGTTGGGCAGTAATCGTGGCAGGATTATGAAAAGTGCAACAGGATGGGAGAAGGGCATGAGCAGATGAGGTGAAGAGTTAGAGGCTGCATCTGCACTGCAGCTGAGACAAGTTGTGCTCAGAGCACCTTGAACAGACAACTGAGGTTGAGCCAGTGAAGGGCTTAGCTTTAAGGGACTCACTGAGTAGTGGAATTTCAGCCATCATAGGGCAGGCTGAAACAGAGGAGGAGCAGGGGCCATGGGAACAGTCCACTATGGTGGAAGTTCATAAAATGAGGAGGACAGGGGGGAGAAGAGGGCAGCTAGCCAGGGGTAGCAGCAGTCAACTTGCAATTACATTTGCGTCATGGTGGTGCTGAAGGGCCAGGAGGGTTTAGAGGGGAGAGTGGGCTGGCTGTTCAAGGAGAATGCATTATCCTGAAGGAAGGGTTTGCAGGGACACTTGCAGGGGAGATAAGTTCCAACTGCATGGATAGCCATCCTATGCCTGTGGCAGGGAAGGTCATGGTGGCCGTAAATTTCGAGATCTTGGTCATTTCGAGAATCAGCAACCATCAGTCCATCATTGCATCACAGTAGTAATGAATGCAGCAGTCTGTAGAGTGGACACTTGCCTAAGATTTACCACCAAGAAGGACACAGGTCAAGAAAATCCGAGGCTTTGGGTCCATTGCTAGATGCCCTAAAAAGTAAGGGGCCATTTACTTCACTCACATGGCCATTAAGGAGCCTGTAGGCCAGCCAATGGTGCTTATAATCCAGAAAGGATTTCATTATCTGAATTTGCAATAAGAATGTGATCACCATCTGTGTATCGTGTATGTGTGATACCCTGGGGGCAGCTATGACATCTATATCCTCAGGCATTCTGAGGTGCCACATGTATTCATGCCCTCAGCTCATCTGGACACCTGGTTAGTGGGAGACGGGACTATCCTTTAGCGACATGGCTCATAACATGCAACAGGCACCCATACTATGAGACAGAGAGTTACATTGTGAGCTATGTCTCCACAAGGGCGACCACAGAAAGGACAATTGGTCTGCTTGACCAAGCAGTTGGTACCCTGCAGTACGCACCGACTCATGTCTCATTGATAGTTGTTGTTTACTGCACAACTTGGCTTTATGGAGGGGAGAAGAACTGTCAAACGAGGACATTGAAGACTGCAAGGCATCCTCAGATGATGACTTTAGTGATGACTCAGCAGGGACCCATCTGGGTGCAGAGGAGCATGCTGAGCCCCCTGAAGTCCGACAAAATTGTAAGGGAAACGGGGGAGGTCATGACAGCAAGGCATTTCAGCTAATGGGTTGCCAGCCTCTACAAGCCAGCATTATGGAGACATCATGTGATGTCAGGATGTCCTTGCATATCAAACACTTCTTTCATCAAAGAGGCTCACATTTCTCTTTGGATGTACATTTCTCTTTGGAGGACCTCCTGATTTCCATCAGGAAAGATCATGGCATTGCCATTCTTATCACCATCAGGGAGCCTCTAGATCCCTCAAGGGTGACAGATACAAAAGGTGACAATTTAATGAAGTGTATCGTAACACTCAACTATACACATGCAGTAATCACCCATGTTGACCCTTACTGTATTTTTTTAAATTTAATTACATCTGATGTAATTTACAATGCATGGGCTTGCAGGTATGCCCAGAACCCCTGATTGAGTTGCTGAGTCAGGCTCTCCATGAGAGTCACCAATCCCTCGATGGAGAAAGCCAAACATTCTGAGGACAGAGTCATTGACAGTGCTTATGGCCTGGATGGACTCCTCCCTTGACCTTAGATGGCAAAACCATAGAATCCCTAAAGTGTAGAAGGAGGCCATTTGGCCCATGGAATCTGCACCAACCCTCTGAAAGAGTACTCCCCCGTCCTATCCCCGTAATCCCACCTAACCTGCACATCTTTGGACTGTGGGAGGAAACCAGAGCACCTGGAGGAAACCCAAGCAGACACGGGGATAATGTGCAAATACCACACACCCAAGGCCATACCCAAGGCCAGATTTGAACCTGAGTCCCTGGCGCTGTGATCAGCAGTGCTAACCACTGTGCCACCGTGCCGCTCCTGTACCTCCACCAGATCTCCATGCACATCCAACATCTTCTATGTCACAAACAACTCCAGAGGCTCTGCTTGGGGCTCAGCATCATCCTGCTTTCCGGTACACCCCCGAGAGTCAGAAACTCGGATTATCATAGCTTCTGGCAGCTGGTCCAGCGATTGTGCAACAACTGTCCCTGTCTGCTTCTGGTTCGGTTGATGCACATATACCCACTCATCATAAAATCCAACCCTCAATACTGCACAGAAACTATTGGTGGTATTTTCTTGCAGAATGGTATGTATATAAATGATAGATGGGTGACAATTGCAAATTCTAGGTACGTACATTGTCTAAAATTGAAAGTCGATTCACGTGCACATAGAATTCAAAAATTGAGGCTTCTGTATAGATGAAAAATTTATCATTGAACATCATTATATTTGTATATGGAAACTTCTGATCTTGCCTGGTAAAATCTCTGCAATCCCACCTGGATGATTTGACAACACAGATGGAAAAAGCAGCAGAAGCACAATTAGCCATTCAACTTTTCGCTTATTTTTTGGGATCTGAACAGATCACTTGATTGCTCTTTATTACTCTGTAGCTCGATTGCAAGCTGTGATTATGGAATGATTTGTCTTTGTGAGTCCTGTCACTCAACTTAGATTGAGAAAGAATCTGAAAATTGTGATCCCAAAATATTCTGCCTACATAAAGTCTCATAGTAGACACCTGACACACTGCATCTATCACATCTCAAAATTGTCATACTTGAAAAGGCATATGCTTCACCAGAAATTAGAAATGTATATCCAATTGCACTAATAGGGTACCCATTAATCAGCAAAAATACCCCAGAACAAGTTAGAAATTAAACTAAGGAATCTGTGTTAGCAAGTAGCCATAGCAAAACGAGTAATAGGGAGGAGCAAAGAAACCAACAATATAATTTTTTTTCATTATCTTCTCAAACTCCACATTGTTTGATGAGAAACTGAATCTGATCAAATTAAAAGATGATTTTTAAAATAATAATCGCATAGGACGCAATTCGCTTGCCTCGTTATGCACTCACTCAAGCGAAACAAGGCCGTTGAATAGTGGGAGAGGTCAAAAACAAGAACCGTGCCAGGCACCAACAAATTTATGATGCAACCAGCCCGGTCCCATAGGCGAAATTGGGATCTCGGCGTGGCGTGGCGAGGAACCAATTATCACCACTTATGCCCCATTTCCATACAATTAACGAGAGCCACACTACATCCAATGGCTTCCTGACATTCAGTGGCCTCCCCAGCAAGTGGTCACGCTGGGGCCGATTAGTACTCCTTTTGAAAAATGTGAACCTGGCGGAAGGGCTCCTGTGGGGAGCCGAGCAGGTGAGTAGCCATCTTTGTTCACAGGCAATGAGCCCGAGGGTGCTGGGCCTGCCAGCCCAGTGCTTAGTGAGGCTGGGGTTAAGGGAACCGCTGCTGGGGTGGACTGCCATAGGAGGGTGGGAGGGGAGGGGCGGGGAGACAACCGCTTGCACCACAACCATGCCAACCCCTGGATCTGTTACCGTACCGGGGGCAACCCTTGCACCTGTCCGTCTGTCCCAACGACCACCCATAACTGCCAACGACTGCCAAAACCTCTGGCCATGCGGCTGAAGGCTATTGGTAATAGAGAATTGGCAATCGTAGATAGGTGAGCGCGTCACACATCCCAAATAGATCCCGTGGGTGGGCTGGCCATGTACCAAATCGGAGTCATTGCCTAGAATCCCAATCACACCTTGATGCATGGACACTGTGCTTGAACACTGCGTGAGGCAAAACCACACACGCAGCATCCAACATCCGAACAGCGAGGGGTTGGGACACTGCTCCGGGGACATGTCCACGGCCGGAGGGTGGGTAGGTGCCACGGGGAAAGGGAGACGCCTGGAGAAATGGGCCATGCGATCGGAGGTCAGCCCGCATTGCGGAAGAAAGTGACGGAGACGTAATAATGGTTGTGCACAAAGGTGTTTAATGTTTAATACAATTCCCCACTCTCCCGATGGTGCCGCTCCCAACCCCCACCCCCTAACTCCGCTCCCCATCCCCTACCTATCCCCCCACCCCCTTCGTCACCTATCCCCCCACCCCCTACGTCATTCTCAATGTGCTTAGCCCTCCTAGCTTGACCGCTATGTCTACGTGTGTCCCCAGGATGCAGATCTGAGATTGTCCCTGGCCTTCGATGACTCTGGTGGGAATCCTCTGGGGCCGGAGGTCCTGGCGCACTTGTCGGCGGCACATGCAATTTGTGCCGGAGATTTGCGTCCCATAAGAAATGAATCAAAACAAAATCATTAAACGCATGCTACAATTGTTTTTTTCTGTGTTAGATACACAATGAGGTAGATTTTCAGGTTCCTTCCAACGAGTAAAATGATGTTGCAGATGGCTCACTGGCTATTGAAACTGTATGATTTTCATTTCCGTTGCTATCATTCTTTTCCTTTATCATAAACTGTGACTTGAGCTGATACAACTTCCCTTGATTCAGTGGCTCAGTCAACCTGCTGAAAAGAAGAAATACTTGCAATTATCTTGTGCCTTCCACAGCTATCAGACATCTCCAAAGTGCCTACAGCCAATGAAATACTTTGAAATACAGTCATTCTTGTAATTAGGAAACGCAGCAACCGATTTGTGCACAGTAAGGTACCATACAGCAGTGCGTTATGACCAGATAATCTGGTTTTGTGATGGCACTTCAGCCTCTCAGTAGTACAAAGAACAAAGAAAAATACAGCACGGGAACAGGTCCTTCGGCCCTCCAAGCCTGCGCTAAACTAAAATCTTCTACACTTCTGGGGTCAGCATCCCTCTATTCCCATCCTGCTCATGTATTTGTTAAGATGCCCCTTAAACTATCGTCCCTGTGTCAGAGTGTCAGCCTTGAAATCCTGGAAGGGGAAGTGAGAGTGCTACATGAGCCACTATCGAATGTATCCGTTTCACTGTTTGCAGGAACTTCTGGGAATACAATTCCAAAATTTCAGTTTCGGGTTGTCTTGATATTCATTCTAATGTTCAACGCCACATTTTGGAGTGGGGAGAGACAAATGCACAGTAGAAGTTCATTGTATTGTAGATGAAAAACAAGGCACTGGTTAGTATTTGCTCTGTGTAAGCTTAAATTCCTTCTGGCATATGGGATACTCGCCTTTATTAGCCGAGGCATAGAATATGAGAACATGGACGTCAGCATGGTTTTATGAAGGGTAAGTCATTTTAAAAAATAAATTTAAAGTACCTAATTCTTTTTATTTGCGATTAAGGGGCAATTTACCTGGGCCAATCCACTTAGCCTGCCCATTTTGAGGTTGTGGGGGTGAGACCCATGTAAACCCATGGAGAATGTGCAAACTCTATACGGACAGTGACCTGGGGCCAGGATTGAACCCAGATCCTCAGCGCCGTGAGGCAGCAGTGCTAACCACTGTGCCTCCATGCCACCATGAAGGGTAAGTCATGCTTGACAAACTTGCTTGAGTTCTGTGGGCAGCACGGTAGCACAAGTGGATAGCACTGTGGCTTCACAGCGCCAGGGCCCCAGGTTCGATTCCCCGCTGGGTCACTGTCTGTGCGGAGTCTGCACGTTCTCCCTGTGTCTGCATGGTTTTCCTCTGGGTGCTCCGGTTTCCTCCCACAGTCCAAAGATGTGCAGGTTAGGTGGAGTAGCCACTAAGGTGTGCCCTGTGTGACCAAAAATGTTAGGAGGGGTTATTGGGTTACGGGGATAGGGTGAAAGTGAGGGCTTAAGTGGGTCGATGCAGATTCTATGGGCCGAATGGCCCCTTTCTGCACTGTATATTCTATGTTCTTTAAGGATGAGACCAGCAAGGTGGATAATGGGGAACCTGTGGATGTCGTGTAGCTAGACTACCAGAAGGCATTTGACAAGGTGCCGCATAAAAGACTGATCCAAAACGTAAGATCATAGGGGATTGGAGGTAGAGTACTAGATGGGATTGAGGATTGGCTGACTGACAGAATGCAGAGTGTCGGGATAAATGGGGCTTTTGGCTGGTGAACTGTAACTAGTGGGGTGCTGCAGGGGTCAGTCCTCGGACGTCAACTGTTTACAATTTATAAAAATAATCTGCAAGCAGGGACAGAGTGTAACATAGCAAAATTTGTAGATGATACTAAAAAAGGTGGGAAAGCAGGCAGTGAAGAGGAGATAAAGGGCACGATCCACCGGCTGCGTTGCACTCACCCTTGAGTGCAGCCGGTGAATGCTGGGAGAGCCCCGCGCGGGGTTCCTGAGAGTCTTCGTGCCTTGCGGGTTTCACCCAAGTTCCGCGTGGCGTCTGAATCTGAAGCATGCCCATACGTGGCGTGACCAAACTGCTTCGGTGAACTTACTCGGTACTGTGTGCAGTTCTGGTTGCCACTCTATAGGAAGGAAGTGATTGCACGAGAGAGGGTAGAGAAGATTCACCAGGTGGTTGTCTGGGCTGGAACGTTTCAGTTATGAAGAGAAACTGGATATGCTGGGGTTGTTTTCCTTGGAGCACAGAAGGCTGAGGGAGGACTTGATAGGTGGATAGGAAGGATGTTTTCCCTTTAGCAGTGGGGTCAATAACCAGGGGCATACATTTAAAGTAAGGAGTAGGAGGTTTAGAGGGGTTGTGAGGGAAAACCTTTTCACCCAGAGGGTGGTGATAATCTGGAACTCACTACCTGAAAGGGTGGGAGAGGGAAGAACCATCACAACATTTCAGAAGTATTTAGATGAGCACTTGAAATGCCACAGCATACAAGGCTGTGGGTCAAGCGCTGGAAAGGTGTTTAGAGTAGAAAGGTGCTTGATGGAGAGCACGGACATGATGGCCCAAAGGGCCTCTTTCCGTGCTGTAAAGCTCTAGTCTCTATAACACCCAAATGCTTACAATCAAAGAGGGTTTGTAATACTAAACCACAGGGAAGGTGTATTTAAGATGGGTTAATACCTTGAACGTAACCGAATTATGTTGCACACAATATAAATTTAAGGTATGACCATTTGGCTAATGCATTGAAGTTAATAGCCAAAATCTTCTCGTGTCTGGATCGTCGGAAACAGGACTTTGGATTTGCACTCATCTAGGTAAGTGGAGAGTATTCCATTATAATCCTGATTTGTGCCTCATAGATGGTGAACTGGCTTTGGGGAGTCAGGAGGTGAGTGAGGAGCTGCAGGACTCCTAGCCTCTCACCTACTCTTGTAGCCACAGTATTTATATGGCAGGTCCAGTTCAGCTCCTGATCAATGTGAATCCCCAGGACATTGATAGTGGGGGATTCCACAGTAGTAATGCCTTTGAATGTTAACAACAATGGTAAGATTCTCTCTTGTTGGAGATAGTCACTGCCTGGCATTTGCATGGCACAAATGTTACTTGCCACTTGCCCCAGCCCAATCTGGACAGTGTCCAGGCGTTACTGCATTTGGACATGGACTGCTTCACTGTCTAATGGCATGGACTGCTTCAACATCTAAGGAGTTGCGAATGATGTTCAAGATTGTACAGTCATCTTCTGACCTTATGGTGGAAGAAAGGTCAGTGTTGAAATAGCCTGGGATGGTTTTGCTTAGGATACTACCCTGAGGAACTCCCGTGCTGATGTTCTGGATTTGAGATGACTAACCTCCAGTTACAATCGTTTTCCTTTGTGGCAAGTATGACAGGGGTTCCGACCATGATCAGAAGATTTGGGTCAACAATGTGAAAAGGCCTGTAATACAAAATACGTTAAGTAAACTTGATTGGAGCAAAATTCAACTTGGGCAAAGTCAGGTGGGTGTACCTTTAAGAAATGGGTGTTTATCAAATAGCTGCAGTGATGTCAGTGTGTGGGTGGAGCTGGGCTCTGCTCTGCTTTTTACTTTCATTTTGTGCTGAAAGTTGGTTTTGGCTCTGTGTTTAGTTTTGTTTTCAGTGTTGGAGAGCTGCATGTGAACCAAGCAGACGTGTGTATTGATCTCTCGCCACAAGCTAAAGAATGTCTTCAGCTCATTGATGATTTCAAAGTTATACCTGTTTCAGTGGAGAATTTAAACTTGCTGTCTTTGTTTAAAAAGTGGTTTAACTTATGGATGCTGTTTGGGAAGTTATTAAGGATTATCTATAGAGTAATGTATCTTTAGGGGGGTGGTCAGGGTTGGGAATTGATAAACTGTTTACTGTGTGTTTGGAAAGTGTTAACTAGATTCATAGAATAAACATTATTTTTGTTTCAAAATACTTTAAGTTCTCTGTTGCATCGCACCTGTAAAGTGGACCCTTATGCTCCCCATAGCCAAAATCTATTAAAAGTTGTGGGTCAGGTGAACTCCATTATCTACTTTGGACACCTCGAAACGCTGGCCCATAATAAATTGGGGGGGGGGGGGGGTCATAGGACAAAAGTCTATCTTTCATGATTGGGTTAGCTTAATGAACTTAAAGAGAGTGAGGGTCAGCATATGTGTTTGCTTTTCAGGTGTGGTAAAACTCCAGTTTAAGTAGGGAGTGTGTGTTGTCGACAATGGCTGTTTCAAAGGCTCGTAGGTTTTTGGGGGTGGAGAACGTCACACGCAGCACCTTACGAACAGAGACAAAAATAAGGCTTTTAGATTTGGCAAAAACATTGCAGTTAGCGTTACTTGACAGCACACGAAAAGAGGTACTTAAAGCGGTAGCTGAGCATTTAAAATTGCCTGAGATAAAGTCTGACTCATTAGAAATGACAAGAATTCAGTTACAGATTAAACAACTGGAATGTGAAAAAGAAATAAAGCAGCTTGAATACAAAATGAGGGAAAAGGAAATAATAGCCTGAGCAGAACAACAAGAAAAATAGAGAGAGGAAAGGGAAAAAGAGAGAGACGAAAAAGAGAGAGTTTGAACTTCAGAAAATGGCCACGAAACATGACAGTCAGTTAAAATTGGCGGAGGTAAAGGGAAACGTACAGTTTGAGGATAGTGATGAGGATCATAGTGAAAGAGCGTCATAATTGAAGTCTTGGTGGGTATCTATTTCAATATGTCCAAGCATTGCCAAGTTTGATGAGAAAGAGGTAGATGCCTTTTTCATTTCATTTCAGAAGGTGGCTAAACAAATGAAATGGCCACAGGACATGTGGGTATTACTGATTCAAACAAATCTGATGGGTAGGGCAATGAAGTGTTTGCATCACTATCAGAGGAGGTATCTGGGACGTATGAGGAGGTGAAAAAAAATCCATCTCAGGTACATATGAAGCCTACAGATAAAGGTTTTGAAATTTAAGGAAAGAACCTGGTCAAACATACATGGAGTTTGAAAGGATCGAACAGAGTAATTTTGATAGATGGATAAGGGCTTTGAAAATTGACCAAACATGTGAAGCTCTCAGAAATTATGCTTTTGGAGGAGTTTAAAAATTCAATTCCTGATGTAGTGAGAACTCATGTGGAAGAGCAGAGGGTTAAAACTGCGAGGTTAGCAGCAGAAATGGCAGTTAATTATGAATTAGTTCATAAATCAAAGCTTGGTTTCCGACATCAGTTTCAGCCTGTGAGGGATAGAAACTGGGGAAAAGAGAAATACTCAAGTGGGTGAGATAAAGGAGATCTGATGGGAGATAATAAGGAGAGTGGACCTCAGATTAAAAAAGAAATCCAGGAGGGTGGAAGAGACATGTAAAGTTTCAAACATTTTCACTGTAATAAACTAGGCCATGTAAAGTCACAGTGTTGGTGGTTGAAGAAACGCACTGGGAAGGCAGATGTAAAACAGGATAAGACAGTGGGATTTGTTAAAGTGGTAAAGGAAAGCCCAAATGAAGCGGAGGAGGTGCAAAAGATTGTACAGCCTGATAAAGAGGTGATTGATCAGAAGGTGCCAAATCTCTTTAAGGAATTTACTTGTGTGGGTAAAGTTTACTCATGTGTACCAGAAGGAGTAGGTAAAGAAGTCACAATTTTAAGAGATACGGGAGTTAGTCAATCTTTGATGGTAAGAGATGAGGAGTTATGTTGTTTGGGAGGAATATTGCCAGAAAAAGTGGTAATATGTGGAATTCAGGGTGAGAAGAGTAGTGTTCCATTATATAAGGTAAGGTTGGAAAGTCCAGTGAAGAGTGATGAAGTGGTGGTAGGGGAAATAGACAAACTATCTTGTCCAGGAATACAGTTTATCTTGAGTAATGATATAGCTGGATCACAGGTGGGAGTGATGCCTACTGTGGTTGATAAGCCAGTTGGAAATCAGTCAACAAGTGTTGAAGGACGAATATCCTGGGATTTTTCCGGATCGTGTAGTAACAAGGTCGCAAAGTCACAGGTTAAGACAAGAGGAGAAATCAGAGAGTGAAGATAAAGTTGAAATTCAATTATCAGAAACTATTTTTGATCAGATAGTTGGAAAAGAACAAGAATAGGTGGAGGATGAGGCGGATTTTTTAGTTCAGGAAAATTGGCGGAATTACAACAGAAAGATGTAGAAATAAAACGGATGTATCAGAAAGCATACACAAAAGAGGAATCTGAGTGTATACCAGAATGTTATTACCGTAAAAGTGATGTCTTGATGAGAAAATGGAGACCTTTACATATGCAGGCGGATGAAAAGTGGGCAGACGTTCATCAAGTGGTATTGCTGGCAGGTAATAGAAAGGAGGTGTTGCGAGTAGCACATGAGGTACCAGTGCGAGGTCATTTGGGAGTAAGGAAAACTCAAGCTAAAATGCAAAAACATTTTTATTGGCCTGGACAACATAAAGATGTAGTTAAATTTTGCAGATTGTGTGACACATGTCAAGTGATAGAGAAGCCTCAAGCAGTGATAAAACCAGCGGCCTTAATCCCCATTCCAACATTTGAGGAACCTTTTTACAAGGGTCTTAATTGATTGCATTGGACTGCTTCCCAAAACAAAAAGTGGGAATCAATATCTTTTGACTATAATGGATGTGTCTACTAGGTTTCCAGAGGTCATTCCAGTACGTAATATTACAGCTAAAAAGATTGTGGAGGAGTTACTTAAATTCTTTACTAGATATGGACTACCCACAGAAATACAATTGGGTCAAGGATCAAATTTTACCTCCAGGTTATTCAAAGAAGTTATGGATAGCTTAGGAATAAAACAATTTCAATCAACTGCGTACCATCCAGAATCGCAGAGAGTGTAAGAAAGGTGGCATCAGACATTAAAAACAATGTTGAAGGCTTATTGTCAAGATTATCCGGAGGATTGGGATAAAGGAATTCCATTTGTACTGTTTGCAATTAGGGATGCACCTAATGAGTCAACCAAATTCAGTCCTTTTGAACTAATTTTTAGTCATGAGGTAAGAGGACCACTTAAATTGATTAAGGAAAAATTGGTAAGTGAGCAGTCGGAACTTACATTATTGGATTACGTGTAAAATTTTAGGAAACAATTAAATAGAGCTGGGGAATTGATGAGACACCATTTAAAAGTTGCACAACGTGATGAAACGGGTGGCAGACAAGAAAGCAAAAGTTCTTAGTTTTGCCAGTGGAGATTAAAATTTTAGTATTATTACCAGTGGTAGGTGAACTTTTAAAAGCAAGGGTTGAAGAAATTATAAGTCAGCACTTCGAGTTTTCGCCAAAGGTCCTTTATTTAACACTAAGTTCGTGAGGGGATTAGAGAGACCACAGTCATTCCAAATGTCCCTGCTTTACAGAAGTAAGGCAAGCAATTTATAAGATACAGTAACAACATCTAGGACAAAAGACATTCTTTAGATTAGCAGAAAAGCAAGCAGGCCAGAGTTAGAGTTTAATAACAGGCCTTGAGTTCCTCGCCTAAGAAAAATAATAATTGTCTGCTATCAGCAAAACAATGTGCAGCTGTATGCTTGTTTACATTGTATGACCTTCTGACTGTTTCATACAGAATGTCTTGACTAAAAATAAGGCTAAATATCCATCATGCTTTGCCAAGTGCCTATTTCCATGAAATATAGTCAAGCAGCTAGTTAAAATGAATGCAGAGTATTGAGGCAACTAATCCGCCAACTAAAGTCTCTTCGACAGCAAGGCTTTGTGGACCTTATCAGATTGAAAGGAGATTAAGTGAGGTGAATTATGTGGTCAGAACGCCAGATAGAAGGAAAACTCACCGAGTGTGTCATGTGAATATGCTTAAAAGGTACTTTGAAAGGGAAGGAGAGCAAAAGGAGGATGTTTTAATGATTCTAACTCCAAGTGAAGAACCAAATCTAGATGATTTTGAATTTGCCATCCCTCAAATTAAATTGGAAAATGAGGATGTTCTTAAAAATTGGGTTGAATTGTTGAGTTACCTTCCAGAGGAAATACAAACTGACCTGAAAGAGTTATTGATATCACATGGGCAAGTTTGTGGAGATAAGTTGGGAAGTACTAAAATGGCTATAACATGATGTCGATGTGGGAAATGCTGTTCCAATTAAACAACATCCATATTGACTTAACCCTTCAAAATTGGCACAGGTTAACAAAGAAATTGAAAGTATGCTTAAAAATGGCATAATTGAAGTGGTTTGCAGCCAATGGAGCTCACCCATAGTGAAGGTACCAAAACCGGATGGTACCCAACGGTTGTGCGTGGACTATAGAAAGGTTAATGCAGTTACAAGAACGGACTCTTATCCTATCCCACGTTTGGAGTATGCATTGAGAAGGTGGGGCAATTGGCTTTTATTTCCAAACTAGATTTACTTAAAGGTTCCTGGCAGGTATCTTTATCCAAAAGGGCGAAGGAGATTTTGGCCTTTGTGACTCCAGATGGTATATGCCAATTCAAAGTTATCCCATTTGGCATGAAAAACGCCCCAGCCACATGTCAACGGTTAACTAACAAAGTCACTTCAGGATTACCCAATTGTGCGGTATACATCGACGATGTATCGACGGGCAGCACGGTAGCATTATTGATGGCACAAATGCTTCACAGCTCCAGGGTCCCAGGTTCGATTCCGGCTTGGGTCACTGTGCGGAGTCTGGATATCCTCCCCGTGTGTGCGTGGGTTACCTCCGGGTGCTCCGGTTTCCTCCCACAGTCCAAAGATGTCCAGGCTAGATGGATTGGCCATGATAAATTGCCCTTAGCGTCCAAAATTGCCGTTAGTGTTGGGTGGGGTTACTGGGTTATGGGGATAGGGTGGAGGTGTTGACCTTGGGTAGGGTGCTCTTTCCAAGACCGGTGCAGATTCGATGGTACCGAATGGCCTCCTTCTGCACTGTAAATTCTATGATCTGGTCATTTTTCACCAGACATGGAAAGAACATTTAAAGTATCTGATGGAGTTATTTGATCGACATCAGGAGGCGAGTTTGGTGGTAAACCTAGCCAAAAGTGAATTTGGAAAAACCCAAGTCACTTTCCTTGGCCATACAATAGGACACGGTTGAATGGTCCCACGGGATGTGAAAAGAAAAGTTATTGGGGAGTTTCCAATACCCTTGACACAAAGGAAAATAATGGGATTTCTTGGCATGAGTGGATTTCATTGGAAATTTGTGCCACATTTTTGCAGCATGGTTGCTCCACTGAGGGACTTGCTGAAGTAATGTTGAATTGTTCAGTGGACGGCCGAGTGTCAACAGGTATTTGAAGGCCTAAAGGCTGTGTTAACCAATGCTCCAGTGTTGGAGAATTACAAGGGGCTTTGTGATCGAATTGAACTAAAGTATCTGACCTTAAAGAGAAAAGCGAGGCGTAGAGAAATGGATGGATAGTGCAGAGACCTTCTTGTCCAAAGAGACTGTCAATCCAGTTGGAGGAAGAAGGACTAAAATGGACTGTGTTATTATTGTTTGTGTGTTTTGTTTTGTTAAAAAAAAAGTATTTTACTGACAGTATTTCTTAAAGGATGGTGAAAAGGTGAAAAATGAAACCATCTTGATGTTGATAAATTTTTTTCTGGGGGGAGGTGTCGGGTAGATGTACCTTTAAGAAATGGGTGTTTATCAAATAGCTGCAATGATGTCCGTGTGTTCTTTACACCCTGGCCCATAATAGCAGGGACTCAGGAAGTACGGTATCACATCCAGTGCCTTTAATGTAACACATTTGATATTCATAGATTCCACTTAGCTGAAGAGAACTGAATAATGGTCAGTGAATTTAACTGGTGGCAGATGTGTAACCTCCAATTTTATGTCCCTGCCCAAGTCAAAGTTCATCCAATATATATTTTATAGAATTGATTCAAGCATGCACCAACCTTTGAGCACAACCTTAGCCGAGTGATGCCATTGTTCTTGCCTTTGCACTTCCCTCAGCAGAAGGTTTCCTGCCAAAGATGGAGCTACCTGGAGATCTTGGAGAACCAGTGTAACCGGAGACTGCAGCTATCTCAGCTGATGGTCATCAAGATTGGTGCCCTCATTGTGCAAGACCTCATTCCTCACAAGACTGCCCCCATACTGTGCCAGTAGCTGGCGAAGACACCGGCCTTGGACTGCTTTGCCTCTTAGGGGTGGCAACCTCATTATTGACTACCTCAGTCGTTGATTGGTGGTCCTAATGACTGGAAGGAAGCAGCATTGGAGTGCTTCAACATTTTTCTCCCATCAGTACCAATACTAAAGAGCATTACTGCAGTCTATATGTGCCAGAGAGAAACAGAGCTAATGCACTCATTTTGCCAAAGCTGAGAAGGTCATTGAACATTTTACTGCACTGAACCATGTTGCCAAGCACCAGACTTATGTTTATGACTCTTTCAACTTCTCCAGTCATACCTGCTTAGTTTGATTGGGTGCCCTTCTCCTTCCACCCTCTGGAAAGAGGACATCCTCCATCTCCCTCACAGTCTCCTGCTGCACCTCAAGGTTGGTAAATCAAGAGGCAGTTCTGCCTCGCGTATCAAGCCTCTGCCTCTCCACCTCCCTGACTCTTGCATTTGTTCTTCTAAATGGCAGACTCAGTAATGAATGCCGTGATACCTGTAAATCAGGCCAGCACTTTCATAGTCCCGTCTCCAGTATTTGCTAATTTGCCTTCCAACCCGCCCTCTCGCCAATTAGCAGACTGCTTCACAAAAGTCTTGGATTGTGAGTCATTGGTGCATGTAAAATCAGACAGCTGAAGAACTCTGCTGAGCAAGACCAGTAAGAGACATTTGGAATTTCTTGGGCATGTAATAAATCGTGCAAGTCTGATGCTGATGGAAAAGATCAATGGTAAAAGAAATCGAAGTAGATTAAGTACAATCTTTTTAAAAAGCCTTGCAACATGGATGAACAAACCATCAATAAAGTTGTGCCATGCCTCCAGAGCGAGATTAACATGGAGGCCCATGGTCGCCTACATTTCTTACGCCATGGTACCTGAAGAAAGAGAGATTTTGGGCCAGATTCTCCATCGGCGGAATCCTCTGCTTCACCAACAGCACGCTCATGCCCGCTGATTTCCCAACGACATGGGGGTGACCACAATGGGAAACCGGGGGCTGGATTCTCCACCCAGCCGCTCCACCTTTCTGTTTCAGCATGCTGGCAGGATGCTCCGTTACACCAGCTGGTCAATGGGGTTTCCCATTGTGGGACAGCTCCACACTGTCGGCAAACCCCCGGGCTTCTGGCAAAACAGAGTATCCCACCGGCAGAGAATCCAACCCCCCTCCCATTGGCTGACTGCCAGAAAACGGGTGCGGCGGGACGGAGAATACTGCCCTTTAACTTTTGGCAGACTTTACAGCCACTAGAATTTCAGAGGAAGGTTTTGTCTCAGAAAATTTTTAAATATGGAAATTTAAAAAAGTTATGCTGGGAACTTGTATCTTTCAAATGAGAAGTCATCTCTCCTCTCATCATTCTCTCCACACAAGTTAGAAATATGCACAAAGTAACGTCACAGTTCTGTGTTGTGATAATTTGCTCAGGGTTTTTACAATTTTTTACTGGTATTGTAAAAGATTGAAACACTGATTTTCAAAAAGTGGCTTGTCTCACCTCACATTTCCCATTAAAAGCCTTCCTTTTCTATGTTCCATCATTGGCAATGTACTGATGACACAATCTTTTTGACATAAATTTTATATGTACAGTGACAAAAGAGAGGAACATTATTTCCCATCAACATCCATCCTTATTATAGATCAAGCTTGCTGAATAAAAGTCAGTCAGCACATTGTTAAATTTACCTACCATTTTACAGAGAGGCATATCGTGATGAACTCTGAAGTGCTGTTATCATAAGTCTTTGTCAGCTACTTTTATATTGATTCACAAAAACAGTCCCCAGATCATACAAACCAAAATAATTCCTGCTGTTAACACCTTTGATAGCAAGCATTTTCCATTCTTTTCAATATTTTTCTAGTCAGAATAGTTGAAACATACACCACAAATAACTTATAAAAATGAACAAGTGTAAATGGTTAAGTTTTTCAAAATCACAAAGCAAAAACCTTTGATAAATGCCCTTCTCATAAATATTTACAGCACTTTTCAAACAACAAGCAATGATTTATTGCACTTCAAGTTACATACATTTCTAAAAACTAATAACTAGACATTTTTGTGCTTTAATTCCAATGCCAATTTCGGAAGATATACACAATAATATAATAATGCAAAGCAATGAAAAGACAACTTTTAAAATTATCTTCATCTAAAATTATGGGATTTGAAAACTTTTAAGGATAATTATTACTAATTCTTTTCTATGAGAACATTTGACACAATTGTTTTTTAAAGAGATCAAAGTCAGCTATTGTTTTACAGATGTTAGCTATACAGTTTGAAGCAAAATTGATGTAATTATCATTTAAGTGCTCTTCAATCCAATCATCCAGATAATACAGGTATTTTTTTTTCATTATTCCACCTGAATACAATTTTGCATTGATTATTTTGCATAATTCATGTTTTTAAAGAAGAATGATCTTTTTACCCTCTTGCTTTTTCTTATCCTTCCTCCACATCAGTTAAACTCAAATTTTAATGAAAAGGCAAAGGGAAACAGCTTTTCAAAAGGTGTTAAAAAAAATGTTCATGTGATAATAAAGAGGTCAGAACTTTATTCTGCAGTGTGATCAGCAAAGCATTGTCACTTCTTGTCACATCAATGTAGTCTTGTTAATTCGAGGAGGTGATCGCATAGTGGTATTGTCGCTGGACTAGTAATCCAGAGACCCAGGATAATGATCTGGGGACCTGGGTTCAAATCCCATCACAGCAGGTGATGAAATTTAAACTCCACTAAAATATCTGGAATTAAAAGTCGAATGATGACCATGAAACCGATTGTCAGTCAATACTCATCTGGTATACTCATGTCCTTTAGAGAAGGAAATCTGCCATCCTTACCCGGTCTGTGGTGGGCTAAATGTGACTCCAGACGAGGCCTACATGTGACTCTTAAATGCCTTCTGAAATAGCCATTCAGTTGTATTCAACTTCGCCGAAAACACAAAAAAGGAATGAAACTGGACGGACCACCCGGCATCGAACCAGACACCGCAAATGACAGCAAACCCAACCCTGCTGACCATGCAAAGTCTGACTTACTAACATCTGGGGACTTGTGCCAAAGTTGGGAGAGCTTTCTCACAGACTAGTTAAGCAACAGCCTGACATAGTGGTACTCACAGAATCATACCTTACAGACAATGTCTCAGACACCACTATCACCATTCTTGGCTATGTCCTGTCTCACTGGCAAGACAGACGTTGCAGAGGTGGTAGCACAATGGTATACCGTCGGGAGGGAGTTGCCTTGGGAGTCCTTAATATCAACTCTGGACCGCATGAAATATCATGGCTTTAGGTTAAACATGGTCATGGAAACCTCCTGCTGATTACCACGTACTGGCCATCATCAGCTGATAAATCAGTAATCCTCTATGTTGAACACCACTTGGAGGAAGCTCTGAGGGTGACAAGGGTGCAGAATATGCTCTAGGTGGGTGATTTCAATGTCCATCACCAAAAGTGGCTCAGAAGTACTGCAGACCGAGCTGGTTGGATCCTAAAGGACATAGCTGCTCGACTGGGACTGCAGCAGGTGGTGAGGGAACCAGCAAGATGCAAAAACATACTTAACCTCATCCTCACCAATCTGCCTGCTGCAGATGTATCTGTCCATGACAGTATCTGGAGAAGTGACCCTTGCACAGTTCTTGTGGGGACAGATTGAGGATACCCTCCATCGTGTTGTATGGCACTACCACCATCGAAATGGGATAGATTTCGAAGCAATTTCGCAACTCAAGACTGGGCTGTTATGAGGCACTGTGGGCCATGCTGAATTGTATTCAACCATAATCTGCAACCTCATGGCCCAGCATATCCCCCACTGTACCATTACCACCAAGCCTGGGAATCAACCATTGTTCAATGAAGAATGCAGGAGATCATGCCAGGAGCAACATCAGGCATACCGAAAAATGAGTCGACCGGGGGGCTACAACGCAGGACTACTTGCGTCCCAAGCAGCAAGTAAGAGACCGAGCTATGCGATTCCACAATGAACACATCAGGTCTAAGCTCTGTAGTTATGCTACATCCAGCCGTGAATGGTGGTTGACAATTAAACAACTCACTGGAAGAGGAGGCTCCACAAATACCTCCATCCTCAATGATGGTGGTGTTGCTCGTTTTACTGGAGTGTATTAACACGCCTCCGTTTAAAGGCCGTGTGCTTAACACTACTATGGCTCTGTGTATGTAATTATGCTCAGGAGTCGCCAGGTGCCGTATTTAGACACCTCACAAGTATATCAAGGTCGGGTTCAAAGTAATAAATCTGTACACCGATTAGTAAGTCCAAACGATTGATATTTATTATGACAAATATAATAAATACACATGCATACGCTAAAGAGACTAACTTACTTCTAATACTAAACAACTAAAATACTTATCTAGACAGGAACAGGCAAGGTCAGGGGACAAGGCCTTCGTCCCGTTCTTGGTCTGCAACTCTCAGGTACTTAAAGTTGTCAGGATCTAGCAAGGTCTGGATCACGTAGCGATCGTTGTATTGGCACTTACAGTTCGATGGCTGATGGCTCAACGGCTGGTGTTGGAACTGGAGTCAGGATGCGATGTAACAGCAAAGCAGAGCCGGAGCAAAAGCAGTCAGAGCCGGAGCAAAACAGACCGAACCATGTGCGGGGTCTACTTTTATAGGTCTTAGAAGTCCGTGCCCCCTTGGGGCGGGCCTTTTACCTGCCATGTATCGATTGGGCCTTTCCCAATCGATATCTTCTAAACCCCCCAATCTGAGGGTCGTTCCTCGATGGGTGGGGCGGTCCCTATGGTTCTTTGTGTTGGTTACTGTGGTGCCGTTCTGTCTGGGCGTCTACTCAAAAGTATCCATTGATACTTAAATGTTTCTATTGTGCGGGATCTGGATCACCTCATTACTATGTAGATCTGTTGCCATTTACACCTTTGGCTGAAACTCTGCACCTGGCCAAAAACTGGTTTCTGTGCGTGCAGAATGCTAATTAGTCTTCTGCAAACTGCTTGTCCTTGTTAAGACTGTTTTTCCCTGCAGCCTTAGCAGTTCTCCATTTTGTAGCCCAGTGTCCATCTTAGATGGCTACAGTGGAGCCTAGCACATATGTGCAAAAGACGAGACTGAGGCCTTTGCAACACTCTTCAGCCAGAAGTGCCGAGTGGATGATATATCTCGCTCCCCTCTGGAGGTCCCCAGCATCACCGATGTCAGCCTTCAGCCAATATGATTCACTCCATGTGATATCAAGAAACGTCTGAAGGCACTAGATACTGCAAAGGTTATGGGCCCTGATAATATCCCGGCAATAGTACTGAAGTCTTGTGCTCCAGAACTTGTCGCACCCCTAGCCAAGCTATTCCAGTACAGCTGCAACACTGGCATCTAACCGGCAATCTAGAAAATTCCCCAGGTGTGTCCTGTGCACAGGAAACAGGAAAAAGCCAACCTAACCAATTACCACTGTATCAGTCTACTCTCCATCACCAGCAAAGTGATGGAAGGAGTCATCAACAGTGCTATCAAGCAGCACTTAGTCAGCAATAACCTGCTTACGGACGCTCAGTTTGGGTTCCGCCAGGGTCACTCAGCTCCTGACCTCATTACAACCTTGGTTCAAACACGGACAAAGGAGCCGTATGCCAGAGGTGAGGTGAGAGTGACTGTCCTTGATATCAAGGCAGCATTTGATCGAGTATGGCATCAAGGAGCCTGAGCAAAACTGGAGTCAATGGGAATCTCTGCTGGTTGGAATCATACATGACACAAAGGTAGATGGTTGTGGTGGTTGGAGGTCAATCATCTCAATCCAGGAGCTCCTCAGGGTAACGACCTTTAGCACAAATGTGAGGTTATTTGTCTGCACTGTTTACCTTGTGGGCTTTGTGGTGAACATGTCAAAAGAACCTTTTTTTTTCTTTTTATAAATTTAGAGCACCCAATTCATTTTTTCCAATTAAGGTGCAATTTAGTGTGGGCAATCCACCTACCGTGCACATCTTTGGGTTGTGGGGGAGAAGCCCACGCAAACACGGGGAGAACTCCACAATGGATCGTGACCCAGGGCCGAGATCAAACCTGCGACCTCGGCGCCATGAAGCAGCACTACTAACTGTGCCACCGTGCTTCCCTATGTCAAAATAAACTTATTTCAGGTATTTATTATTCAGTGATACATCTTACGGTAGCACAGTGGTCTTGCACTGTTGCTTCACATCGCCAATTCACCCAGTTTCTGCGTGTGTTTCCTCCGGGTGCTCCGGTTTCCTCCCACAAGTCCCCAAAGATGTGCTTGTTGAGTGAATTGGACATTGTGAATTCTCCCTCGGTGTACCCGAACAAGCGTCGGAGTGTGGCAACTTGGAGATTTTCACAGTAGGTTCATTGCAATGTTAATGCAAGCCTACTTGTATGAGGAGGAGGTGTTAGCAATTCTGGAAAGTGTGAAACCTTATTGAGTTCTTTGAGAAGGTGACCAAACAGGTGGACGAGGGTAAAGCAGTTGATGTGGTATATATGGATTTCAGTAAAGCGTTTGATAAGGTTCCCCACGGCAGGCTATTGCAGAAAATACGGAGGCATGGGATTTAGGGTGATTTAGCGGTTTGGATCAGAAATTGGCTAGCCGTAAGAAGACAGAGGATGGTCGTTGAAGGGAAATGTTCAGTCTGGAGTTCAGTTATCAGTGGTGTGCCACAAGGATCTGTTTTGGGGCCACTGCTGTTTGTTATTTTTATAAATGACCTGGAAGAGGCCGTAGAAGGATGGGTGAGTAAATTTGCGGATGACACAAGTCGGTGGAGTTGTGGACAGTGCGGAAGGATGTTGCAGGTTATAGAGGGACATAGATAAGCTGCAGAGTTGGGCTGAGAAGTGGCAAATGGAGTTTAATGCCGAAAAGTGTGAGGTGATTCATTTTGGAAGGAGTAACAGGAATACAGAGTACTGGGCTAATGGTAAGATTCTTGGCAGTGTGGATGAGCAGAAAGATCTCGGTGTCCATGTACATACTTGAGGGGCTGTTTAGCACAGGGCTAAATCGCTGGCTTTGAAAGCAGACCAAGCAGGCCAGCAGCACCGTTCGATTCCCGTAACGGCCTCCCCGAACAGGCGCCGGAATGTGGCGACTAGGGGCTTTTCACAGTAACTTCATTTGAAGCCTACTCATGACAATAAGCGATTTTCATTTCATTTCATTTTTTTTCATAGATCCCTGAAAGTTGCCTCCTAGGTTGATAGGGCTGTTAAGAAGGCGTACGGTGTGTGAGCTTTTATTGGTAGAGGGATTGGGTTTAGGAGCCATGAGGTCATGTTGCAGCTGTACAAAACTCTGGTGCGGCCACATTTGGAGTATTGCGTGCAGTTCTGGTTACCGCATTATAGGAAGGATGTGGAAGCATTGGAAAGGATGCAGAGAAGATTTACCAGGATGTTGCCTAGTATGGAGGGAAGACCTTATGAGGAAGGCTGAGGGACTTGAGGCTGTTTTCGTTAGAGAGAAGAAGGTTAAGAGGTGACTTAATTGAGGCATACATGATGATTAGAGGATTAGATAGGGTGATGGCTAGCACGAGTGGACATAGCTTTAAATTGAGGGGCGATAGATATAGGACAGATGTCAGAGGTAGGTTCTTTACTAAGAGAGTAGTAGTGGCGTGGAATTCCCTGCCTGTAACAGTAACGGACTCGCCAACATTAAAGGCATTTAAATGGTCATTGGATAGACATATGGATGATAAGGGAATAGTGTAGATGGGCTTTAGAGTGGTTTCACATGTCGGCGCCTCATCGAGGGCCGAAGGGCATGTTCCGTGCTGTAATGCTCTATTGTTCTCATTTAAAAAAAACTAATAAAGATTATTATTGTTACTTTTCTCCCCATTTTATTTACATTAGACCATAGCTAGCCGAGATTTAGACTGTTGTAATCTAAGTTTCTATGTGCAATCAGAAAACCAAAAGTAATCTGAAGTCCAAAATGTAACTGGCCCAATGGTTTCAGACAAGGCTATGTGACCTGGATCTTAAATGCAGTGAAAGTAAAAATAGTACTTGTGTTCTTTCATCAAAAAATGCAACACTAAATTGGGCATTAACGTGATGGAGTTCCACTGCAGTTTCCATTAGTCCCATTGGATCCTTTTTGGAAAAGCCAATAAAGTGCAATTTTGCATTAAAAATAAATTTGTTTAGATTATTAGGTGATGTTGTGGGCCTATAAAGCGGTTCTATGAATCTGTTAAAAATTGGCAGTTTGGGCAGCACAGTGGCACAGTGAGTTAGCCCTGCTGCCTCATGACTCCGAGGTCCCAGGTTCGATCCTGGCTCTGGGTCACTGTCCGTGTGGAGTTTGCACATTCTCCCCGTGTTTGCGTGGGTTTCGCCCCCACAACCCAAAGATATGCAGGGTAGGCGGATTGGCCACACTAAAGTGCCCCTTAAGTTGCTCCCACCTGACTCAGATGACAGACAGTTCAGTGGACATTGTTTGATAGCAGTCAGGAGTTGGAAATCTTGAAAACTTTGTTCCCCTAACCTGGGACATGGAGTTCCCAAATGAAATCAATGCAGCTCAGTTCAGGGATTGACCGTGGGATGCTTCTGGTCTGTATGAATCACCTGCTTCCTCGAATAAAACTACTGAGCGATTTGAGTAAACTGCATGATGTTTGCCTGTGGATTCATACAAAAAAGCTGAACTAATCAAGAAAAGACAAACTGCTGAGAGATCAGTGTATTGCTCTGAAACATTATGTACACTGTACATTACGAGCCTTGACAGTCTCAAAAACATCAACAGCGGGATAATCCCTGAACAGTGATCAAAGCTGACGGTGTCAAAAACTTCAATATATGTGTCTATTGTTATCCCAGTGTGGTGGTGTAATCTGCTTTTTATGCATCTTGAATTATTGAGCTTTCCTTTTCTGCTGCAATACTTCTGCATTCAATTTAATTTTAATGTAGGAATTTGAACACCTTCCAATTGACTTCAAATGCGGTATGTCTGAGAAAATATTGCTATAGTTTCCTGTTTTAACAAAAGGAAAGGTTCAGTTAATGTAAAAACCATAAATCACTATTCTTTTATGGACGTTGGTTTGAATCGCTCCCCATCCCAATCCTGGATAATTAACGAAATTGAAGGGTCAAATTGGCTTAAGTTGCATGAATGCACCGAGTAACACTTCTGTTTTTATGGGTTTAAATCATAAACACTGATTTAAAATTGTCATGACATGCAGACATGCAGATAATGATATACAGACAGGCACAGACAGGCAGCTAATGAACACAGAGAACAGGACATGACCAATGAGCAGGCAGGACATTCAGGGGTGGTATCTCTCTATAAAAGGCACGAGGCGCTCACACTCCGCCTTTTTCCACTGATGAACATCTACAGAGTGAGTCAGGGTTTATTTACAGTATCACACCTTCAGCACGTGGCTAAGAGCTAGTCTGGTTCAGTCAGACAGAGTAACCACACTTAGGTTAGCAGAGAGTTGAACTCATAGAGAACTGTGCTACTGGTTCAATAAATCAGATTGAACTAACTTCAAGGTCTGGAGTATCTTTTGGTTAAAGCTGCATCCAGTTGCAGCCTGTGTTCTCCCAGAGTACATAACACAACATGCTACCAGGAGACTGCTTAATCTAGGTGGTTTACCTCAGTCCGTTCCGTGACGACCAGCGAATGTATGCCGCCACCATGGAGGAGATTCAGGCTCCTGAAAATGAACTGAAATGAAATAAAAATCGCTTATTGTCACAAGTAGGCTTCAAATAAAGCTACTGTGAAAAGCCCCTAGTTGTCACATTCCGGCACCTGTTCGGGGAGGCTGATACAGGAATTGAACCATTTTGCTAGCCTGCCTTGGTTTACTTTAAAAGCCAGCTCTTTACCCCTGTGCTCAACCAGCTCCTCACCAGCTCAGGACCTCCGGCAATCTCAGTGCCAACTGGCAGACATTCAAGCAAAAGTTTCTGCTGTACATTGAAGTTTCAGACCTCGTGGGTGTGTCTGATGCAAAGAAGATTGCGCTTCTCCTCTCAACAGCGGGTGATGAAGCCATCAAACTCTTTATCTCTTTTCACTTCACCGAAGGCCAGGAGAAGACAACGTTTCAGACCATCCTGGACATGTTTGACAGTCACTGTGAAGTGGACACCAGTGAAATCTTCGAGCGCTACATATTCAAACAGCGTCTACAAGGTAAAAATGATTCTTTTAACTCCTTCTTAACTAACCTCCGCCTGCTAGCGCTGTCCTGCAACTTTGGTGATATTGCTGATTCCAGGATCAGAGACCAAATCGTTTTTGGTGTTCACGCTGATCCTCTGAGAGATCAGCCACGGAAAATCAAGCATATGACACTGCCAGTCGTGATTGAAACATGCACAGTTCCTGAGCACGCCAGAAATTGCTATGCCCAGTACAAATTGGCTGAAAATGAGAAACTTGCCTCCCATGAGGCAGAGAGTGTGCAGGCCATCTCCCGGATGCAGCGCCTCAGCATTGATGAAAGCGGCCATTTTGCGTGCTTTTCCCGGGGCCCCATGCATGCGCGATGTGAATGGGATAACGAAGCGGCCGCAACCTGCACTGCGCATGTGCGACGACGCGCGGAGCGTCAGGGCGCCGACGTCATAACGTGCTCAAACTGCGGCATGCTCACTTAAAGAAACACTGCCCTGCAAGAGGCAGGCGTGTTTAAACTGCGGGAAGCCTGGACACTGCAGCCTTGTGCAGGTCTGCGCCACCAGTCGGGCCAGCGCTCCCAATTCTGACGACGACATGTTCAGAGTGTGCAACAGCGATTACAGGATTATGATCCTGACAGCACAACGGATCCAGAGGAAGACTGCCTGGACTCCGCCTACTGTGTGGGCATCATTACCAAATGTGAATATACTACATCCAACTCATCACAAAGTCAATCCATCCTCGCTGTGGATTCTGCGGACATATGGCGTGCAGTGATGCAGGTCAACCGCTGCTCCATCCAGTTTAAGCTGGGCACAGGTGCTTCTGCCAACCTCCTCCCACAGGCAGATTTCAAACTCATCAAGAAGCCCCCCCTCAAGGTCCTTCCAGCAGCCTGCAGGCTCCTAGACAACAACAGAAATGCCATCACGGCACTGGGATCCTGCCATCTACTCATCTCCAACCGGAGCACCCATGCACGGTTGCGTTTTGAAATTGTCAAGCCAGACAGGGAATCCCTACTTGGCGCGCATGCCTGCAAGCAGCTGAACCTCGTGCAGCAGGTTTACACAACGACATCCTCCAATGTGGATCTTCAGGCTGGCATTGACGACATCCTCGCTCAGTATCCGGATGTGTTCGATGGGATGGGCACGCTGCCATATCGATATAAGATTCTGCTATGGCCTGATGCCAAGCCAGTGGTCCACGCACCGTGCCAGGTCCCGGCTCTGCTGAGGGAGCGCCTGAAGGCGCAGCTCAAGGACCTTCAGCAACAGGGCATCATTTCCAAGGTAACCGAACCGACTGACTGGGTCAGCTCAATGGTATGTGTTTTCGGGAGACCTGCGCATCTGCATTGATCCTAAGGATCTCAATAAGAACATAATGCGTGAACACTACCCCATCCCGAAGCGGGAGGAACTCACCAGTGAGATATCACGCACGTTTTTGCACCAAGTTAGATGCGTCACATGGACTTTGGCAAATCCAGCTGGATGAGTCCAGCAGAAGGCTCTGCACCTTCAACACACCGTTTGTCAGATACTGCTATAAGCGTATGCCATTTGGCATTGTCTCGGCATTGGAGATCTTCCATCGCATCATGGAGCAGATGATGGAAGGCATTGAAGGGGTTTGTGTGTACGTGGACGACATCATCATATGGTCCACGACCCCTGAAGAACATGTTTGCCGTCTCCAGCAGGTATTCCGCCGTGTCCACACCAATGGCCTGAAGCTGAACTGGTCCAAATGTTGCTTTGGCATGTCGACACTCAGGTTCCTATGACCAGATCTCTCAGCAGGGCGTGTGCCCGGACACAGAGAAGGTCAAAGCCATTAAGGTCCCTGAAGACAGGAAGACGGTGCTGCGCTTCCTGGGCATGGTCAATTTTCTGGGCAAGTTCATCCCAAACATGGCCTCACACACCACGGCCCTACGAAACCTGGTGGAAAAAGTCCACTGCCTTTGAGTGGAAGGCAGCACATCAGGCAGAGTGGTTGGAGCTGAAAGCCAAGCTCACCACTGCACCTGTCTTGGCATTTTGCGACCCAGACAGCAAGACGAAGATCTCTACAGATATGAGCTAGGATGGCATCGGTGCGGTGCTCGTGTTGACACTTCATCCTGGGCATCGGTAGCCTACGCATCGAGGGCCATGACGCCCACCGAAACAAGGTATGCGCAAATAGAGAAGGAATGCCTGGGTCTTCTCACCGGCATTCTCAAGTTTCACAACTATGTCAACAGCCTGCCGACATTCACTGTCGAGACGGATCATAGGCCTCTGGTCCACATTATCCACAAGGACCTGAACGACATGATGCCTCGGTTGCAGCGCATCCTCCTCAAACTCAGAAGGTACGACTTTGACTTAGTGCACACGCCTGGGAAGGGGATCATCATCGCTGTTGCATTGTCCAGCTCCATCACATTGCCTAGTGAACTACTGGAAATCATCCGGCAGATTGAATCATAGGGGCAGCTGTTTGCTAGCACCCTCCCGGCGTCTGATGAGAAGGTGATGCGTATCCGCGAGGAGACAGTCAAAGGCCCCCTCTTGTAGCGTGTCATGCACCACCTCGCCAGTAGCTGGCAGAAAGGGCAGTGCCCTCAATTTCACAATGTAAAGGACGACCTGACAGTAATTGATGGTATCCTCCTCAAGCTGGACCGGATTGTCATTCCACTCATTCTCCAGAGCTTGGTGCTCCGCCGTATCCATGAGGGACACCTGGGCATCGAGAAGTGCAGACGTAGAGCCAGGCAGGCTGTATACTGTCCCGCTATTAGCCAGGACATCCCGAACATAGTCCTCAACTGTGCGACCTGTCAACGCTTCCAGCCAGCGCACAGCAAGGAGACGCTCCAGCATCATGAAATCGAGACCTCCCCGTGGTCCAAGGTTGGCATCGACCTCTTTCAAGCGAATGATCGTGACTACTTGTTGATTATTGACCATTTCTCCAATTACCCTGAAGTCGTGACGCTCTCAGACCTCACATCTCGGACCACCATCAAGGCCTGTAAGGAGACGTTCTCCAGGCATGGTATCCCACTCACTGTCATGAGTGACAGTGGTCCGTGCTTCAACAGCCACGAGTGGTCTATGTTTGTCAAGTCATATCACTTCAAACATGTCACTTCCAGCCCACATTATCCGCAGTCCAATGGGAAGGTTGAAAAAGGGGTGCACATTGTGAAACAGCTCAGCTGCAAGGCCGCGGATTCTGCTTCTGACATCTACCTCACGCTGCTTGCGTACAGGGCGACCCCACCGTCCACTGGCATGTCGCCGGCTCAACTCCTGATGAACAGGGACCTGCGGACGACACTTCCAGCCATATACTTGCCCAACCTGGATCACCTCCCGGTGGTGCAGAAGGTGCAGCATCTCCGAAACCAGCAAAAGCAGGGCTATAATGCTCATGCCACCGATTTGCCCACATCATCGCCGGCAGACACTGTCAGGATCAAGATACCAGATGGTGGCTGGTCCGCTCCAGCTGTCGTTGTTCGACAGGCTGTGCCCCGCTCGTATAATGTACATATGGCTGATGGTTCTGTTGTGCGACGAAACAGACGGGCACTGCGCAAAATTGCCACCCCGCAACCACTTTCTTCTCCATTTCCGTCCATTGTTTTGCCACCTCCTGATACCTCGAACTACGAGGCCACCAGTCAGGCTTCCATCCTGCCTGTCAAGGCCATATTCAGGATGTCAGACCTGCCGGAGCTGCAGAGAGGTGCAAGGGCAGACGTTTTAACCTTCCCGTCATTGATTGCTCGTAGGCGGGTTCTGTTAGGTGGAGGTCAGTTTCTGCCCCCTGTGCCTCGGAGAAGGTGAAATTTGCTCTGAGCGGGACAGATGATGGGTTCCACAAGAGGTGGGATTTGTGTTTGTATTACATTTTGGGGATCTGGTTGCCATCAAGGGATGGGGGGGGTGCAGTTCGGGGGAGGGGGTGCTGGCGGCGGGGGTGGGAACAGGAGGGGTTGAGGTTGAACCTGAAATACCAAATAAACTTTTTTTTAATGTAAAAATATGTGCTATTTTACATCATTATAGAGACATTTGACATTCCAGAAATACAAATTTGTTTTACAATTTAGAATGATTCTTCAGCAATAATCATGAACTTAATATGCTGTTTAAAAACTGAAAAACATCTCACTCAATAAGGGTTTTTACAGTAAAATTAAAAGGATAAGTACTTGTCAGTTTAACGATTTTGCAATCTCTCAAGTGTCCACCCGGCCAAGTCCTTCAGAATCTCGTATGTTTCAATGAAATTGTCATTCATTCTTCTGAACTCCAGGGAGTATATGTCCAATTTGCTCAGCCTCTCATTATAGGACAGCCCTCTCATCCCAGGAATCAATCTGGTGAACTTTCACTGTACCGCCTCTAATGCAAGTATATCCTTCCTTTGATATGGAGACCAAAACTTTGCACAGTTCTATACATGTGGCTTCCCCAAAGCCCCTTGCAATTGATGCAAACTTCCTTATTCTTATACTTCAAATCTTTTGGGATAAAGATCAACATTCCATTTGCCTTCCTAATTACGTGCTGTTCATGCTAACTTTGTGTTCCTTGTATGAGCACATCCACTCTCTCTGAACGTCAACATTTAGACTTTTTGTGCTTTTTAAATATGGGATTAAGGTGGGAGCTGCAATCTATTTTTTAAAAAACTTGGTTTAATTTTCATTGTATTAAAAAGTTATGGAATAAAATTCGATTGGATGAAATTAGATTTTCAGGGCCAACAAAATTGTTCAGTAATTATGGACTAAATATTTGCTTCTGAGACAGAAAATAGGAAACCAAACTTCTGTGTTCTGAAAATCACCCAAGAGGGGAAATGGTAATTTTTGGGGATTTTGATCGGGATGGCCCTTGAATTGGCATAAAGATAGGTCCGCAGTTCAAATAAGAGCAGCGGCGGGCTCTTGAAGCCGAAAGGACAATCCATGGCCGTCTAGGGGCACAGCAAGCTACAGTAAAGGCTAACCATCTAAAGGAGATAGTATCTTTTTAAAAAATCAAATAAAGAGTTGAAGAAGCAGCCAGACGACCACTATCAGTGGAGGAAATCCTGATACTGGGCAACATTTTGCTGTACCTACAATCAGGCAGGCATGGAGAGCCTGAAGGCCTGCCTGGAATATTAACCCCTGGCCTGTTGCTGAGGCCATGCTTCCAAGCAGTTAAACAGTCCACAGTTACGTCAGGACATTGGACTCTGATTGGATTATCCCAGTCAGCCTCCTTGAATTGCCCTTAACAAGTTATATAATGAGCCTCATTGGCTTATCTCCTCATGGGGGTGGGTAACTCAACTGAGCCCTGAACCTGCCTTCCCTAAATTGCCAGGAATATCATCGGGAAACCTGTAAGCCAGCTGTCCACCTCCGTTCCCGACCTTGGTGGGGCCTGCAAATTATGTTCTATGACTTTTCAGAAGTTTTACAGTGTGAGTAGAGAATAATAATGGAAGTTTATGTCAATTCAAGTGGTATCCATTCATTTCCGTCTATGGATGTTTCAATAGCACACACTTTGACACTTTGGAGGAGCAGGGAATCACTAATGGCAACCTTTGGATTTCCACATTTAACTATACCTGTGTTGATGCCACAAGTCGCTGTCTGTTTTAGAGGAGTAATGATGGTGAACATTGACAATTGCTGTCATTACAACTGCACATTCTGGCCCAAGAAATTTGAAGAGAGACATGAGATACTGGGACTACTTTCCCTGGGCACAAAGAGCTGAGAGGAGATTTCCTAACTGTCTGTGTGGGGAAAAAAACTTGGTCATGCCTGTATGTAACTCCAGACTTATTACACCACCAGGGTTGACTCTTCTATCTGCCTTTGAAGTTTCCACATCATTACGGTATGGCACGGTAGCACAGTTGCTTCACAGCTCCAGGGTCCCCGGTTCGATTCCCGGCTTGGGTCACTGTCTGTGTGGAGTCTACACGTTCTCCCCATATAGGATGACCTACCGGGGGAAGGCCCGAGCAGCCAGGTCTCTGGCACTGAGTCTGGCTCTGGGGCTCAGAAGGGAAGGGGGGACAATAGAAAAGCAATAGTAATAGGAGACTCAATGGTTGGGGGAATAGAGAGGAGATTCTGTGGTCGCGATCGAGACTCCCGGAAGGTATGTTGCCTCCCGGGTGCCAGGGCCAGGGATGTCTCGGATCGTGTCTTCAGGATCCTTAAGGGGGAGGGGGAGCAGCCAGATGTCGTGGTGGACATTGGTACCAACGACGTAGGTAGGGAAAGGGGTGTGGATGTAATAAACGAGTTCAGGAAGTTAGGCTGGAAGTTAAAAGCCACGACAGACAGAGTTGTCCTCTCTGGTTTGTTGCCGGTGCCGCGTGATAGCGAGGCTAGGAATAGGGAGAGAGTGCAGTTGAACACGTGGCTGCAGGAATGGTGTAGGAGGGAGGGCTTCAGGTATTTGGATAATTGGAGCGCATTCTGTGGAAGGTGGGACCTGTACAAGCAGGACTGGTTGCATCCGAACCAGAGGGGTACCAATATCCTGGGAGGGAGGTCTTCTAGTACTCTTCGGGAAAGTTTAAACTAATTTGGCAGGGGAACGAGAACCAGACTTGTAGTCCAGCAACTAAGGTAGCCAATGTTCAGGACGTCAAAGCGTGTAATGAGGCAGTGGGGAAGGTAACACTGACCAAGGAGAGTACTTGCAGGCACGGAGATGGATTGAAGTGTGTATACTTCAACGCAAGAAGCATCAGGAATAAGGTGGGTGAACTTAAGGCATGGATCGGAACTTGGGAACACGATGTGGTGGCCATCACGGAAACTTGGATAGAAGAGGGGCAGAAATGGTTGGAGGTTCCTGGTTATAGATGTTTCAATAAGATTAGGGAGGGTGGTAAAAGAGGTGGGGGGGGGGGGTTGTATTGTCAATTAGAGATAGTATAACAGCTGCAGAAAGGCAGTTTGAGGAGGATCTGCCTACTGAGGTAGTATGGGTTGAAGTCAGAAATAGAAAAGGAGCAGTCACCTTGTTGGGAGTTTTCTATAGGCCCCCCAATAGCAGCATTGTGTGGAGGAACAGATTGGGAAACAGATTTTGGAAAGGTGCAGAAGTCACAGGGTAGTAGTCATGGGTGACTTCAACTTCCCAAATATCGAGTGCAAACTCTTTAGATCAAATAATTTGGATGGGGTGGTGTTTGTGCAGTGTGTCCATGAAGCTTTTCTAACACAGTATGTAGATTGTCCGACCAGAGGGGAGGCCATATTAGATTTGGTACTTGGTAATGAACCAGGGCAAGTGATAGATTTGTTAGTGGGGGAGCATTTTGGAGATAGTGACCACAATTCTGTGACTTTCTCTTTAGTAATGGAGAGGAATAGGTGTGTGCAACAGGGCAAGGTTTACAATTGGGGGAAGTGTAAATACGATGCTGTCAGACAAGAACTGAAGTGCATAAGTTGGGAACATAGGCTGTCAGGGAAGGACACGATTGAAATGTGAACTTGTTCAAGGAACAGATACTACATGTCCTTGATATGTATGTCCCTGTCAGGCAGGGAAAAGATGGTCGAGTGAGGGAACCATGGTTGACAAGAGAGGTGAATGTCTTGTTAAGAGGAAGAAGGATACTTATGTAAGGCTGAGGAAACAAGGTTCAGACAGGGCGCTGGAGGGGTACAAGATAGCTAGAAGGGAACTGAAGAAAGGGATTAGGAGAGCTAAGAGAGGGCATGAAAAATCTTTGGTGGGTAGAATCAAGGAAAACCCCAAGGCCTTTTACACATACGTAAGAAATATGAGAATGACTAGAGCAAGGGTGGGTCCGATCAAGGACAGTAGCGGGAGATTGTGTATTGAGTCTGAAGAGATAGGAGAGGTCTTGAACGAGTACTTTTCTTCATTATTTACGAATGAGAGAGGCCATATTGTTGGAGAGGACAGTGTGAAACAGACTGGTAAGCTCGATACTTGTTCGGAAGGAAGATGTGTTGGGCATTTTGAAAAACTTGAGGATAGACAAGTCCCCTGGGCCTGACGGGATATATCCAAGCATTCTATGGGAAGCAAGAGATGAAATTGCAGAGCCGTTGGCAATGATCTTTTTGTCCTCACTGTCAACAGGGGTGGTACCAGAGGATTGGAGAGTCGTGAATGTCGTGCTCCTGTTCAAAAAAGGAAATAGGGATAACCCTGGGAATTACAGGCCAGTTAGT
Source organism: Scyliorhinus canicula (assembly GCF_902713615.1). Lineage (NCBI taxonomy): Eukaryota > Metazoa > Chordata > Chondrichthyes > Carcharhiniformes > Scyliorhinidae > Scyliorhinus > Scyliorhinus canicula. The sequence goes on from NC_052156.1 coordinate 46,970,029, forward strand.
CTTACTTCGGTGGTTGGCAAAGTAATGGAAAGGGTACTGAGGGATAGGATTTCTGAGCATCTGGAAAGACACTGCTTGATTAGGGATAGTCAGCACGGATTTGTGAGGGGTAGGTCTAACCTCACAAGTCTTATTGAATTCATTGAGGAGGTGACCAAGCACGTGGATGAAGGTAAAGCAGTGGATGTGGTGTACATGGATTTTAGTAAGGCATTTGATAATGTTCCCCAGGATAGGCTTATACAGAAAGTAAGGAGGCATGGGATAGTGGGAAATTTGGCCAGTTGGATAAAGAACTGGCTAACCGATAGAAGTCAGAGAGTGGTGGTGGATGGCAAATATTCAGCTTGGAGCTCAGTTACCAGTGGCGTACCAAAGGGATCAGTTCTGGGTCCTCTGCTGTTTGTGATTTTCATTAATGACTTGGATGAGGGAGTTGAAGGGTGGGTCAGTAAATTTGCAGACGATACGAAGATTGGTGGAGTTGTGGATAGTGAGGAGGGCTGTTGTCAGCTGCAAACAGACATAGATAGGATGCAGAGCTGGGCTGAGAAGTGGCAGATGGAGTTTAACCCTGAAAAGTATGAGGTTGTCCATTTTGGAAGGACAAATATGAATGCGGAATACTGGGTTAACGTTAGGGCTCTTGGCAATGTGGAGGAGCAGAGAGATCTTGGGGTCTATGTTCATAGATCTTTGAAAGTTGCCACTCATAGAGCTGTGAAGAAGGCCTATGGTGTGCTAGCGTTCATTAGCAGAGGGATTGAATTTAAGAGCCGTGAGGTGATGATGCAGCTGTACAAAACCTTGGTAAGGCCACATTTGAAGTACTGTGTGCCGCTCTGGTCGCCTCATTTTAGGAAGGATGTGGAAGCTTTGGAAAAGGTGCAAAGGAGATTTACCAGGATGTTGTCTGGAATAGAGAGTAAGTCTTACGAGGAAAAGTTGAGTGTGTTCGGCCTTTTCTCATTAGAACGGAAAAGGATGAGGGGCGACTTGATAGAGGTTTATAAGATGATCAGGGGAATAAGACAGTCAGAGACTTTTTTCCCCGGGTGAAACAAACCATTACAAGGGGACATAAATTTAAGGTGAATGGTGAAAGATATAGGGGGGATGTCAGAGGTAGGTTCTTTACCCAGAGAGTAGTGGGGGCATAGAATGCACTGCCTGTGGAAGTAGATGAGTTGGAAACATTAGGGACCTTCAAGCGGCTATTGGATAGGTATATGGATTACGGTAGAATGATGGGTTGCAGATTAATTTGTTCTTAATCTTGGACAAAAGTCCGGCACAACATCGTGGACCGACGGGCCTGTTCTGTGCTGTATTTTTCTATGTTCTATGTGGGTTTCCTCCGCATTCTTCGTTTTTCGCCCACAGTCCAGAGATGTGCAGGTTAGGTGGATTGGCCATGCTAAATTGCCCTTAGTGTCCAAAAAGGTTAGATGGGGTTACTGGGTTAGGGGGGTAGGTTGGAGGTGTGGGCTTAGGTCGGGTAATCTTTCCATGGGTCAGTGCAGACACGATGGACCGAATGGCCTCTTTCTGCACTGTAAATTCTATGTCTACGTCTGAAGATAAAGGCAGAAAAAAAGTCATGCTCTAACAGCTATTTAACGTCAAAATCACTGATCACTACTTAAACTCAGCATTGAATAGACAAAAACATTAGTCAATATAAATAGATCTAGATGCAATCACCTAACAGTTGGAATGACGGAGTTGCTTAATAAAATTAATCACCAAAGCAGTAAAAGCAACTTAGTGTATCACTGTAATTCAACATAACTTTTTATCAAATTATAGATGAGATCAGTAACAGATTCATATCAATTGTTGAAATTAAATTGGGATTAATTGCTTGGATAGGTAAGAAATTAACAACACTAGACAGACTTTAATTTATTCACTGCATTAGCTATGTCCAGCCAGTTTAACAACTGTTAAAGGATGGCAGGATTCTATCAATGATCCTGCTCCGAAGCCTTGCTCCAGTCCTGGCAGTACGCTGTGCTGCTGACACCTCTGATTTGCTAGCAGCTCTCGGAGGCGAGACATCTGCACTGAACTCCATAGTCCAACCAGGTAAGTGCCTGATTGGTATTAAATTAGACCTAGTGGGGGGCTTGGAATGGCAGTGCAATCCTGCTCTTCAGCCAGTACATGGACCCTCCACTGCAACCATTAAGATTTGCCATTGTTTTTGGCACTCATTGTGAACTTGACTTCACCCCTTCCTTGCCCATCCCCTCAGACTGAACAATACAGTTCATAATTTTGTCTTAATGTTCAAACCTGCATCAACATTAAACCCCAGGTGCTATCCCAGAGCTTCCCAAAGTGTGGGTAGCAATCCTCATTGGGGGGGTCACAGAAACAGTGGATAAGGTCACTACCGGCCTCTTCTCCAAAACCACGTAATGTACTGGCATCAACTGCCAGGCAGTGGCCAGTCCTGCCCTTTCTCCAGTTGCCCCTTGTTTTTTTTTCTGGGCTGAGGTTGAGTGAATTGATGTGCCTGGCGGGGGGGGGGGATGGGGAAGCTCCATAAATACCTTCATAAACAACCCTGAATAGGAAGCTACTGGCCCCACATTTTTACCATGTGGTGGGAAGCTCTCAGGCTTCTCTTGGTGACAGGCTCAGGTTAATAGCTGTCATTGTAATATAGGGCAATCTGCAGCAAGACACTTGCGTGGCCACCATCTCTATAGAGGGCAAAGTGCAGTAGAGTGTGTGATTGGCCATTCTGGGACAGTAGGCAGGATGAGAGCGGTTTCTGGAGAATCTGCAGAGCTTGGCTGAACCCTACATAAGTACATCATTTAATCTTTTTGCAAATGACTTTAAAGCACAGATTTAATAATTATATATTGAATATTACACTGCTATTTTCATTTTGTTGGTAACTGGGGCCACATTAATTTTCAATTGATAAAATGGGGTCACATTGGAAAATAATTTGTGAAGCACTGTCCTACTCATTACGAAGATCATTTGTTTCCATTTAAACAACATTGTGCACTGCCACCCCTATTATTAGCTGTTCATCACCAAAAAGCTTTTCATGTACCTTGGTTATTTCCAGGCCCCCTTCTTACTTTTCTTTAATCAATCTTTCTTCGTACCTCCATCTTGCTGATATTCAGTGGCTTCCCCTGCCCGATTTATTGAATTTAAAATCCTCATCCATAATAGATCCTCAGGTGTTTCAGTACTGCTCACTGAAATTTCATCTGTCTCTCCATCTTCAACTTGAAAAACACTTTAGCCAAGCTTTTTGTCACATCTTTTAATTTTTCTCTTTCCAGCTGAGCTTCCATTCATATTACCATTTCAATTTCTAACATCTTGGCAGCTTTATTAACGAGGCTATATATCTTCCAGTTTGCGGTAGTGATGTTATTAATGATGACGGTAATTATTATTGTTCAACTCGAGTTCTATTCCTCATTAAACAAACAGTAGGTGAGGCTTCCATAGACTGTTTAGAAAGACAATTATACCTTGTTGTAAATAATACAAAATATTTATGTGGCTTGTGAAGTGAATTCGGAATGGTTACTGTGGCCTGAATTTTCACGCAGGCGAAGAGGCCTTTTCACAGGAAAGGGGCTTAGAAATCACACATCTGTGGTTCCTGGAAGAAGCTGCTGACACCCATGTGTGGTTTTGGTGAGGCAGGTGCCTGTAATCTGAAGTGTACATATCAGACCTGGTCGGAGCTGGTCAGCACTTTGTGGATTAATTTGAATAGCCAGGGTACCCTTTTGGAGTGGTAAGGTACACCTTTGTATATGGTCCCAAGATACATTTGGGATAGGTCAGATTTTGGATAGGGAAGGCCAAGTACCCTTTGGGATTGCTAAAAGTAGACATGGTTGTGCATGAAAAGTGCATCAAGGCATTGGAGCTGTCAAAGGATTGTAAAAACCATCAAAGAGCTGACATTGGAACCATCAAAGCTCATTGAACTATTTAAGGGTTCTTCCTGTTGATTCCCTTATTTCCCCTTTATTTTTTGCTCTTGTTATTTTGATCCATGGATACTTAATGGACATGTATCTTTAGGTCAAGCAGTACGGAAAATGAGGAATTCAACAGTTACAAAAGAGAACACTCTGCTGGCTTTGGGCAGCAAAAATCAGGCGCTTTGGCAGCTGAGGAATGGGGTGGGACTCGTTTCAATTGGTTGGCTGGTGGCCAATGAATTGGTCATAAGGCCGTATTCTGCCTGGTAACAGGTGGTGACTGGGTCCTACTCAAGTGGAATGATTTTCAGAGACCCAAGGAGCTCAGGTTGAATCCTGGACACTCAGAGAAAGGACCAGCTCTCTCGTGTTTTCTCCAGAAAGGCTGAGTTGCTGTATTTCTGAAACTGCAGAGACCTGAATGAAGTTATAGTGAAGCCTCATTCCAGTCTTTAATGGATATAGTGATAACCATTAAAGACTGGAATGCAGAAATCTCAACCTGAAAGCCTGGTTTGAAGGGCAGTGTACTAAAGGCAACCATATGAAACAAATATTATTTTTTTCCCTTTCACTTATTATTATTATTTTTACACCCCTCTTCTCCCCTCTGTTTTTCTATCTTGTTTGTCTGTATATATATATATATGTGTGTGTGTGTATAGAGGGTGGGGGCAAGTTAAAGTGGGGGTTAGGAATTAGGTAATTGGGTGGCATGGTAGCGCAGTGGTTAGCACTGTTGCTTCACAGCGCAGAGTCCCAGGTTCGATTCCCGGCTTGGGTCACTGTCTGCGGAGTCTGCACGTTCTCCCCGTGTCTGCGTCAGTCTCCTCCAGGTTCTCCGGTTTCCTCCCACAAGTCCCGAAAGACATGCTGCTAGGTGAATTGGGCATTCTGGATTTTCCCTCAGTGTACCCGAACAGGTGCTGGAGTGTGGCGACTAGGGGCTTTCACAGTAACATCATTGCTGTGATAATGTAAGCCTACTGTGACAAAAATAAAGATTATTAATTATTAATAGTTAACCCATTGCATTTGCTGCATATTTCACTATAGTTCTTGTTATTAATAAAATGTAATTGTGTTTACATTTACAAACCTGGTGACTGTAATTATTAGGCAGCCAAGGCCAAAGACTTTGGGTATTTGTCTAATAATTATTTGTTAATTCAATTGTGCGGTCACTCCAGGTCAAATGGGGCTGGAATTGACAATGCACTCACCCAGGGAGTCATAACACTATCAAAGTATTTAATCTGCTGGGCTTTACATTTTTTTAAAATGTGGAACAATTAAAAAAATCAGTGCCTGCGACTTCACTCTGTTGACATGAGGTTATCATTGTACGATTTGTGCTGCATGCCTGATTTTACAACCTAACAGTATCACATCAGGATGACTGTTAAATAAGCAGTTTGTTTGAGACCAGCAAATGGTTATAGAATAGATATCTTTGTTTTCAACAGAGGTTAAGTACTTAAGTGATTTTTTTTTTTGTTTTGATAAGGGATGAATTGAAGGCATTCTAATGTATTTAATGTTTTATCAATGAATGTAATATTTCTTAAATAGTGCGTCAACGTTAGACATAATTTAATGTTACCATGTCTCGAGTTTTGCCTGTGGTGATTTGGCATAGGGGCGGTAAGGGCAAAAGAGCTGAGTAGGGCAATATGTTTGCATTAGCTGGCACTAAGTTGGAATTGGGGCTACAAATAGGAACTTGGGAATAACAGGTTAGTATTGAGCCTATAAAGGGACATTGGGCATTGGGATGCGTGGGAGGCATTGGTTGGCACAGGGAATGGGTAGAGGAACATCAGGAGGATTTGTGGTGTGAGGGACCAAGGGACTGGAGGGAGGGGCATGGATTGGTCTGGGTGGGGTATTGGGAGTGGGAGCCATGAGGGCTGGAGGGCTTTGTTAATGTTTTAAATAATTTCACAAAAGTGCTAAAGCACAGAGATACATCTTCCACCCAACTGCCTTTACACCCAGCAGCCTCCACACTTGTTCCAGGGGTGGTGGGGGCAGGAGATGGGGAACAGAGGAGCAGGCCCAACTGCTAATTCAGCCTTGCTCCCTAGAATGAAAATCCGATCTTCCAGGTTGTCTTTTCTCAGGTCTGGAAAATGACCCGACTTTTGGGAGAGAAAATCAGGTCCTTTTTTAAAAATTCTTTCATGGGCTGTGGGTGTCACTGGCTAGGCCAGCGTTTATTGTCCATCCCTAATTGCCCTTGAGAAGGTCGTGGGGATCTGCCTTCTTGAACCATTGCAGTCCCTGTGGTGTAGATGCACCCACAGTGCTTTTAGGGAGACAGTGCCAGGATTTTAATCCATCAACTGTGAAGAAACGGCGATATATTTCCAAGTCAGAATGGTGCGAGGTTTGGAGGGAAAGTTCCAGGTGGTGGTGTTCTCATTGTTTTGCATATAATGCAGTTACATTCCATTATTCAAATATATTTGGTTGTGTAAAATTATGAAACTTTTTTTTTTCAAGAGATTAACAACATCCTGAAAAAAAGATTTGACTTTGTGAAAGGGAGAAACCATAAAAGTAGAATTAGAGATGGTGGATAATTGTGCTTGCTGACATTTTAATTTGGATTAATGATGTTGTTACTTCATTTTAAAACGGAACGTAGATCTGGATGAGGAAATTAATGACTTCCATATGCTTGTAATTTGTAATTATTTAGTTTGATTTATGTTTTATATTCATAGTATGGTTCTGTGTCACTGGACAAAGTTTGTTTTTAATTTCAGAAATACAAATGATGAGCTTTGTTCTACTTCAATTTATCTGTCCGTCCACAAACAAGGGCACCTCGATAATAATCATCCTTCTATTACAGTTCAAACAGAAATGGGCTTCTTTGATTCAGTTTACTTATGGTGGTTTGCTTTTATAAAGAAACAAACTATGAAATGTGGTTCTTTGTCCACACTAGACCATTAATTTAACTAAGTCAAGAGGCCGAATAATTGCTATGCACCTACATCATGTTCTTCTTGATCCAGAAGCTGCAATATGTAAACGAGAATCTTATGATGAGCTATTTCCGCACCTTTTTCTTCACCATGTACATTAGCGGCGCAGACTGTGCAAGACCCACTGTAATATGAAATTGAAAATGTCAGTCAAAGTTCAGAGACACTGGGCACATTATTAACCTGGAGTGTGGTTCGATTGGGAAGGTTTGATATTGTATGGACAACCTGGAGTTAAGTTCAGATTGTCTGTTAATGGCTTTTTAAGGTTGTCATTTAAGTTTTTATCTTTCATGTTTGGCATTGAATTTGTGGAAATGGACATAAAGGAGGACCAACATGATATTAGCCGATATAATCCACTGAACTCCAATATTTAAAGGGCTAATTCAAAGATGAAAATTTGCAGGAACTTGGAGTTGCAAGCCAGAGATGAAAAACACTCAATATATCATCAGGATGATCCAAGGCTATGCCTCTTTTAATCATGATGTGCTGCTGCTGGCAGTGAGGAGTCAGGGACATATACTTTCTATCATAAAGGCAGGAGGAAATCTATTGCTGATGCAGAAAAGTCATGGCTGGATTTGGCCCAGGAGGTCAGTAGCACAAACATTGCCCCACTTCTCACATCTGAAAGCTCTTCACAGCCAATGAACTACTTTTGAACTATAGTCACGTTTGCTATATACAGAAACACAGCAGCCAATGTGTGCATCATAAGGTCCCATAAACATCAATGGGGTATAGGATTAGTTTGTCTTTTATTTGTAGTGATATTGATGCAGGCTAGGTATCGCCAAGCACACCTTGAGAACTGCCCTGCTCTTCTTCAGGTACTGCCATGGAATATTTAATGTCCACCTCAGAAGGCAGGTTTCTTTTACATTCTCTTCCTAAACTCGTCACATCCTTCAGTTTTACACTGAAGTGTCAAACTGGATTGTGTGCTTAAGTTTCTGGGGTGGGGTTTGAACCCATAATTTTCTAACTGAGCCCAAACTGATTCCTGAGCATTCAAACATGACCTTTTCTGGAATTGAAGTATTGATTGTTCAGTATCAGTTATTCCCTTTCTTTCCCTCTTTTAAGGGATTACCAGTTTTGATGAAGGAATAAACGACCTCATCAGACCAATTTATCAGAGATCCTTTTTATTGATGAAGAAAGCTTTTGGCTAATTCTGACATTGCGTTGGGTGATGGATCACTTCTGGTAGGGCCGAGCAATTTTCATGGCTGGACCACCAGCTGCATAAAGCTATGAGTTGCAAGTGTTGACCAGCTATAAGATCAGGTTACTAGCTGGAGGAGGGAGTGATGGAAAATCCAGCAGTCTCTCCGGGTAGAGAGGCAGAATGTTTAAAGTGGGGGCTGGGGGGGTGGGGGGGGGAGGCTGGATTGTCAGCAGCTGGATGATTTTTGTGCAACCTGGCCCCAGAAGCATCTTTGAAAACCAATAAGTTACCCTCTACACTTTTAAAGGGCCCCGCTGCCTTGTCCAAGTTAGAGTTCTAGCTGGTCATTTTAAAACCCACTCAGAAATTGAGTTACGTGGGCCTCAAAACAAAAAATGACAGGCCAATTTTATTTTTAAAATTTCAAATAAACAGAGCTATTGGTGGAAGAGTGGATTATGCATATTGCAGCATTTTTACAAAGAAAATGATTATGTATTATTCTGCAGCAAAAACAGTAAAATGATTGAGTTGCTGTACTTTGTTGTTGCACCAGTTTAACTGAGTCAAATCTGGACAACCAGTTCCCCATGATAATCATGGAAACTCTTGGAATGCAAAGCAGCCAAATGCAAATCATGTACCATAATCATTTTATTTATTTGAGTATTCCCTTGGCAGCTGTAGATTTCTTTGCTGACAGAAATATAATAATTCGATATAATGACTCATTGATGAGCTGGAAAATTGGTACTTAAGTTAATACTGTTATTGTCAGGAAAAACCAAATCTTGCCAATTATGGTCATCATGATATCTCTTTATGTCTTTGTTTTAAATCTTTGTGTTCCAAGAGGATTTAATATGCCTTACTTCAACTCTAATCTAATAATGAACTTGCATTTGAAAAAAATCTTTAGCTCTGCTTTCTTTCTATTTTTTGTCAAGCTACCGCAAATTTGTAGCGAATACTACAAGAGTAAACGGGAATCTTAAATCTGTATGCATATTCATAGCACCTCATATTAAAAATTGGTCAAAACCAATTAGAACCAGACCTTTCAAGGGTTAAATTTGGGAATATTTCTGATTACAAAGGGTGGTAGATTTTAGGAACTCTCTTCCACACATAATAGTTTATGTTGGACCAATTGTTAACTTTAAAATTGAGATGGATAAATTTTTTTTTAGGGATACTATGCGAAGGCAGATCAGCCATGGCCTTACTGAATAGTTGAACAGGCTAGAGGGGCAAAATAGCCAATACTTCAAATAAGTATGGTTTACAATGCTGATGAATATATGTTGATCTCTGACAGAAAGTACACTGTGTGAATGGTGAGTGAGGACAGAATCAAACTTAATTGTGCCGAGCTTACGGTCCAATAAGTTGTGAGAATTCACTGCACCATATTGCGATCCCAACCAGACCTCAACAGTGGTTCGGATACTAGACTGACACCCCAATATTTTATTTTGTAAGACTGTGTAGAAATAATTATTCACCCCAGGAGTGATTGCATGAAAAAATTGAGTTCGGTTTTTAAAACAAAATTTTACTGTGGGCACAATATCAGACTAATTTTAACTTCAAACTCAAAACGAACAGCTACAGTTACATAGTAACACTACTACTCAACTTCCCATTAAACAGCAAGGAAAAACTTTACAGCTCTCAATCCACCTTAAACAACCTTAATACCAACTACCACATTCACCCCCTGTTTAAAAAAAAAGAATCCAGCGGGGGTGGTGGTCTCACGTTATACAGTGGTGGAGGTTATGGCGGTACCTGTCGATGGGACAGTGTTTTGCCTTTTCCATGTCACACAAATTATTTACAGATATTTATTTACAGGTACATTTTAGAATGAAGCTATTAGTTGATCGGGGGCCCTGGTCATCCTCTGTGATCCTCGCAGTTTTGGCGGTGATGCAGGCGCCGGCTCGGGCATCCGTGACTCCGTGAGTGTGGCTTCTTCAGCTTCATCTCCCCTAGGTAGGACCAGTGGGAGGACCGATCCCCCTGGGAAGGGGACAGCCGTGGGGAGTGCCAGTGGGAGGGTGGGTGGGGTTGGTGAGGGGGTTGTGGGTTGGGATCCAGCGGGCGCCAGGTCCCGGAGGGAGACCGTATCCTGCCGGCCATCGGGGTACGCCACATAGGCGTACTGAGGGTTAGCATGAAGGAGGTGTACCCTCTCGACCAGTGGGTGCGACTTGTGCACCCGCACGTGTTTACATAGCAGAATGGGTCCAGGAGCTGCCAGCCAGGTTGGGAGCGAGATAGAGGTGTTTTGTTGGTCGTGGCACACAGTAACGATCGAATGGAGTGGAGTGCATCGGGGAGGACCTCCTGCCAGCGAGAGACTGGGAGATTCCTGGACCGTAGGGCCAGTAGGACAGTCTTCCAGACCATTCCTTTCGCCCTCTCCACCTGCCCGTTTCCCCGGGGGTTATACTGGTCGCCCTACTTGAGGCAATGCCCTTGCTGAGCAGGAATTGACGCAGTTCATCGCTCATGAAGGAGAACCCCCTATCACTGTGGACGTAGGCGGGGAAGCCGAACAGGGTAAAGATGCTGTGGAGGACTTTAATGACAGTGGCAGCGGTCATGTCGGGACAGGGGATGGCGAATGGGAACCGGGAGTACTCGTCAATCACATTGAGGAAATACGTGTTGGGGTCGGTGGAGGGAAGGGGCCCTTTGAGGTCCATGCTGAGGCGTTCAAAGGGGCGGGAAGCCTTCACCAGGTGCGCTTTCTCTGGCCGGTAGAAGTGCGGCTTGCACTCCACGCAGATTTGGCAGTTCCTGGTGACGGTCCTGATCTTGATGGAGTAGTGCAGGTTGCGGGTTTTGATAAAATGGAAGAAACGAGTGACTCCTGGGTGGCAAAGGTCATTGTGGAGGATCCGGAGTCGGTCTACTTGTGCGTTGGCACATGTGCCACGGGGTAGGGCATCAGGAGGATCGTTTAGCTTCCCGGGATGATACAAGGCCTCGTAGTTGTAGGTGGAGAGCTTGATCCTCCACCGTAAGATCTTATCGTTTTTTATCTTGCCCCGCTGTGCATTATCGAACATGAAAGCTACCGACCGTTGGTCAGTGAGGAGCGTGAATCTCCTGCCGGCCAGGTAATGCCTTCAATGCCGCACAGCTTCTACTATGGCTTGGGCCTCCTTTTCAACGGAGGAATGGCGGATTTCGGAGGCATGGAGGGTGCGTGAGAAGAAGGCCACGGGCCTGCCCGCTTGGTTGAGTGTGGCCGCCAGAGCTACGTCGGATGAGTCGCTCTTGACTTGGAAGGGAAGGGATTCATCGATTGTGTGCATCGTGGCCTTTGCGATATCTGCCTTTATGTGACTGAAGGCCTGGCGGGCCTCCGCCGACAGGGGGAAGACCGTGGATTGGATTAGTTGGCGGGACTGGGCGTAATATGAAAAAACACCAGGCAACGTTTCAGGGCCTTGGAGCAGTGTGGGAGGGGGAACTCCATGCATTCGGGATCGGGGCCTCTGACTCCATCGTGCACTACTTGCCGAGGATGGCTAGACGATGGGTGCTGAATACGCATTTCTCCTTGTTATAGGTCAGGTTAAGGAGACTGGTGGTATGGAGAAATTTGCGGAGGTTGGTGTCATGGTCCTGCTGGTCGTGGCCGCAGATGGTGACGTTGTCATGGTACAGAAACGTTGCCCGCAAACTGTACCGGTCAACCATTCGGTCCATCTCCCGTTCGAAGACTGAGACCCCATTTGTGACACCAAAGTGAACCCTTATGAAGTGGTAGAGCCGCCCATCTGCTTCGAATTCAGTGTACTTGCGGTCGTCCGGGCGAATGGGGATCTGGTGGTAGGCGGATTTGAGGTCCACCGTGGAAAAGACCTTGTATTGTGCAATCTGATTGACCAAATAAGATATGCGGGGGAGAGGGTACACGTCGAGCTGCGTATACCTGTTGATTGTCTGACTATAATCGATGACCATCCTGTGCTTCTCCCCGGTCTTTACAACCACTACTTGAGCTCTCTAGGGGCTATTGCTAGCCTCGATAATACCTTCCTTCAATAACCGCTGGACTTCAACCTAAATGAAGGTCCGGTCCTGGGCACTGTACCGCCTGCTCCTGGTGGCGACAGGTTTGCAATCAGGGGTGAGGTTTGCAAAAAGGGAAGGCGGGTCGACCTTGAGGGTCACGAGACTGCAGACAGTGAGGGGGGGCATTGGGCCGCCGAATTTAAAGGTTAAGCTCTGGAGGTTACATTGGACGTCCAATCCAAGGAGTGTGGCAGCGCAGAGGTGAGGGAGGACGTAGAGTCGGAAATTCTTAAATTCTCCTCCCTGGGCTGTGAGGTTAGCTATGCAGTACCCCTTGATCTCTAGAGTGAGACCCGGAGTCCAGGGAGATTCTCTGGTTAACTGGGTGTATAGGGAGGGAGCAGCGTCTTATTGTGTTGGGGTGTATAAAGCTCTCTGTGCTCCCGGAGTCAATCGGGCAGGATGTCTTGTGTCCGTTAATTAGTACAGTCGTCGTAGCAGTCGAAAGAGTTCGGGGCCGAGACTGGTCCAGAGTCACCGAGGCGAGTCGTGGCACAAGCTGATGAGATTCCTCGGGCGGTGTGCGGTCATCCGAATTGGGGTCTTGAGACACCAGCCAAGATGACGGTGTCCACGGGCCGCACATGGCCAGGGGTGGGCAAGATGGCGGCCCTCATGAATCGCATGTGGTCTCTGGGGAATAAGATGGCGGCGCCCGGGGTCCAGCGGCTGCTGGAAAAAGAGACACTAAGTCTCAAGGAGGCACGGGTCCTCGCAAGCTCCTTAGGCGTTGCCTCCTGCAACGCCCGAGCGTATGTCCCCGACCGCGCGGCAGCCTCATGGGCAGCGTGGACCCCACATGCAGCCGATTCCGACACATCCCTCAACCCCCCACAAGCTTGTGCCACGCGGCTGCCAGGCAACCCTGGAAGGGTCAAAGATGGCGGTGCCCACGGGCCGCACGTGGCCTGCGATGAGAGTAATGCTAGGTTCGCCCCCGGAGTCAGTGGCAACCGCCCGGGCCTGGCATACCACCACGAAATGCCGCTTTTTTCCACAGCCCTTGCAAGTTGCGGAGCGGGCTGGGCAGCGTTGCCGGGGGTGCTTGGCTTGCCCGCAAAAATAACATTGGGGCCCCCCCAGGGTTGCCTGGCAGCCGCGTGGCACAAGCTTGTGGGGGGTTGAGGGATGTGTCGGAATCGGCTGCGTGTGGGGTCCACGCTGCCCATGAGGCTGCTGCGCGGTCGGGGACATACGCTCGGGCGTTGCAGGAGGCAACGCCTAAGGAGCTTGCGAGGGCCCGTGCCTCCTTGAGACTTAGTGTCTCTTTTTCCAGCAGCCGCTGGCGGATCTGAGAGAACAGCATACCTGCAACGAAGGCGTTCCGGATTAAAAGTTCGGTGTGGTCGTTGGCTGAAACTTGCGGACAGTCACAGTTCCTACCGAGTACCAGCAGTGCTCAGTAGAATTTGTCTAGCGACTTCCCCGGAATTTGTCATCTGGTAGCTCGAAGATGTCGGGCGTAAACCTGATTTACTGGGCGGATGTAGCGTCCTTTCAACAGAGTCATCGCGGCCTCGAAACCGTCCGCGTCTTCGATGAGTGTGTAGATTTCTGGGCTTGCCCTTGAGTGGAGAACTTGCAGTTTCAGGTACTCCGTGGGTATAGTTGTGGCCATCCTGATGTATCCGTTGAAACACGCCAGCCATTGTTTAAAAGTCGCCGCTGAGTTTGCCGCGTGGGGGCTAAGTTGCAGACACTCCGGCTTGATGCAGAGCTCCATTCTTCAAATCTAGTTCAATAAATTGATGCACGATCAATAACTCCCGAAGAGAGATTGTAGGACAATTGAAGGCTTTATTGAACTAGATGATTCCCCCAGCAACGCAGGTACAGAATGCAGCAGCTAGGGAAACACAGACTCTAATACTCTGCCTTACTGGGCGGAACTAGCGGGCAGGCTTCACCAATGATCTTACAGTATCAGGTACCTCCAACACCAATGATATTACAGCATCCAACCTAGGTACCGTAATACCCCTAATACCGACTACCACAGGTAGAAGGTGAACATTGACTTCTCCATTGTTGTGTGGAAATGCAACAAGACCTGTCCCTCTCTAGTTCGCGCCTGCTGTCTCTGGCTGTAGTAATCTTGTCCTGCAAGAGAGAGGGAAGTGTGTCAATGAGCATAGTGCAATCTGTTTATGAGAATTGGTTGTCATAGTTGAATAGCTAACAATGGGCACAAGCATTGAAATCCAAGGTCTATAGCAGTACTAAGTGTGTGAGGGATCTGGTGGTTAAGTTGAGAGGATATGGCATTTGAATATGCATCCACTGACCCTTTACCTCTTATAAAATGTCATTGACCTTCTTGTGGGACTGTATCTAGGCTTACAATAACACTGCAATGAAGTTACTGTGAAAAGACCCGAGTTGCCACATTCAGGTACACGGAGGGAGAATTCGGACTGTCCAAATGACCTAATAGCAGGTCTTTCGGGACTTGTGGGGGGAAACCGGAGCACCCAGAGGAAATCCACGCAGACGCTGGGAGAACGTGCAGACACCACACAGACAGTCACCCAATCCGGGAATCAAAGCCATAGTGGTAATGCTAACCACTATGCTACCGCGCTGCCCATCTAGGTTCTCGGGGCTGGGAATGGCCTCCACGGCCACCTGCTGCCACTGCCTTTTAAGTGTGTATCTGGAGAGCCTCTTGTAAATACGGGACATTTTCCGACTTTCCACCTCCTCCACCAAGGCCTAACGTATTGCACTAGAAAATCATGGACAATGTGCTGTCCCATCTTTTGCCATTATTCAATCTTTTTCCACATCTAGGCGCTTGGATGGGGCCGAGTTTGAAAGGAACATCCAGGAGGGCTTCTTGAAACAATATGTGAATAGTCCAACTAGGAAAGGGGCCCTACTGGACCTGGTATTGGGGAATGAGCCTGGCCACGTGGTCGAAGTTTCAGTAGGGGATCGTTTTGGAACAGTGAACATAATGAAGTAAGTTTTAAGGTACTTCTGAATAAAGACAAGACAAGATGAAGGTGCTAAATTGGGGGAAAGCTAATAACAACAATATTCGACAGGACTGACGATTCTAGATTAGGTGCAGATGTTTGAGGGTGGATTAACATCTGGCATTTGGGAGGCTTTCAAATGTCAGTTGATAGGAATTCAGGACTGGCATGTTCCTGTGAGGAAGATGGATACGTATGGCAAGTTTTGGTAATCTTGAATAACAAGGGATATTATGAGTCAAGTCAAAAAGAAAAAAGAAGCAATTTTGAAGGGCTAGAAGGCTGGGAACAGATGAAGCCTGTGAGGAATGTAAGGATAGTAGAAAGGAACTTCAACAAGGAAGGCTAAAAGGAGTCACGAAAAGTCAATGGTAAAAAGGATGAAGGAAAATACCAGGGGTGGATTCTCCGTTTTAGCGGCAGAGTGTTGACACCGTCGTAAACACCGGAGCATTTTACGACGGCTTCATCTGGACGCTAGGAGCAGTGATCCCCCAACCCACAGGGGGCCAACATGGCATTGGAGCGCTTCACACAGCTCTACCTGCTGATACAGGCCCCAGCACTGCAGGTGCGGGTCCACGCATGCATGTGGTTTGCTGTCTCCGGTTTCAGCGCCGGCCCTCACGCAACATGGCGGAGACCTACAGGTGCCCGGAGGAACATAGGCCCTCCCCAGGAATGAGCCCGCCTGCCAATTGGTAGCCCCCGTTGCTGGCCTGGCCACCGTGGAGGCGCCCCTGGAGTCAGATTCCCCCCCCCCCCCCCAAACCAGGACGGCCCCTGCAGCCAGAACGTTGATGTCGCGCTGAGTAGGACCACAGGCGAATGACACCAGCGGGACTCGGCGGGAACTCAGCCCATCAAGCGCGGAGAATCCCGACTGGTGACTGTGCCGGTGCGATTGGCGCTGGAGAATCGGCGGCCTGGCGTCGGAGCGGCGTGGCGGGATTCGCGCCTCCCCGCTCCCCCCCGGCGATTCTCCGACCCGGCGCAGGACCGGAGAATCCCGCCCCAAGCTTTTTGTATGTATATAAAGAACAAGAGGGTAGCCAAGGAAAGGGTTGGCCCACACAAGAACAGGAAAAGGGATCTATGCGTGGAGCCAGAAGAAATGGGCAGGGTACTAAATGAGTATTTTGCATCAGTATTCACCGAAGTGATGGATTTGATGGATGATACGTCTGGGGTAGATGTGCAGATAGTCTGGATCACATTGAGATCAAAAAGGAGGAGGTGTTGGGCTTCTTGAAAAAACATTAAGGTAGATAAATCTCCAGGGCCTGATGGGATCTACCCCAGAATACTGAGGAAGGCAATGTATGAAATTGCTGCGGCCTTTACAGAAATATTTTTATCCTCGCTGACTACAGTGAGGTCCAGAGAACTGGAGAATAGCTAATGTTGTTCCTTTCTTTAAGAAGGATAGCAAGGATAATCCTGGAAATTACAGGCCGGTGAGCCTTAGGTTAGCGGTAGGGAAATTATTGTCGAGGATTCTTCGAGACAGGATTTACTCCCATTTGGAAGCAAGTGCACCAATTAGTGAGAGGTAGCATTGTATTGTGAAGGGAAGGTTGTGTCTCACTAAATTGATCAAGTTTTTCGAGGAAGTGACAAAGGTAATTGATAAAGGTAGGGCAGTGGATATTGTCTACATGGTCTTTAGTAATGCCTTTGACAAGGTCTCTCATGGCAGACTGGTGCAGAAGGTGAAGTTATATGGGATCAAAAGTGCACTGGCAAGATGGATACAGAACTGGCTTGGTCATAGAAGACAAAGGGTAACAGTGGAAGGGTGCTTTTCTAAATGGAGGGCTGTGACTAGGTGTTCCACGGGGATCAGTGCTGAGACCTTTGCTGTTTGTGGTATATAAAAATGAGTTGCAGAAAAATGTAACTGATCTGATTAGTAAATTGGTGGAATTGCAGATTGCAATGAGGACTGTCAGAGGATATAGATCAATTAGAGACTTGGGAGGAGAGATAGCACATGGAATTTAATCCGGACACATGTGCGGATCAGCATTTTGAAAGGTCAATACAGATGGGAAATACACAGTAAATGGCTGAACCCTTAAAAGTATTGACAGGCAGAGGGATCTGGGGGTACAAGCCCACAGGTCACAGAGTGGCAATGCAGGTGGAGAAGGTAGTCAAGAAGGCATACGGCACGTTTGCCTTCATAGGACGGGGCATTGAGTGTAAAAATTGGCAAGTTATGCTGCAGCTGTAGAGAACCTTAGTTAGGCCATGCTTGGAATGTAGAGTTCAATTCTGGTCTGGTCTTTGGAGAGGGTACAGAAGAGAGTTACCAGGATGTTGCCTGGTATGAAGGACATTAGCTTTATCCAATCTCTGAGGAGAGGTTGGATAAACACGGTTTGTTCTCACTGGAACAACAGGTCGAGGGGCGACTTGATAGAAGTCTACAAAATAATGAGGGGCATGGATAGGGTGAATCTATAGTTGAATAATATTGTCAAGAGGGGTATTGTCACAAAAAATACACTTTTCCCACAGGCCAGTGACTGAAACTTGAGAACACCCGTTGTAGTGGATCAGGGTGCATGCTCTTCAAATTACCCCCCCTTTGTTCCCAATACCTGGGACCATTTCACTACCCCAATGACTCGTTTCCCACCAGTGCTCCCAAATCTGTTCAAATTATTTGCAAAATTTCGGACCCCTCGCTCTGTTTCTAGCCTCAGGAAACCACCCTTCCCCTCCCACCCAGCAATACCACTTAATGTCCGATACTTGATTACCCTCTTTTCTCCTGTCCTATGCTACCTTTACTGCTACTAGCCACTGGAGAGCAGCTCGTGGCAGATATAAAATGCCATGTCTGTGCATAAAGATATCGCCCACACATTGTTGCAGATGAAAAACTATTCTCAAATGCATTAAACTTCAGCTTGAAACTGCCCAGTACATTCCAATCTCCACTGTTGTCTGACAACACAGTGATTAAGTTTGTAAATGTTAGTTTGTAATTACCTAATAACAGTTAACTTTCTTCCAGAAGACACATACCTTATAATGATCAAACCATTAATTTTAAAAGGTGCAGACTAATTGCACCTTGTAACCTTAAAAAGGCCTACACCTGCACTTGAGCATCAGAATAATGCATTCTGCAATACATGAAATGGAAATGAAATGAAAATCGCTTATTGTCACGAGTAGGCTTAAAATGAAGTTACTGTGAAAAGCCCCTAGTTGCCACATTCCGGCGCTTGTTCGGGAAGGCTCTTACGGGAATCAAACCGTGCTGCTGGCCTGCTTGGTCTGCTTTCAAAGCCAGCGATTTAGCCCTGTGCTAAACAGCCCCTCATGGTTCAAAGGCTCTAATTTAAAAATGCCTGTGAACACTGACATAAAAGATTAACTTCCAATAAGTATTGCATGTCTGCACGTATTTCCTGACTGCTGTGCTTTGTATTCATCGCTCCTCATGTGCTATGTTGTTCATATATAATTTTCAGTGCCACACTTTACTTATTTGGTTTTGAAAAGGAACACCTTGGAACTTGACTGTGAAGGGAAAACTTTTAGTAAAAGAACAGAAATTGACCCAATTAATTGCTGAAACAAAATCTGAATTTTTTTCAGTAATATTCAGATTTTTATTCATCTGAAGAGAAAATTCAGTTTCATTAATTCTATCTCATTTTGCTGTTTCTGCCTATTTTTCACCTTATGGACATCAGCAGCCATTCCGCTGTGAGATCAAAGGTTCATGTGGTGGAGTGCTGTTGTTATCATCCATTTACAAACAGAACTCTTCCATGAAGAAGGTCTGATGTCGAAGTCATTATTCAAAACTGGAGTTGGAAGTCATTTTGCCTACATTGAGAATCTGTCAGTATACAGCCACTGCAACTCACTTTTCTTGGGTTCCATTTCTCTATTTAAAACCCTTCATGGTGATGGTCTGGCATTGGAATTATATTGTTAGCTCAAGTTCAACCAAGCACAAGACACAATCTCTAGGGGCGATTCTCAGCCCCTGCTTGTCGTTGGAGAGAACTACGACGCGGACAGAAAATCCGGAGAGAATTGAGAAATTCCTACCGCTGTCAATGGGAAGAATATAAGAACATAAGAACTAGGAGCAGGAGTATGCCATCTGGCCCTTCGAGCCTGCTTCCACGACTCTGGCCATTCTGTTGACAGCCTAAATGCTTACAGGCATCATGTAAACAGAATTTCAGAAGCAGCGGCGGGCTGTCTCCGAGGACATCCGCAAGTCAATAGATGAAGCCCTAGCTCCTATTCGCTCGGTTTTGATGCAGACTATAAAGGCGAATGGCGCAGTGATACAGGGTGTGGAGGCAGCTCTCTCGAGGCAGAACGATCAGATTGTCTCTTTGGAGGAAGAGATGGCAAGCAATGATTTCCGGTGCTAATAAAGGTAGATGATCTACCTCCTCCGGTGCCAAGGTAGATGATCTGGAGAATCGCTCCAGTAGGCAGGATCTTAGCATCCAGGGATTGCCAGAGTGAATGGAAGGCCCAAATCCATCGGACTATATCTCGAAGATGTTTGGGAAGATGGTAGGGAAGGGTGGATTGACGCCTCTTCCGAGCTAGATCGAGCCCAGCAGTCACTCGAGCAGAAATCCGTGCCAGCGCACCACCACGGACAACCATCGTGAGGTTCCATCATTTTCAAGAGAAGGAACGGGTCCTGAGAAGAGCGAAGGATCTCCGGGACTATAAGTGGGAAGACCATGCCATCAGGCTCAATCAAGATGTGGACAGAGAACTGGCGGCGCACAAAAAGGTCAAAGCCACGTTGTACAAGAGTGCAGTTCAATTTGGGGTGGTATATCCTACATGCCTCAGAATGATGTTTGATAATAATAGGATTATTATTTTGATGCACCGGAGGAGGCAGATGCTTTTGTTAAGAATCATGGGCTGAGGGTGACTTAATTGTAATTTTCACAAGGTCTTTGTATGTTTGGAGAGCGCATGTGGTATGGGTATTTGTTGGGTTTTTTTGTGCAAGTTTGTATTTACTTGTTCTTGTGTGGAATGGATGTTTTTATTTTGATGATTAAAGTTAGATTTTGGGCAAGAGGGGTGGTGGTTTTATGGCTATTCATTTGTTTTCACTCGGGGGAGCCTTTGCCTCATAAAAGTTTATCAATTTGTGATTTAGAATTATTACTTGAACTCACATCAACTACTTTTTAAGGGAGAGAGTTCCACACTCCTATCAGGCTTTGCATGAAAAGTGAATTCTCATTACTCTCCTGAATCATTTAAAGTTATATGTTTTGTCCTGCACTCCCACACCAACAGGAAAAGTGTATTTTGATTTTTATCTCTTACCTTTTCTGAAGTATTGGAGGATGGAAATGGGCAAGTTGGAGTCACCTCACCCAACCCCAACCCATCTATTTTTGGGTTAAAATTCATGCTTTTGTTTTGTAGTTTGGACAATTTGTACTTTAATTTAACCTTAAAAATATAACAGTGCAAAAACCCAAAAGAATTATGCATACTTAGGACAGCGACAACTCTGAAGAGTCCTACTGCATTGGACACAAAATATTAACTCCTTTTCTCTCTCCACCCATGCTGCCATACCTGATGAGTTTTCCTAAAACTTTCTGTTTTTACAATGGACAGTTTTTCTATCACAGTTGCTACTTGATAAATGTAATAGCTTCAGTTACTTTGAACTTTGGTCTCATCTGCACTCAGCGGTCTTGAACCTTCACCCTGGTTTCTTAATGGAAGGAAGAGTAACACGTGGGCTTTAGCATTATCTTTGTTTGAGACGTTCGATATTGGTAGTCACGTCACTGTCTTCGAGACACTTGAAAGTTAAGCTGGCTGTGGTGTAAGGTAATACTGGAAACACATTTTACTTAATGCATGGTAGGGGTTAGTCATTTTATAAGCACAGTAGAAAGATTTATGTTTATTTATTTCAAGCAAATTGTAAGAACCTAATAAAATGATATTTGAATAATTTACACTGACCAGATGTAATCTGCTGACACCCCCCAGCAATAAATCACAATGTTTAGCAGAATGTATTGATAAATAGTGATTAATGTGCTGCAGATGCCAAGGGCTATGGTATTAGGCAGTCATATCTGAATATCTGGTTAATAACATGGTTAATACAGGTCAGCTATTCCTTTGTGGAACTAAAACAAATTTGTATTTTGTGAACTTTTCTCCTGTGCTGTACAATGTTCAGCATTACCAATGAGTAACCATCTATCTATAGAGGCTGAATGCTGCCCTGCAAAGATTTTCTCTCCATCCATGTGGGAACGTTACATGCTTGGAGGAAACTAACAAGAAACAGTGTGGATCTGCTAATTATGGGAAATAAAAGTCCCAGCAGTCCCCCATTTCCCCTCTCCACATGTGTTGTCTTGTGTTTAATTCATGGCTCTCATTTCACTAACTGAACCAACTCCAGCCTACCACTTACTTCTGTTACTGCTGTGATCTTATTTATTAAATGTTTTTGTTCTTAACTCGCTAATGGCTTATTTGTCGTAGAATACAGTGCTTACCTTTTGACTTCATGCAGCTGTAGTGTACAGAACAAAATTCACCGTGAGTGACCTTAAAACAGAACTTCAACAAACAAACAATATTTTTAATCCATTATTTGCATGTCGTTTTTCTTGGAAATTAGTTGGCAGAGGACAATATAGCCCAAATTCTCTATAATATTCCATGTTGGCCGATCGCAGGAATTTTAGGATCTGTAACAGAGGTGAACTTTATAGGACTGCATTGGATCTGCTTGTGTTGCCTTCATAATAATAATGATCTTTATTGGTGTCACAAGTAGGCTTTTAACACTGCAATGAAGTTACTGTGAAAATCCCCGAGTCGCCACACTACGGCGCTGTTCGGGTACACTGAGGGAGAATTCGGACTGTCCAATTCACCTAACAAGCACATCTTTTGGGACTTGTGGGAAGAAACCCACGCAGACACGGGAGAATGTGCAGACTCCGCACAGACAGTGACCCAAGCTGGGAATTGAACCCGGTCCCAGGCGCTGTGAAGCAGTAGTGCTAACCACTGTCCTACCATACTGCCCTATATGGAAATGCTCCTTGACATATGTTGTAAACTAGCCATTCACAACCCTCCCAACTATTTTTATTCTAAAAGACACCCGTAATTGTCTACTTAGAAGCAGCAACCTCAACAGCCCATTTTCCACTCCCGCCCACCTTCCCCCTCAGTGCAATCATAGTGGGGTCAGGGCATAGTTTGATCAACCTCCTCCCCATCCCATCTACTGCTGTCCTTTGTATTTTGTCAGCAAATGTCCTTAGTATTTTGAGGACGTATTGGCGCTGTTGTGCTTTGTTGGTCGTAGTGTCAACGCGGGTGGACAAGGACAGATTGTTAGTGATGTGCACAGCTAGGAATTTGAAGCTGTCAACCATCTCCATCTCGGCACCATCACCCCAACAAAAAATATAGGATTTTGAATTGTTGACCGTCTCTTGTTTTGAGGATGATGTCTTTTTTGGATCGTGAATTTCTGCCATGGACCTTCACAGGAAATTCAGGAGCTAACTTGAGCACAGCAATGTCCCACAACAGAAGTGAGATGATGACTAAATAATCTATTTTTCAGTGACGATGATGCGTAAAATATTGTCCAGGATGCTCGGAAGAACTTTCTCACTCCTTTTTAAATATTTCCATGTGAACCTTTGCACCTACCCAATAGGGCAGCTGAAGCCTTAGTTTGACATCTCATCTGACAATGCAACAATCTTCAGTAATTCACTGTTACCAGCCTGGATTATGGAAACATGGAAACATTTATGCCCAAAGAAGGAGAACATTTGAACCATTATGTGGTGAAATTACTGGAGTGAGACTTGAATCCATCATATTCTGACTTGGAGACAAGAGTGCTATCACTAAGTAGAAACTAACATCTGAATCAGCTCACAACAGGGATGCTGCAGGTAGCCTCCATGGCACTAGAGTAAGAAAAGAAACAATTTATATATTGTGATGGGCCCATGTATTTTTGTGGAAAAATCTATATTTTATGTTGGGGTGATGATCCTTTTAAAAACAAACTTTCTCTGGGGGATGATTTCAATAACTTATTGTGTGGCCAAGTTGCCTGGAAGATAAACAATAGAAAAATGGCAACAAGAAATAAATTCTAGGGTGGATAGGGTGTGTGTGATTCAAACTCGCTGCAGGATAGGGAACATCTCTTTTCAGGTAAGGTAAAGCGATCATAGTCCCAAATGACCATAGGCTGCTTTCTCCTTTGAGGGGGAGAGCTGATTGGTGGTGATTTAACCTGAGGATCACCACACCTCAAGCGAGGGGCAAGGTTGAGAAGGCGGGCCTTCATGAATAACCTCAACAGGTCCGGGAATTGAACCTGCGCTGTCGGCCTTGCTCTGAATCATGGATCAGCTGTCTAGCCAAGTGAGCTAAACCGGCCCCAGCCTTTATATGAATCTATGAAGCAATGCTCTGATCAAGTGACTAATCTTCCAATTTGATTAGTTTAACTTGAGTCTTGGATGCAAGTCAAATGGATGCAGAAGGAAATTTGAGTTTGGAATCATGAAATTCCTACAGTGCAAAAGGAGGCGATCCAGCCCCTCGAGTTTGCAGCGACTCTTCTCAAGAACACTCTACCCATGTCCACTCACCCATCCACCCCCCCCCCCCCCCTCCACCCCCCCACACAACCCCTTTAACCTCACCTGCACATCCTTGGACACTAAGGGACAATTTATCATGGCTAATACACCTAACCCCAACATTTTAGAGAAGTAACTGTGTTCATTGTATGATTAATATCATTAACGTAAGCGACCAATTAAGTTAGAGTGCAGTTATTAGTTATTTAATTTCAGTGCAGTGAAATTCTTTTGTTTTAAAGCGTGAACCTTGTGGCTTCAGTCTTTTAGTAAATACCTGAGTTTTCTGATTTCCAAACAAAAAATAATAAAACTGTTACTGGTCTCAACTGATATTAGGACATTATGTCAAGATGGGATATGTGCATTTCAGAAAAGCAAAATGCTGCACATGCTGAAAATCTGAAACAAAAGCAAAGTGCTGGAAATACTCAGCAAGTCTGGCAGCATCTGTGCAGTGAGAAACAGAGTTAAGGTTTCGTCCATACTGACTGTTCTTTGGAAAGGTATATGCAACTGTATTCCGTGTTAATCAGTGACTTGAGGTCAGTAATCAAGTTTCAGATATTCTAGTCATCACAGCTGAGTACCATGAAATAAAATGCACTTAACCATTGATACGAGCTGAAAGCATATGAAATGCAGTGAAGTAAAGAGAAATCAAAATCAGCAAATCCCAATTTTAATCTAACCCAGCCAGCAGAAATGTGGCTGGTGATCAGTTAAAGTCGCAAGTAATAATAATAATAATAAAAATAATAATATATTGATATACTTTCTCTTTCTCACTGAAAATTCTTCAAACACAACTTTTACTATAGAGTTTATTCACGTGGCAACCACACGTGAAAAACCTTGTGAATGGTTTCAAATCATGCCCTGTACGGTCACTAGGACACAACGTGAAATTATCTGTGTGGGCCAGAGATCCTACCCTGTGTAAACCTTTAAGTAAAATCTAACAGGATTGGAGTCACAAACGAACTGACCAGGATGGAATCTACATCCAAATGATTTCTCATCTGCAAATATTCAGGTCATTAGGCTTTGTCGGTCTGAAGTCCCAGTGCAGTTCCAAGCTTCCACTTTCCTTGTTTATGATATTTAGACACCCATTAAGCTCTTACTGTTCACGATGAGCTGTTTCTGGATGAAGAATTGGAGCAGAGAAGTAGCAACAGCATCATTGAGAAAAACAACAAACAGATGGGTGTTTTAGAAGACAGGAAATAAATTAAGAACCTCATATACGTCCTCAGCACCCCCACAGGACCTATAGGCGAACAGCGTATATCTCTGAGAAGATCGCGGCATGGTGATACCAAATTAGTAATTCAAAGGAGTAGGTTAATGCTGTGAGGTTGCAGGTTCAGATCCTACCAAGGCAGCTGGTGGAATTTAAATGCCATTCTTAAAATCTAGAATTGAAAGCTAGTCATCAGTGATGTTGTTGATTGTCATAAAAACCCACCTGGTTCACCAGTGTTCTTCAGGGGACGAAGTCTGCCTTCTTATCTGGACTGGCCTACATGTGACTCCACACCCACAGGAATGTTGTTAATTCTTAACTGCCCTCTGATGTCACTCAGTTCAAGGACAATTAGGGATCAGAAACAAATGCTGGCCTTGTCAGAAAACCCATGAAATGAAATGAAATGAAAATCGCTTATTGTTACAAGTAGACTTCAAATGAAGTTACTGTGAAGAGCCCCTAGTCGCCACATTCCGGCGCCTGTTCGGGGAGGCTGGTACGGGAATTGAATCGTGCTGCTGGCCTGCCTTGGTTTGCTTTCAAAGCCAGCGATTTAGCCCTGTGCTAAACCAGCCCGAAGTAGACGTGGGGGCTATGTCTCATGACGTAGGCATCTCTTGCCACTTTTATGATTTTGTCCAGGAGTAGCAAGTGATCACTTCATAGAGTGATCATTAAGAATATTGAATTACACAGTGAGATATTCATGACACATTCTTCCACCCAGAACCTGACAAATGCTGCTTGTTCTTTGCCATGATTTGTACAGTGGAAACTGTTCACTCTTCGTTTGGCTTGCTTTCTTTGCTGAACTGGAGCTTTTATTCAGGTTGACTTTGGTTGAATTATGTTCATGCCAGTTTTTTTAATGATTAATTGTTATGTGGTGTTTTCTTGCATATGTGTACTTTACACAGCTGTTTTTGTTATCGTTGGTATTTGTTTTAAGGTGTGTTATATACATGCAGTATTTGGCTTGTGGTCAGTTGTTTCTTGTACAGGATGTTTGGGTATTGGGATGGGTTGATGAGGTAACAGTATGGAGTAAGCAGAGTAGAGGTTGGGTAGTTTGTGTGGGGTCCTTTCTTTGGAACTTGAGGTGGGAGTCGCCAAGCTAGCAGGGTATGCTTGTGAACGGAAGTAATGTGGAAGTGGGAGCTGTGGGTCATGGGGGGAGGGAAGTGGGCTGGCAGCTCAGTTGTTTCTTTGGTTGGATTTAGGTGAGGATGGAGGTGGCTGTTTTCAACAGTCCCAGATTAGTAAGGGTTGGATGGTTGGGCGGGGTTTGGCTAGGTGAGGAGATGGCGGACCTTAGTTGAGGGAGTGGCAGAAACCCCTGGTGAGGATTGTAATGTGGAATGTGTGCAGGTTAAATGGTCTGATTCAATGTATTTGCGCACCGAAAGAGTTTGATGGCAGATGTGCTTTTTCTGCAAGAGACACACCTACAGGTGAAGGATCAGATGCGGTTCAGGAAGGGATGGATGGGGCAGATGTTCCACTCGGGGTTTGATTCTAAATCGAGGAGGGTTGCGATCCTGTTCAATAAAAAGGTTGCATATGTGGTGGCTAGAGAGGTCCGGGACCTGAAGGGTAGGTTTGTGATGGTGAATGGGGTGTTAGTGGGGGCATCAGTGGTTCTAGTAAATGTAAACGCGCCCATATGGGACAATGCAGACTTTATATAGAAGCTGTTAGTGTCCATCCCAGACTTGGATTCCCATCAGTTGATTATGGGGCGTGCTTTTAATTGTGTATTGGACCCGAGGGTGGATAGATCAAATCCCAAGTCAATGGCTAGGTCAGGGATGGTGAGGAGTTGGGCGTATTTATGGATCAGTTGTGGGGTGTGGACCCGTGGAGGTTTAGGCACCCGGGGAAGAGTGAATATTCCTTTTTCTGGCATGTGCGTCGGGTATACTCTCGCATCGATTTCTTTGTGGTTGGGAAGATGGTACTGTTAGAGGTTATGGGGTCGGAGTATGCAGGGATAGTAATTTTGGACCATGCTCCGCATTATGTGGACATGAGGTTTGAAATAGGCTGGATGCAGAGACCGGGATGGAGGCTTGATTCAGCGCTCTTGGCAGATAAAAAATTTTGTGAGAAGATGGCAGGGGCGATAATGAATTACATGGACCTGAATCAAAACGGGGAGGTTTCTGCGTGTTTTGGGATGCATTGAAGGCGATGGTTCGGGGAGAGGTTATCTTGTATAAAGCTGATGGGGATAAAGTGGAGAGAGAAGAGGCAGAGGTTGTTGGAAGCTATTGTAGATGTGGATCGTGGGTACTCAGTGGCCCCAACTAGGGAGCTGTTGGCAGAAAGGAAGAAACCGCAGGGGCAGTTTGATCGGCTGACAATGGGGAAGGCGGTGGGTCAGGCTGGGCCGGTTAACGGGGGTTCAGTATGAGTATGGTGAGAAGGCGAGTCACCGGGTGGCCAGGGTAAGGTTTCGGTATTTGGAGATTCAGGTGGCTCATGACTGGGGCGACCATACATAAATTGAATCAGACCGTTCTGATAGAGAGGGGCATCGGGGACTTCAAGAGATGGAATGCCCTGCCGCTATTGCTGGCAAGAAGGATACAGACCATGAAAATGAATATGTTGCTAAGATTTTTAGTTGTCTTTCAATTTCTTCCAATATTCCCACCCAAGTTGTTTTTTCGGAAGGTGGATAGCAGGGGCTGGTTTAGCACAGTAATGCAGAACAATGCCAGCAGCGCAGGTTCAATGCCCGTACCGGCCTCCCCAAACAGGCGCCGGAATGTGGCGATGATGGGCTTTTCACAGTACCTTTATTGAAGCCTACTTGTGACAATAAGCGATCATTATTAAGTTGATTCCTGAATTTTTGTGGGCAGGCAAGACACCGAGGATTAGTCAGGCTTATTGCAGAGGGGGTGGGGCACTGGCACTCCCAAACCTGTTGCATTATTATTGGGCAGCAAATGCTGAGAAGGTGCAATGATGGTGGGGAGAGGGGACGCCAGAATGGGTGCAGGTGGAGGAAACATTTTGCAGGGGGACGGGTTTGAGGGAGCTGGCGACTGCTCCACTCCATTTTCTCTGGTCGTCCTGTTGTTCTGTCATTGATCAAAATTTGGAACCAGTCGAGGAGGCATTTAAGCTAGGACACATGTCAGTATTGGCCCCAATATATGGGAAAGGAACCACATGTTTATACCTGGAGGGATGGATGCAATGTATGGGAGTTGGCATGGTGAAGGGATAGAGTGGGTAAGAGGCCTGTTTGTAGAGTGTAAGTTTGTGGGGTTGGAGGAATTGCAGGAGAAATTTGAGTGGCTGAGGGGGGGTGAATTTAGATATTTGCAGGTACAGGACTTTGTCCGCCCATTCCATCAACTTGCTTTTGAAATTGTGCACTCCACACCAAGATCCAGGTCATTAATATATTCAGGAAAAGAAATACTAATCTTTTTCCAGCCCGAAAAATATTGATTAATCAATACGCACTGTTTCCTGTCATTTAGCCAATTTTATATCCATGCTACTGTCCCTTTTATTTCATGAGCTATACCTTTTGTCACAACCCCCCGGGCTCGTGCGAGATCAATTCGAGCCCCATTTGACCCAGAATCACAACACAACTTAAATGGAATTTTATATTAATTCCCATGGCAGTGGTTGAATTAAATTGATGACAGTCACCAGGTTTGTAAAATTTGAACACAAATGACCTTTTAATATTAGCATAATTCTAATTAAATAGGCAAACAATACAACTGATTATCTACTATCTGATTCCCAACCCCCTTTCTAATACCCCCCCCCCCCCCCCCCACACACCTTCTCTGTACACACACAGGGGAAAAGGGTGGTTGAGAGGTAAATAAATTATAATAAAATAAAAGGTTAAAGGATGTTTGATTCAGATGGATGTCTTCCAATTAGTTATTTCTCAAGGTTAGACCTTCAGTTGGGTACTTTATTTCCCTTTAATTTGTAATGATCTTCACTGTAGACTCATGGAGACAGCAAGCAACCGGCAGCAGAGAGAGGGAGAAACCCAGCACCTCTTCCTTCAAAGCTTCTGACTCTTTTCTCTGGCAAGATTGTCTGCTTTGTAGATTCAGCATCCTTTCAAATTGCAAAGATGTGCCAGGCAGTTCCTGGTTTTAGAACAATTAAGCAGTTATTTTAGCAAGAGAGCGAGCATGTTCCTTCTCCTTCCAAGGTTGAAACACTTCTGCTTAAAGGCACATCTCGATTATGGGTCTATGGACCAAAAATAATCAAAAACATAAAATAAATGGGAGCACGGGAAATAACAATAAGCTCTCTCACACTTTGCTCCTAAGTCTTTTGTGCAGCACTGTATCAAACGCCTTTTTGATGTCTGCATACAGCACAGCTGCATTGCCCTCATCAACCCTCTCTTTTATCTCTTCAAAAGACTCCAGCAAGTATGTTAAACATGATTTTCCCTGAAGAAATCCATGCTGGCTTCCCTTAATTAATCCACATTTGTCCATGTGACTATTAATTTTGTCCCAAATTATTGTTTCTGTAGGATTCCCCACCACCGAAGTTAAAACTTTTGTTGATAGTCTTATATTCACACCACTTTTTAAACAAATGTGTTGTGCTGAATTCTCCACTGGTGGGATTCTTTGTTGCACCGGCAGTGCACCCACGCCTGGGGATTTCCCAACGGCGTGGGGCTGCCCACAATGGGAAACCCCAATTGGCCGGCTGGCGGGACAGGGAATCCTGCTGCCGCCGAGGGTGGGCCGCACGGCAGGACGGAGAATCACACCCATAATGTTTGGTAAGTCTCCAGTTCTTGTGGACCCCCCTTGAGTCTGAAGAAGACTGGAAAATTATGGCAAATTCTGCTCTCACTTCCCTCCATATCCTTGAATGTATCTCATCTGGATCTGGTGCCTCATTAACTTTATGTACAGTCTATCCAATACCTCCTCCTTATCAATTTTAAATCCATCCAGTGTCTAAATTTTTCCTCGTTCACCATGACCTGGATAGTATCTTTTTCATTGTTAAAGACATATGCGAATAAGTTAATATCTCAGCTATGCACACAACCTCCATTCCTAAATCCCCTTTTTTGGTACTGAATTAGCCCTACACCTCCTTTGCAGAATGTTTTGGGATTCCCTTTTATTCTAACTGCCAGTTTATTTTCATACTCCTTCTTTGCTTCGCTGACTTCTTCTCTCCTCTGAACTTGTATTCATCTTGTTTTTCAATTGTATTTTCTACCTGACACCTATCTTAAGCACACATTTTTTTATTTATCTTAATTTCTATTGTCTTTGTCATCCAGGGAGCTCTGGAGTTGTTAACCCTATTTTTCCTTTTTGAGGGAAATACCTTGACTGTACCTGAACTAGCACATTTTTGAAGGTAGCCCATTATTCAGCTACTGATTATCATGCCAACCTTTGATTCCAATTTATTCGGTCCAGATCTGTTCTTACCCCACTGAAGCTTGCCTTCCCCTAGTTAATTTTTCTTACTCTGTATTGCTCTTTGTCCTTTTCCATAGCCAATGATACAATGATCACTGTCCCCTAAATATTCTGCTCCTCAACTTGATCCACTTGGCCCACCTCTTTCCCAAGTACCAGGTCAAGCCTTCCCTCTCCTCGGACTGGAAACATTCTACTGTAGAAAATTTTCCTGAACGTATGTTAGGAATTCTTGCCTCTCTATGTTCTTTACACTACAGTTATAACACGCACAAGACTTGTGGGGTTAGATCATTTAGCCTTTTCTTGAGCCTCATTGAGCATGAGCTTCCTGCTGAGGGGCGAGGAGCCCTTGGATAGGGTAATAGACTTTGATATAAAAGTTGGCCAGACTTAAACCCAACACCTCAGACCCTGCTGGGATCTGAACAGTATTGTACATATAATTACTTGGCAATAAAACCAGGTTCTCTTTATCCACTCGCCCAAACCCGTCTGTGGTCACTAAAACTACTATTATCCCAGTTAATATTCAGATAACTAAATTCCTGCAATATAACTACTCTATATAGTCCTTGCACCTCTCTGTAATTTCTTTGCTAATTTGTTCCTCTATAATCTTCCACTGGTATCAATTGAATACACCGAGCAATAAAATTACAACTTTTTTGTTCCTGAGCTCCAGCCAAATAGATTCTGTCCTTGATCCCTCTGGGACATCCTCTATCTGCAATGATTTATTTTATCAATACTGCCAACTCTCCGCCTTTTCTTCCTTTCTTATCTTTGCTGAACACTTTGGATCCAGGGTTATTTAATGCCCAGCACTGCCCTTTTTGAGCCAGGTCATTGTTATCCACAACGTCATAATTCCAAATGGAAATCTGTGCCTGGAACTCATTAATCTTATTTACTACACTCTGTGCATTTACACACATGCACACTAACCCTAATTTAGAGACTTTTATTGTCTCCTTCACTCTTACCCCACTTATGAACCTATTATTACCTTTAATATTATCTCCTGGTTTCCACACCCATGCCGAGTTAGTTTAAACCTCCTCAACTATACTGACAAATCATCCCGCAAGCAACTTTGTCCCAGTTCTGTTTAGTTGCAACCCACCCGGCCTGTATAGGTTAATTCTCCCCCAGAGCCAGCCCTAGTGCCCCAAAAAATCTAAAGCCCTCTCTCCTGCAATATTTTTCTAGCCACACATCCATTTGTCATATCCTCTTATGTTTCTACTCATTTGCCCATGACACTGGGAGTAATCTGGAGATTATGACTTTTGAGGTTCTGCTTGCAAATTTTCTAGCTAGCTCCCTAAATTTAGACAGCAGGACCATATCCTTTATTCTACCTATGTCATTGGTGCTGATGTGGACCATGACTGCTGGCTGGAGTTGATAGAGCAGTTTGGAAGAGCAGGAGTTGTCGAGTGGGATGAAGAGGAGGGGAGATTTAACAGTGTCTGGGGAAAGTTAAGGTCACGCGTCAGCTAAGGCAGAGGTTGGTTGGAGACCAGATGGGGGAGGAAGAATTGGAGAAAGTTAGAATGTGGAGTCCCGACACCCTGGGCTAGCGCACGGTCAATCCCAGCCCCACTTGACCCGGTATCGCAACACAGGTAAAATTAGATTTTATTTAAAATACCTGAGATCCCTGGCTGAACCCAATAAACTGCAGTCACCAGGTTTGTAACTTTAACCCAAGTAACCTTTTATTTTATACAGTATTTTAATTATACTGGCAATCTAATATCCCCTTCCCAACCATCCCTTCCCAGAAATCCTCACTCTCTACACACACACATACACACAAACAAACTGAGAGGGGAAAGATGGTGAAAGGGTAAAGAAAATATCAATAAAATAAAAGGATAAATACCTTGCTGCACTGGGATGATTTATGGTTAGTCTCTCTCTGAAGTACAACTTTCGCTTTGATACTTCTGCCATCTAGGTTTAAGATGGTTTTCTCTGGCAAGGTTGTCTCCCTTCTCTGCAGACTCAGCATCATTCCAAGCTCACAGCGAAGGATGCACCGGGCACTCACTCCTTTCAGAACAATAATGTAGTTCCTTCATTTCAGTAAGCAGGAGAGGGGGAGAGAGAGAGAGAGAGTGCGTCCTTTCACTTCCAAGGCCTAAACACTTCTGTCCAGTTCTCTCAGAAAGCATCATGCAGGAACCAATCACTAACCGTTGTTAGGCAGAACCTGATCCTGGCCAACTCACCAATTGCCAGCCAACCAATCAATCCGACTCCCTCCAAACTTGGTTCCTATGATCTACTTGGTGTAAAGGAGTCTGATGTCCTTTCCAAAATCAAACCAGGGAACATAGTGTCCTGCTAAGCAGACTGCTTAAGCTTTGGCTCTTCTGCTTATAGGCACATTCCAATTATGGGTCCATGAACCAAAATTTAAAAAAACATAAAAGAAATGGGAACAAAGGAAATAAACATGAAGGATTCTTCCAGTGGGGAGAAGACAGATCAGAGTTAAAGATCAGCTAGTAGGAGGGGTGTTTTCTGGATGTTAGACTAGTCATAAAAAGAAAGTTTTCAAACCGGCATTGAGTTAGATTGGCCACCAGATTTTGGGCTCGGGCTCAGAGTGCGCCATTGGGAGTCCGGGTTAAAAAGACAATAAAATAATCTTGAGATAATGGTGGGGCCAGCTTCTTTAAAAGATGAGCTGTGATTGCAGTTGTGGCCAAAGGAAGCCATGACCTAAGGTTGGGAATGTTTAAGACAACAATATTGTGGCTCTGGCTGAAGCTGGAATGCTCATTGGTTCCGGTGAGGCACAGCACACATCAAATGAAGGGCAGCATGGTGGCATAGCGTTTAGCACTATTGCCTCACAGTGCCAAGGACCCAGGTTCAATTCCGACCTCGGGTGACTGCCTGTGTGGAGTTTGCTCATTCTCCGTGTGTCTTCTTGGGTTTCCTCTGGGTGCTCTGATTTCCTCCCACAGTGTAAAGATGTGCTGGTTAAGTAGATTGGCCATGCTAAATTGCGCAGGTTAGGTGGGGTTATGGGAATAGGGTGGGGGAGTAGGCTGCTCTTTCAGAGTGTCGACGCAGACTCCATGGGCCGAAAGGCCTCTTTCTGCATTGTAGGGATCCTATGGTAGCCAGTGGAGAGGCTACTAAGTCCCTGCTTAGCCCAGGCACCCACAGCAAAGTAGATATTTAAAGTATATCAATTTATACAACATGGCCATAAACTGGGAGAGGGATGATTTTTGGACACCCCAAGAAGAAAACTAAAAGGCAGCACCAATAGGAAACCGATAAAACAATTAAAAAGAACAGTCTGGAAATAATCTGTCTTGCAGCAACCTTGGGGGAAGGTAGAATTAACATTTCAATTACTTTTCATTCAAAGTGGGAGTTGTTGCAGAACAATAAAGACACGGAAAAGGAGGTTGGTAAAATATAAGACCTGCAACGTTACCCCGACCCTCCTCTCACCGCGGATGTTGTTTGATTTGCTGCTTGTTTCTGGCATTTTGGCTTTTTTTATCTTTAGCTCCTACTCCAATGAATTCCGCCCCTGGGTATCTGAGTGAAGTTACTTGAGTCTGACTGATTAAAGTGTCTTGCTGCTTAGCTTCCTTGCTTGCAGACAGATCAGGGGCTGGATTCTCCGACCCCCCGCCGGGTCGGAGAATCGCCGGGGAGCGGCGTGAATCCCGCCCCCGCCGGCCACCGAAATCTCCGGCACCGGATATTCGGCGGGGGCGGGAAATGCGCCGCGCATGTCAGCGCCCCACCCCCTCCCACCCCCGGCGATTCTCCGGCCCATCCCGCTGCTGTAATGCCTCTCCCGCCGGCGTGAATTAAACCACCTCACTTAGGCGGGAGTGGCGGCGCCGGTGGGCTCCGGGGTCCTGGGGGGGGGGGTGCGCAGGGCGATCTGGCCCCGGGGGGTGCCCCCACAGTGGCCTGGCCCACGATCGGGGCCCACTGTGCCGTGGGCGCACTTTTTTCCTTCCGCGTTGGCCATAGCCTCCGCAATGGCCTCCGCAGACATGACCCCCTCCGCTGCGCATGCGTGGGGGTGACGTCAGCAGCCGCTGATGTCACCGCGCATGCGTGGACTTCCGCCGGCCGGTGAAGTCCCTTGGGAGCCGGCTGGCGTGGTGCCAAAGGCCTTCCAAGCCAGTCGGCGGGACGGGAACCACTCCGGAGCGGGCCTAGCCCCTCAAGATGAGGGCTTGGCCCCTAAAGGTGCGGAGAAATCCGCACCTTTCGGGTGGCCCGACGCCGGAGTGGTTCACGCCACTCTATCCCGCCGGACCCCGGGTCGGGGAGAATCCAACCCCAGATGTCCGGTGAAAGAAGCAGCGCGCGATTAGATGCCGGGTTTAGACTAAGTCTCCACTCAAAAGCTCACAGAATCATTTGAGGCAAGATAAGGCTCAGCGAGGTGGTCAAGTGAGTGCCCTTCCTTCGCAGTTGAACACAAAATGTGGGCCATATTTGAAGACCATGCTGTTGATTTTCAGTGGATGTTTGTAAATTCAAGTCTGCTGGAGGTACCTTTTCAGGTTTAATGGCATCAGTCAATTCTGTAAATTGCCTGAATTTATGGATCGTGACTATCATTCCACTGTACCTATGTGCATAATTGTGGATCCAGGGGAGTAACAATACATTCCCCTCGTGACCTTATATCTGCCTTTTGAATATGTATTTCTTCAATCATTTTGAAGGCAGACTGAGCTAACGTTGGATGACATAAAGTCCCATTGTAATCGTAAGCTATTTTATAGCATAGTAGCATAAAATGTGCAGAGCAATAAAAGTGAACATTTACTTAATTCAATTTGATTTGTCATTAAATAAAATTTAAAAACACAATGCGACATCCCTTCATAGCAGCCATGTGACATAAACACAATAATCCTTTTGCATTCATTCAAACAACCAGAGCTCCACT
This sequence comes from Scyliorhinus canicula, assembly GCF_902713615.1. NCBI lineage: Eukaryota > Metazoa > Chordata > Chondrichthyes > Carcharhiniformes > Scyliorhinidae > Scyliorhinus > Scyliorhinus canicula. The sequence continues at coordinate 47,005,589 of NC_052156.1, forward strand.
ATTCTCCCTGCAATCACACGTTTTTCACATCTATTTTGTGTCTGAACAACATCTTGCTTCAAGGAATATTAATTGCCTTCTTTGGTATGTGTTTCTTTCCTGTAATCCTTATCTTATGTCAAAACGCCTGCCCTTATTAAATACTGTTGGCCTATCCGATGGTGAGAGATGCATTTCTCTATTTTGATAAGCTAAATATTATTTAAATGTCCTATCAGCATTTAATTATGATTTGTATCTTTTTTAAACTCCTGTAAGTTGCTTTTAAAAGCTCAGCTTTAAGGGTAGCTATTTTCTCAACTATTTTTTGTGAAACTATTGGCAAATAATTGAGAAATCTGACAGTGCTATTTTGAATTTCAGACCCTTTTTGAATCAAATGTTAAACGTTAAATTTATCGATGTTATGTACAGAATTACTCAGATCTATTTTGTTTCCAAATCAATTGTGACAATAGTATTTATTCCATGCCTCTTAATCAGTAATAAATATTTTAAAATTATCCCCTCAGTTTTTTTTCTTTCACTATGATTACAACTTATGCTGGTGTACAGACTCTCAAACACTGGCATCCCTTTGTTCCTTTGCTCATGCCCAGACTGTGAATGATGTACAATTTTATGTCATGGCTTAACTATGAAAGGCATGACAGCCAAGCCCAATTTATTCTCACCTGACATCCATACACATGCATTTTTATGACATGCATCGCTTATAGAAATCAGGAGTACACAAAATGTTCCCACCATTTTGCCCTGAACATAGGTTTGCTGTGGTAATTTTAGTGCCTCGGTGTTGTAGTAGCCAACTTTATAATCATGAAACATAGACAGAGATCAACATTTTATTTTACTCTGGGAAAACAGCCGAAGCTGGTCAGGTTTAGTCGTGCAAAACTAAAGTGATTTTGAGTTCCACCACCTGAGCTCCGACAGATTTCTGCTACATGATTATCGGGTCCTATTTTTCCCCCTCTTCATTTGTATACACACAATCACAAAATAATTATGGTGCAGAAGGAGGCCATTCAGACCATCGTGTCTTCACCAGCTCTCCGAATGAGCATTATGACTTAGCGCTATTCTCCTGCCTTTTCCCCATAACTCTGCACATTGGTTCTATCCACAGAATAAGCTAATGTGCTCTTGAATGCCTCAGTGGAACCTGCCTTCTCGACACTCCCAAGCAGTACATTCCAGTCACGATTCCCACTGGTCTTAAAATCAAGGCTAATATGCTGTCTCACCAAGAACAACAAATCTTAATTTAGTTTTCCTTGAAGATAGATAGCCACAATAAATGAGGAATATTTAAGTTGTGTTTCCAATTATAAAAACATTAAGCATGTAAAAGTATAAACCTATCTAGTTTGCCAATTATTTAGGTCCTGTTTCAGGAACAATGTTGACTATTATTCTTCTTCTAACTGAATGCTCCTTTGATGTTTTTACTGAAAGTGTATTTATTTTTGTAATCCGTTTACTTTTCAAAGTAACTTGCGTTTGAATCTGGATATTGTGGCAGGGTGATAACTACATGTATGTACAGTTTCACTGAACAGAAAATAGGCAACCCTTCCTCATTAATTGCAGAATATAGAGCTGTGCAATTGGTCAAAATCTGTAACGTCAGATAGCATATGTTAGGGAGTTGGCCAGCATAGCAGATGAAATGATGTTGCTCTTGCAGTTGAACCTGTGACTTTGAGTGTTGTTCTTTCAGCCTGAGATGTGACACTGGCGACAAGGATAAATCCTGAGATATTTAGGATTGTGTTTGTTGGAGCTGATGGGCCCGAAAGTAATTTAGGTGGGTTTTTCAGGAAGATTCCCGCCAGCACTGTTAGAACATAGAACAGTACAGCACAGAACAGGCCCTTCGACCCTCAATGTTGTGCCGAGCCATGATCACCCTACTCAAACCCACGTATCCAACCTATACCCGTAACCCAACAACCCCCCCCTTAACCTTACTTTTATTAGGACACTACGGGCAATTTAGCATGGCCAATCCACCTAACCCGCACATCTTTGGACTGTGGGAGGAAACCGGAGCACCCGGAGGAAACCCACGCACACAGGGGAAGGACGTGCAGACTCCACACAGACAGTGACCCAGCCGGGAATCGAACCTGGGACCCTGGAGCTGTGAAGCATTTATGCTAACCACCATGCTACCCTGCTGCCCTTGGTGGATTCCCCACCGCTATTCAATGACACTTAATAATTTTTTGGCCCTGGGGAGTTTCTCACCTGTTTTGTCCACATTTAGATTTTTTTCTAGCACTGGAGAGCTGGACTCTGAGCTCGAGCCGCCATCTTGAAAGGATGCCTCTAAGTGAACTTGTGAGTCCCCCACACCCCCCCACCCATGGGCAATGTCACCCCCCACACACATGGACGCAACCCCACACCCTCTGTGTCCCTGGGGGTCCCTCTCTTCAGTCCCCCAAGTCCTCTTGCAGCACCCCCTCCCTTATAGGAGACCCACCCATCAAACCCCCAACTCCCAGAGGCCCCTACATATCTGCCCTGCACTCCCCCATCCTTCAAACCCTCCCTGCACCCTCATTTCATGGTCATGGCTCCCCTCGCCCTCTGACCCTTGGCAGTGCCACACTGGCACTTAAGCACCCTTGCACGCACCCAGGCAGTGCTCCTGCTGGCTTGGCAGTGCCACCTGGGCTCCTTGGCAGTGCCCGGCTGGCAGCTGGGCAATGCCAAAGTGCCATCTGGGCAGTGCCAAGGGGCTCACGTTCTTGGGGGAGGGCCAGGGGATGACCTTGCACTTACCCTGACCACCATCAACAGAATTTACACTAAGTAGAGGGCATTCACAGGGCATAAACTCACATGCAATGGAATCAGTCCAGCCTAAGACAAGATAGAAGCAATTGCAGAGGCACATGAACCACAAAATGCCAGCAAAGTGAGAGGTTGTCTGGGACTTATGACCTACTGTTGGAGGTATATCCCAAACTTTGCTATCCTGGCTGATCCATTGAGGAAATTCACCAGAAAAATTGAACAGTTCAGATTTGATGAAGAACAGAAAGCTAACTTCAAAGCTTTGAAAAAGGAATGGCACGGTGCCGCAGTGGTTAGCACTGCTGCCTCATGGCACTGAGGATCCGGGTTCGATCCCAGACCTGGGTGACTATCTGTGTGGTGTTTGCATAATCTCCGGGTGTCTGCGTGGTCCTCACCCCCCCCCCCCCCCCCCCCCCCCCCCCACCACAACCCAAAGATGCGCAGGTTGGGTGGAGTGGCCATGCTAAATTGTCCCTTAATTGGTAAAAAATAATTGGGTACTAAATTTAATAAAAAAACTTAACTTCCAAAAATAGCTTAACAAGTGTTCGAACCCAAGGATACTATCATTCCAATTCACAAATAACAGTCACAGCAGATGCTCATGAAGTAGGGTTAGGAACAGTGCTGGTGTAAATGCATGCTGAAGGCCTGAGAATCATTGCCTATGTGAGCAGACCTGTGAGGAGATATTCTTAAATGGAGAAAGAGGCCAGTGTGGGCATGTGAAAGGTTCCATGCATATTTGTTCTTACTTGAGTTTGAATTAGTAATGGATCACAAGCAGTTTGAGGTGATTTATTCTCTCAGATCCAAACCATGGGCAAAATTCTCCGACCCCCCAGCAGGGTCGGAGAATCGCCTGGGGCCGCCAAAAATCCCACCCCCGCCGTGGCAGAGATTCTCCGCCACCCGGGAATTGGCGGGGGCGGGAATCACGCCACTCCGATTGGCGAGGCCCCTGCGGCGATTCTCCGGCCCAGATGGGCCGAAGTCCCGCCGCTGGGAGGCCTCTCCCGCCGCCGAGGTTTGAACCACCTTTGATGGCGGCGGGATCGGCACTGCGACCGTGCCCCCGGGGTCCTGGGGGGGCGCGGGGCGATCGGACCCCGGGTCCTGGGGGGGGCGCGGGGCGATCGGACCCCGGGGGTTGCCCCCACGGTGGCCAGGCCCGCGATCGGGGCCCCCCGCTCAGACTCCGGGCCAGTGCCCTGGGTGCACTCTTTCTCCTCCGCGGCCGCCACGGCCTCCGCCATGGCGGAAGCGGAAGAGAAACCCACATCGCGCATGCGCCGGTGGTGACGTCACCGCCGGCGCATGTGCCGACCGGCGAAAGCCTTTCGGCCAGCCCCGCTGCCGGGTGGTGGGCCTGAAAGGCCGCTGGCGCCGGTGTTTTGCGCCAGTCTTCTGGTGCCAACCGCTCCGGTGCGGGGCTAGCCCCCAAAGGGCTGGAGAATTCCCCACCTTTGGGGAGGCCCGACCCCGGAGTGGTTGGCGCCACTCCCCTACGCCAGGACCCCCCGTCATGCCGGGTAGAGGAGAATCCCGCCCCATGTGACAGAATCAAAAGATGGGTTCCGGGGACTCTAGCAGTACAAGTACAAGGTGGTTCATGTTGTGGGAAAGATAAACATCGCTATCACGACTACTGAGGGAGATCTTCACTGGAGAAAGAAGCTGGATCATTTGTGTGGTTTGTGGCATCTCATGCTACACCCACAGCAATGACAACCAGAGAGATTGAAAGCGAGTCAGATGAAAATCCAGAAAATCCAAGCTGGGAACTGGGAGAATTGCCCGCTCAAGGTGTACACCGCTATACAAGATGAACTGTGCACAATTAGGAAGTGTGTTCCCAGATGCCGCAGATTTGTAGTGCCACAAAAGCTTGGAGCTGGACTGCTGGTTGCTTGGAAGTGGCTGTTACTAAGAAAAAGGTACAAACCAAAGAATAGTGACCAGGGATGTTGAAATATGCAGAACAGTTTGCATATGTCAAAAACATGTCAAGGATGTCAACTATTCAGTAAACCTAATCCCCCAGAGTCAGTACGTGAAACACTGTTACTGGCTGGACTATAGGAAGATGCAGCAGTTGATCTTTTAGGCCGACTTCCATCAGAAGACTCCATACTCGTAGTTGTTAACTACTGCAGCTGTTACTAAAAGTATGTTGTGATGAGGTTTACAGCAACAAGAGAGAATGTTAACTGAATTTTCTCACTGGAAAGAAGAAGATTGAGGGGCGACCCGATCGAGGTCTACAAAATTATGAGGGGCATAGACAGAGTGGATAGTCAGAGACTTTTTGCCAGGGTAGAGGGGTCAATTACTGGGGCATAGGTTTAAGGTGCGAGGGGGAAGGTTTAGAGGAGATGTGCGAGGCAAGTTTTTTTACACAGAGGGTAGTGGGTGCATGGAACTCGCTGCTGGTGGAGGTGGTGGAAGCAGGGACGATAGTGACATTTAAGGGGCATCTTGACAAATACATGAATAGGATGGGAATAGAGGGATACGGACCCTGGAAGTGTAGAAGATTTTAGTTTAAACGAGGAGCATGGTCCGCGCAGGCTTGGAGGGCCGAAGCGCCTGTTCTTGTGCTTTACTTTTCTTTGTTCTTTGTTCTTTGAATTATTGGCAACAGGCTACCAGTCACTCTATTCAGATAATAGGCCACATTACATTTCAACAGACCCTTTGTGGATTACATGCAAGTCACAGGCACTCACCATCACAGAGTAACCCTTAAATGGGGAAGTGAAACAACAAAACCAGCCCTTCGAGGAATGGATGAAGATTTCTCAGGATGATGGAAAAAATTAGAAGGAGGCATTGCTGTCATATGCAGCCGTGTATAGAGCAACTCCACACACTATAATGGGAAATAACCCAGCTGAGCTATTTGGATGCAAAATACACACCACAATGCCAGAGGTAAGGGACAGAAATGTTGGTCAGGAGGTTCAACACCATGATGCTGAGTTAAAGGCCCTGTAAAGTTTTATGCAAACCTGAGAAGGGGAGTGTTATAACCCCGATGAGGACAATAGGGAAACAATCATTGACTCCTGGTGGGTCCCATGGAATAGAAGGGCCGGGATTCTCTGAGCCTCCGTGCCGAAATTGCGCTCGGTGCGGGAGTGGAGAATGGGGCCTCAGACTCGCGATCGGGCCCGATGCCTTCCCGCGATTCTCCATGGACCGGAGAATCGCCGCCATTCGTGCGTGCCCGGTTGACGCGCCACCGGTCAGGGGCCATTGAAAGAGGCCCCCGCGGCGATTCTCAGCCGGCAGCTGGCCGAGTTCCCGCTGGCGTGGTTCACTCGTGGTTCTACCCGGCGAAGCTCGGAGTGGCGGCTGCGGACCTAGTCCGCGGCCGCTCTGGTGGAGGACGGGGGGATCCGTCACGGGGGGTGGGGGGGCCTCCCGGGCTTGTTGAGGCAGGGGATAAAAGCAGGCCCAAATCGGGGCCTGATCACATCAATCATCCCAGCAAGGTCTGCACCGGGAGTGAAATGCTGTATTAAGCCTGTAATTGTAAATATGTAAATAAATTCACCTTTGTTCCCGACAGCTTCCTTATGAGTTTTTATAGGGAGTTAGACAGTCTGTGATGCCAGGTTATGAAGATCTGCTCAGAAGGGTGAGTCCAAGTAAGGTCGGTACATCATTTTACCCCAAGCCGTACACTGTCACTGCCAAGAAGGGAAAGTGTGACTGTGCAGTCGCCAGAAGGAGTACTGTACGACAGAAAGTCTTAGGGAGGAATTTTATAGCTCTTCACAGTGGCAGAATCTTCCGGCCCCACCGACGGCACACTAAGGGGTTCCTCGCGGCATGGGGTGTATTCAATGGAAAACCGTCTTGACAACGACAAGACCAGAAGATCTCACTACCGGCCAATGACGGGCCTTCTCTGCAAGTTTGTACGTAAAATCCTGCCCTTTGTGTCAAAAAGTATCACGGTGACAGACATAGCAGCAGATGAACCAGATGTAGGAGCTGAGGCAAAGCTGGCGTCCAGCATTCCAGATGTCTAAGCCAGTGATGCTGATGTCATCAGACAGCTTGCTATCCAGAGGGAAACAAATCAGTTCCAAAGGGGACAGTGACACCTCCTAAAACTGACCCACTGACCAGAGTTTCTGAAACAGCAGACAAACCATGGCACGAGAGGAGACTACCAGAGTAATATGAAGATTTTGTGATTTAGCGACAGAACATGAAATTAGAAATGATTTTGGAACAGTGAATTGTGATTCAAAGCAATGTGATTGTATGTTGAAAATCTGCACATATTGACACAAGACATGTATCTGGAGGTGAAGTTTTATATGTTGTGATTATGTTCAAAACAGGGTGTACGTCAATCTCTGCCCTTGTAATTTTGAAGTACCTGTTTGTGATGTGTGCAAGTACACAAGAAAGCAATTGGAGCATCAAATATTGGACTGATGATTATCACAAGAGATGCCATTGTTGAATCGTGAAAGAGAAATAAGAGTTCCAGAAAGTGGAATACTGAATAACAGTAGGAGAGCCAGTGGAATTGTGGTATTGTCCCAGGACTAGTAATCCAAAGACACAGGGTAATGCTCTGGGTACATGGGTTTGAATCCCACCACGGCAGATGGTAAAACTTTAATCCAACAAAAATATGGAATTAAAGTTGAATTAAGCCATTGTCGATTGTCACATCTGGTTTACTAATGTCCTTTAGAGAAGGAACTCTGCTGTCCAGAAGGAACTCTGGTCTGGCCAACATGTGTCTCCAGGGCCACAACAATATGGTTGACTCTTAACTGCCATTTGAAATGGTCCAGCAAGCAAATCAATTCAAGGGCAATTAGGAATGGACAAAAAATGTTGGCCTTGCTAGTGACGCCCACATTCCATGAGAGAATAAAGAAACAAACAACAGACTGACACCAGATTGGATTGTGACGCACTGAATTGACCTGACATTCATAGTTGAAGAAATTCATATTGAGCGAGAGAAATTATGATTTGTTAAGTGTGTTTGCAAAATTTATTGCAGTATATTTATTAAGGGATGGAGTCTAAGCTACATACACAAAGAGGAAAAGCCATGGACATACTTTTGGTCTAATAAGGGAGGAATGTCATGATGATAGCTGATTGTGTGCGTGAACTTGGGTATTGGATACTATATGGTACTATGAGATCATCGGGCCTGTAGGGGTTGATGGTCAGATAGCAATTATGTTCTTGCAGTTATTTCTATGACTTTGAGTGTTGTTCTTTTGGCCTGACACAAATGCTTCTTCAATACTTTAACTAATCCTTTTATTTCCCACAGTAGTTTGCTTTTAAATCTTGATATTATGTTCGAACAACTGCTTGCATATACAATTGCACTGAAGAGAAACCAGCTATCCCTTCTCAGTAATTGCAGTGTGTGTATGGGAAAGAAAGCGATCAGTCAAAGTTATAGTCCGAGCGGATGCAGAAGGTATGCTGCAGCTTTACGAAACCCTGGTTAGACCCCACTTGAAGTACTGTGAGCAGATCTGAGCACTACACCTTCGGAAGGACATTTTGGCCATGGAGGAAGTGCAATGTAGGCTTGCAAGTATGATAACCTGGACTTCCGGGGTTACGTTATGAAGAGAGATTATACAAATTAGGCCTGTATTCTATCGAATTTAAAAGGTTAAGGATTGATCTGATCAAAGTCTTCAAGATATTAACAGGAAAAGATAGGGTAGATAAAGATTTACTGTCTCCACTGCTTGGAAATTCTAGAACAAGGTGCATAGTCTAAAAATTAGGGCCACACCATTCAGGCGAGATGTTGGAAAGCACTTCTACACACAAAGGGAGGTGGAGGTTTGCAACTCTTTTCCACAAATTGCAATTGATGCTAAATCAGTTGTTAATTTTAATTCTGAGATAGATAAATTCTTGTTAAAGGTATGGAGGGATGTGGGCCAATGCAGGTATCTGGAGTTAGGCCACAAATCAGCCATGATCTCATTGAATAGTGGAGCAGGTTCGAGGGGCTGAATGACCTACTCCTCTTCCTCTGCTCTATCCTTCAAAGTACATTTTGTAAAATAAACATTTTCAAAATCCGTTTCGGTGCATTTCCTACAATTCAAAAATGACTGGGCGCCATTTGAAACATGTAAAATTGATGGTTTCAAGAGAGTTGTTTGATAAAACTATACCTGTTCTTGGTCACAGTAAAAGTCAAGTGAGGTGGAAATGGTGAGCTGATAAATATATCTCCGTGCTTTAAACCTTGCATATGAGGCACAGAATATTATCTGCTGTCAGTATTTGTGATGAATTGTGTTTTATTGCTTGAAGCATTCTATGTTCAGTTTAACTATTAACAAGAACTATTAGAAGAACAGAGGAGGGAATTGCTGTATCACCAAATAGGTTCTGTCACTTCAGAAGATGGATGTTCAGATTTTTTACAGGATTAATGGAAACTTTTGCACAAGAAATATATCAGTCTAGACACTTGAGGCACTATTTTACTTCAGAGCACTACTCTCAACCATGTACACAAGGTTTGCAAACAGGAACAGGAAACTCTTGGGAAATGCTGTTCTTCACATACCTTCAATTATAGATTTTACAACAACAGCTCTAAAAATACAGCAAAACTGATTTAGACAAATATAATATGACGCCTTAACTGAAGGAAAATGAGAAACATGGGCGGAATTCTCCCACCTCCCACCGGGTCGGAGAATCGCCGTGCGAATCGCGCAACGCCGCTCCGATGCCGGGATGCCATTCTCCGATGTGTGGCAAAATGGGCGCCCGGAGAATCACTGAAAACGGTCGCAGCGGCGATTCTCCGCTGGAGCAGGGATTCTCCGGGCCGGATGGGCCAAAGTCCCGCCGACATGACCGGATGTCATGCCGGCGCTGTTCTAACATGGTATAAAGCAGCGTCAGCCAGTCATGCTGGCTGATGCTGCGGGAGGAGGTGGATGACGGCATGGAGCGGGCCCGGGGGGGTGGGGTTGGGGGCTGGTTGTTGGCGTTGCGGGTGGGGAGCCCGGGAGCGGCACGGCCATGTCTGCAGGCGGTGTGGGGGAGCCTGTGGGGGGTGGAGCGGGGCCACACCTCCGGGGGTGGGGAAGGAGTGGTGAGGGTAACAAAGGCTGAGGGTGGCCACGGCCTGCCATGGCAGAGCGGATCCAACGGCCAAACCCCATGACGGCGGACACGTGGCTGTCCACCCAACCCGTTCGCTTCGTGGCACAGGCAGCCCGGCTGTCCTGACATGTGCCAGACACCCGCAACCCCCCCCCCCCCCCCCCACCAAACTGGCGGCAACCACCAGCGGGCATGTCCTGGGTGACACACACGGGAGCCACCCGGTGCGGGCACTGCCACCAGACGGTGGCCTTGACAGAGTGGACGGTCGACAGGTCTCAGAGCACCGAGGGGGCAGGGTTGGGCGCGTGCTGGCAACTGGGCCGGCCATGTAGCCCATGGCACCTGGTTGTGGAGGGGTGTATACCAATGCTGAAACTCTGTCTATCCCACCCCGACAGATAGTACAATGTTTAGCCATCTTCCAGCGTTGTTAGCCACCGTGGCAGGGGCTGCTGACCTGCATGAGGCCCAGTGGGAGCTGGAGCACGGTGTGACAGGGAGGTAGCGGAGCCTGTTGTAGAGCGGCGGGCTGCAGTGGGGCACATGCAGGCCGCCCAGGCTGCTTTGCCCCACGCCCGAGAGGCACAGGAGGAGTACCACGCCGTGCCTGAGCCACAGCAGGAAGATGACGAGGAGGTGGAGGGTGTGCCACGGCCACAGAGGCTTCCGATGCAACAACGTGTGTACCGGCCCCGCATGTCCTTCGAAGACCTCCCGACAGGACGTGCAGGAGGAGGCTCCGGCTGAGCTGGGAGACTGTTGCCCACATCTGCCACCTGATGGCACACCTGGCACCACGGGGGACCGGGCTGGACATGACCTCCCGGTGGCCGTCAAGGTGATGGTCGCCCTCAACTTCTTCATGACGGGGTCATTCCAGTCACCAAGTAGGGACCTGTCCGGCATCTCCCAGCCATCGGCGCACAGGTGCATTTGGGCCGCCACAGATGCGCTATACAGTTCCCTGTGGACCGCGTCCCCAGGATGCAGCTGTTGCCCGGATACCCATGGTGCAGGGGCGATCGATGGAGTGTTCATTGCCATGTAGCCCACGTCGGAGGAAAGGGTCATGTGCCTGAACAGTAAGGGAACATATTCAATGAACGTGCAGGTGATCTGTGACCACAGGGTGACGATCCTGCACATCTGTGCCAGGTATGCTGGCAGTAGGCATGACTCCTTTATACTCTTCCAATCGTTCATCCCCGCCATGTTTGAGGGACCCCACCTCCGCCTGCGGGGCTGGGTTATCCGTTGCGGTCGTAACTGATGACGCCTATCCGGAGGCCACAGACCGACGCAGAGCGCTGCTACAATGATGCCCATGCAGCGGCCAGGAGTGTGGTTGAGAGGTGCTTTGGGCTGCTGAAGATGCGATTCAGGTGCCTGGATCGCTCTGGGGGGGGAGGGGGGGGGCCTCCAGCCTGTCGGAGAGGTTCGGCCGCATCGTTGTGCTCCTCTGCTGCTCCTACCTTCACCTGCTGTACCGGATCGGCTGTGTGGTGCGCACCAATTAGTGTCCCAGAAACCTCGTCACTAAAATGGCCAACCGAGGTGAGAGTATCTGAGGTGGCGGAGGGTGCAGGGGACAGCTGTGATGCAACCTCAGTGTCTTCAGCGGACCTGCGGTCGGAGGTACCCTGGGGTGCCATGTCCCGTATGTTCATCCCCTCCGTGGTGGCGTCGTGTTGTGTTTTTTCATGTCTATCTGTTCCCTGTGTGCTAGTGTCCTGTGTCGTCGTGCCGTATCTGTCTGTCCCCTGTGTCCTGTGCCGTTGTGCTGTGCCTGTCTGTGTCATGTGTGCTTGTGCCCTGTGTTGTTGTGTCATGCCTGTCTGTCCCCTGTGTCGTCGTGTCGTGCCTGTCTGTCCCCTGTGTGCTTGTGTCCTGTGTCGTCGTGTCATCACTAGACTGGGCCGGAGGGCTGTTGTTGGAGCTCCCCTCCCCATCGCTGCTAGAGTCCCTGTGGGCTGGCCGCCGGGGGCGGTGTAAGCCTGATGCACCCGGTTGATTTGCGTCGGCTGGATGTCCAGGCGCTGGTGTCTGCCAGGTGCTCCAGCTCGATCACCACGTGGCCCTGTGACACACAATACACGATCATGATTAGGCAGGTGGAGGGTGGTGAGGGTCGCGGTCTGGGGTGAGGGGGGGGGGGGGAGTGCTGAGGGGACAGTGCTGAGGGAAATGGCTGGGGGTAGTGTGCTGAGGGAGAAGGACTGAGGGGAGAGTGCTGAGGGAGAAGGGCTGAGGGGAGAGTGCTGAGGGGAAAGGGGCCAGGCAGGGGGGGGGGGGGGGGGGGGGGGGATTTCGCTTGGTGGCACGCCCCCTATCTCGGCATGGGCAATCTCCCGGTCCTCGGGTGCACCAGCTATGTCCCCTGCCCTCAGCTCGTGCACGGTGAGGGGCCGAAAGTCAGGTTCACCCCCTCCAGTCCGGGCATGTTTTTGCTGGTTATGGGCGCTCTTCTCCTGGGGGGGGGGGGGGGGGGGGGGATTGACAGCATTGTTAGGCGGTCCAATGCATGCAGTTGGATCTGTGTTGGCATGGGTGCACAGGGCACACGGCCAACGCAGCTTGCATGGGTGGCTGCAGCCATGTGGGTCACGGTTGTGGTTTACCATCCACCTGGGGAGGAGCTGGGTGTTACACATGTGGAGGTTAGGGGGGTTGGTGCCATGGGCACATTGCTGGGTACTCATCCTGGCTGCCCTCAGTAGGTCGTTGAGCTTTTTGCGGCACTGCTCGCCAGTCCTGGGTGTCAACGCGATGGCACTGACGGCCGTGCCCACCTCCCTGCACAGATTTCGGGCCATGTTGGGTGGGACCCTCTGGTCGGGTCCAGGGTATAGCCCTCTCGTCGAGGGCGTCCAGGAGCGTCTCCAGGTCGTGGTCGGTGAACCGGGACGCTGCTCGGTGTGGTGCCATGTTGCTCCATCGGCAGCCTGTGCGCTCGCGTCGCCTCATGTGCGACGTGGCGCCACTTCGATTGCATGGCGCTGCATCGCCAACGCTGCTCCACGGCCGCGTCCCCGTGCCCCTGCTGGCTCCCTTGCATGCCGCAGAATGGGGTCCCGGAACGGGCACCGACTGCGGAGTGAAACTCTCCCGTTTTGGCACCGGCGCTGACACTCTACCGTCGGAGCGGAGAATCGCGACCAAGATCACTTGGTTTAGGTCCCAAGGAATAAGGAATCAAGCTAATAACATTGCAGATAGACAAATCAATCCTTGTGCACCTAACTTGATTCTGAAGTGTGTAAAATCACCATATCAATATGCACAAATATCATTGTCAACATATGAATATTAATTTATGCCCTTCTGAATAATGTTGCTTTCAGAAATACACTAATTGTAACAATGGATGAACTGAGGTACAATGTGAAGAAAAATATAAATATTTGGCAGAGGGAGCAAACTCGTGATGGCAATCAATTTGGCATTTTTTCCACATAGAATTGTAGCAGGTATCCCATGATTAACAGTTCTGTGAAAAGATCTATATTCAGAAAGGCGAGATGTTTGAAGCCTATTTTGGAGAAAGGAAGCAAATGCATCCATTCATTCTAACTTTCCTCGCTGCTGATGAGGCAAAAGTTCACAGCCTTACTCTACGATAACATTAATTTGAAAATTAACTGCCAAAGCAACTTACAATATTAAAATAAAAACAGAAAATGCTGGAAAAATTCAGCAGGCCAGGCAGCACATGTGGACAAAAAGCACAGTTAACACTTCAGTTCAAGGACCTTAGGTCAGAACTGGAAAGAGTTAGGTTTTGAGCCGGGGTGGGTAAGACAAGGACACAGGATAATCCGGTAGGGTAGAAGCAAGAGGGAATGAATGACAGAAGATTTAGTTTTTCAGGAGCCAAAGGAAACAAAGAAACAGAAAATGTTCCCCAAGCAGGTGGGCTGCTAGCTGAAAACAAAAACAAAGTGACACAGTGATTAACATTGCTGCCTCACAGTGCCAGGGTCCCGGGATTGATTATGTCCTTGGTTGACTGTGTGCAGTTCACACATTCTCCCCATGTCTGCATGGGTTTCCTTCGGGTGCTCTGGTTTCCTTCCACAGTCCAAAGATGTGCAATGTTAGGTAGATTGGCCATACTAAATTACCTCTGAGTGTCCAAAGATGTGCTGGGTTAACTGGGGTTACTGGGTTATGGGAAAAAGTCGAGGAGTGGACCGAGGTAGGGTGCTCTTTCGGAGGGTCGATGCAGACCCGATGGGCTGAATGGCCTCCTTCTGTACAGTAAGGATTCTGTGGATTCTCAGAGAAAAAGTGAAATGTGCAAGGCAAAGGAAGTAAAAAGGTGGGAGGGGTGGGGGCCAGAGCTTACGGTCTGAATGGTTGAACTCAATGTTGAGACCGAAGGCTCTCAAGTGCCTAATTAAAATATACTTCATCTTCTGCTGTCTTTGACCTTGTCCCACCCACCTCTTGCTCAAAACCTATTACATCTCTAACTTTTCCCAATTCCCAATTATAAAAAGCCATCGACCTGAAACTTTTAAATTTGTTTCGCTCTTCACAGATTCTGTTAATCTGCTGAGTAGTTCCAGCATTTGCTGTTTATCTTTCAGATTTCTAGCATCAACGGTTATTCTGCTTTTCATTTTCACTTGGCGTAATAGACTCTTAGTTTGAACAGTGAGGCCACAAATCTGTGAAGCAAAAATCCAGCAAGCAAAGCTGGAATATTCCACTGTTTCTATTCATACATATGTCTGGTAAAACCTACTTTGTTTTATTCCTCAAGCCCTTTACAAATAATCGTTTTATGCCCATGATATAGTTATATATTGATATAATATCAGTTCCCCGAAATTAAATCCATGTGATGTATCTTTATTAAGATGAGGTGGGCCATACTGGCTGTCATAGCTGATGGGATACACAGAAGTGCTCAGTGGCAACATGCACAAATTATCTTGTGCTCGTTCAAATCCCATATCCGTAAATGGTGAGATGAAAACCCCTGACTTCTTGGGCGGGATTCTCCGAACCCACGCCGGGTTGGAGAATCCCCGAGGGGGGGGGGGGTGCGAATCCCGCCCCGACGCCGTTTGCCGTATTCTCCGGCGCCGGTTTTCGGGTGTGGGCGGGATCATGGCCTGAGTGGAGAAGACAACCCCCTGCGCATGCGCCAGAATTCGCCGTCCAATCTGCGCATGCGCGAGATTACGCCTGCCCTTCGGCGCATACGCTAACTCGCACAGTTCCTTCAGCGTCAGCTGGTGCGCCACCAACCCCTTCGTCGTCCACCTAGCCCCCGGAAGTGCGGAGAATTCCGCACTTTCGGGGGCTGTTGACGCCGGAGTGGTTTGCGCCAGACATGGTCCCGGCAGAGGAGAGTCCCGCCTCTTATCTTTTGTTGCATATGTACCTACTTTTCTAGGTGAAGCACTTATATAATTTACTCTAATGTTCAATCTATACTTACTTTTAGTAACCGGTATAAAATGGAATTCAGTTCTCAGACATTCTCAAGTGTTTAGATTGAATAATAGCACTGGCTTGGCAAAAGGAAAGGGCATTGAGCCAACTTTCCACTGATCACACAATTTTCTCATGATAAACTGTACAATTTATTTAATGTCTTCAGGGAAGATGCAATTAAATTTCTTCTTAGTCCTCGCAATGTTAGCCAATGAAAATCCAGAATATGTCGAACCATTCATCATATGATGTTCCTTTCTAGCTGCTTGCTTTCCAAAACATGAGATTTCCATGCAGTAGTATACCTTGGAACAGCTTGTTCCATGGGACATTGGATCTTCATCTTTTACTTCCAGTTATAACCTTAAATTTATTTTTGCTGTGCAGATAATTTCCCAATTCTTTCTCAAAGGAATTAATTGACAAAGAAATAGCTGCTTTTGCTGGGTGTCTGTTCCACCTGATAAGAATTCTGTGGGGAAAATGATTTTGTCTTAATCTCTCATTTTGATTTTGCATTATTCATTTTCTGGTGTGTCTTCTGTGCTCACACCCCAGATTAAATACTGTGCTTTCATTTGTACTGCCTATGGCTTTCAGCAATTTAAAGGCCCTTTTATGGACTTTGTCAATCTATTTTCCAAAGAAAAGTTCAATATGTGAGTTTCCTTTCGGAATATAGCACTCTGAAGCCCAAAACCAGATGACTTAATAGTTATTAATTTCTTAGCTTTTGTTGAAAATGATCACCTTGAGTAGTCCACCTGCTTTGGGTTTTTTGTGACCTTCCATTTAAAAAGGGGCAAGAGAGTCAATGAAGCAATTGATCAGTGACTATGATAGTTGATCGGAACTGAAATCAGATGAAATCAATATTAACTCCACTGTGCCCACCTATGAAGGTTACAATCCTGCCCGCTGTGTCTAGATTTGGCTCGTTGTGATCTGAAAGGCTACCTCATGATGATTTTGACAGGAACAGCCTTTCACTGCCACAGCTGAGAGAAAAAAATTCTGTGACATCAAGAAGAGGCTCCACCACGTTGACTTTGAACAGGAGATGGCCACTGCTGCTTCCTCCTCCTGGAGCTATGAACCGCCTGATGGGCTGGTGGTCATTATTGGCAATAAACAGTTTAGACGACCAGAGATCCTCTTCAAATCATCCTTCTTAGTTATGAAATTCTGTCATATATATAAGAACACTCCATCACAAACTCCAGTTGAACTCCATCATGAAGTGTCTTGTATATGTCAAGGACCTGTCTGCCAACACTGTCCTCTCAGATGGCACTATGTATTCTGATAATTTTTGGCCATATGCAGGAGATCGTAGCTCTGGCTCCAAGCACCACGAAAATCCAAATTATTTTTTCCATCTGAGTATACATCTTTAGACTGGAGTTCAAGTTCCATCTTGGCTTCCCTACCCGCCTGCCAGCAGATGCGGCTTAGCAAACAAATCCAGTCAAACAATCCAGAAGTTCTGCATAACATTCAAGGGTTGAATTGTACATTTAGTCATTTCAAATATTAATAATAATAAAAACACTATTGTCACAAGTAGGCTTCAATGAAGTTACTGTGAAAAGCCCCTTGTCGCCACATTCCAGCGCCTGTTCGGGGAGGCCGGTAAGGGATTGAACCGTGCTGCTGGCCTCGTTCTGTGTTACAAGTCAGCTGTTTAGCCCACTGTGCTAAATCAGCCCCTATTTATGTGGCTATTGATATAAAGATTATTAAAGCCTTTGTAAAGGTTGCTCAATAAGTGGAAAAATACTTCACTTTCTGCAGTATTCCTTAACGGGAAATTATGAAATTGGATAATGCCATTTTTTTCTACTTTTGGTCACAGATATTTGTTGATATATGATTTTGGTATGGAAAAATGTTTGAGCGCGATTCAGCCACCATGTTGCGCCCATCGTGAATAGATGCAAAGGCAAAAATCGAGATTCGCGCTGGGCACGAACTATTTTGAGATTCAACCGGCCGCCTCGCGATCACAAGTTCCGGATGGTGAGAAGGTCATTAAGCCTAATTTGATTGACTTCGAATGCAGCAGCCTCCTCAGTGAGAAGCCACCCAGGCGTCATTTAATACTCCTTTACAAAAATGGGAAATTGGTGCAATGCCTCTGAAGGGAGGTGAGTAGCCCTTTCCATTTACTGGCATGCAGCTCAGAGGCCCCGGAGCTGCTGCCCCAGAACTCAGGATGGCGGGGTGAGGGGGGTGTACAGGAGTTTGCCATCTGTGAGGCTTTCAAGCTATGTTGAAATATTGTGGAGACCTACACCTGAGGCTACTACTGCTGCAGCTTTTCAGTCCTGCCAAACTCTTCCAGGACAGATCCCTGCGCTGCTTCTCTCATGAAAGCCAATTTCACCCCCTTTGATGTTTCACAGCTGAAGGCTATTTCAGATGAGGGTGAGTCTTGTAAATTGTGATAGCACTTCACACTTCCAAACTCTCAAGTGCATCCTCAAAGAAACAGGTGATCTGTCTGAGCGGATGCATGGACTGGATGACTTGCAACCTTTGATGCCTGAACAGTGTGCCTGTACTCTGAGTGTCAGCACCATAAAGGCAGCTGAAAACAAACAAACACTAAGGAGCAGGACTTCACCACTGAGGACCCACTTGAGGTTAAAGGATAAGCGTCTGGATGAGCAGAGGACACCTGAGCATGATGTCCCTAATGTTGCAAGCAGGGGATTGGAGTCTAGTGGTTCCTGATCTGGCCAGGAATCAGTGCGCATAGTGAGGTTTTCCAACACAACTGGCTCATTGGATGACACTCTGAGAGAAGCCAGGACAGTCATGGTAAGGATGGTGGAGGCCTGGGGGATTTGAGTGCCCCTGAGTGGAAACCCTAACTGATTGTCGGTCTCTCTCCTTATCCAATTCCTTTCTGAACAAAGACGTTTGCTGATATAGACCCCGCAGAGACTGCCTTTGTTGTGCTTGTCGCAGCTGAGGTGGGCAGACGCCAAAGATGGCAGCAATGCCAATGAAGGCTGGAGGTGGCACCGCACATGCAGGGAACCACCGCATGCCCTGAAAACCTGGCTGCCCATCAGGCTGAGGAAGAGTCAGAAGGGGAGGACAGCAACGGCTCAATTTTACAGAAGTTGTTGGTCCTTCATGAGCTGCCGGTGCAGTATATGCCGCAGTAGACTGCATCTCAGCAGAGAGATAGTGCAACCACTGTGTCATGTCCTCGTCAACATAGCACCCCATGGAGGAGAAGGACACCCGCTTCTGGTGGCTGTGAAGGTCACTGCAGCCCTTAAGATTTGCACCATCAGGTCATTCCAGGGCTCGAGCGGGGACCTGTGTGACATTTCTCCATCTTCAGCCCACAGATGCATCCGGGAGGTGATGGATGCCTTGTATTCCCGGATTTCCGACTATATAATTTTCAACTTGGACCAGGCCTACAAAGCTGCTGCTGCAGGATTTGCCCCAGGTCCAGGAGGTGATCAATGTCATGCATGTCATCCTGCGAGAACCAGAGCATCAGGGAGTGCCCTATATTAACAGAAAGGGGTTCCACTCTCTGAATGTTCCGATTGTGTGCGGCCACCACCTGAGGATTATGCGTGTGTGCACCCATTACCCTGGGAGGTTGCATGACAGCTTCATCCTGGGACACTCGGAGATCCCTGTTGTCTTTGAGGACCACCCCAGGATGGCGGGTTGGCTCATGGGGGACAAGGGATACCCCCTAATGTCATGGCTGATGGATTGCCAAATATGGCATCCTGCTGAAAGCCATTCTCTCTCTCCCACTCCCTCCCTCTCTTCCCTGCTTGAGCAACTTTCCCTGCTCTATTTCGGCTCTGCTCCTTCTCTTTCGTGATGGTGTCCAAAGGGAACGCATACTACTGCATCCATATCTACAAGGGAGTGGTTTCTGCAGAATCCTCAAAGTCAGCACAAAATCCTTCCGCTTCTGCCACACCATTCTCTTTACAGAACTGTATAAACTCTACAAACCACCAAACGCTTGTACAAATGCAGCAAAGACCTGGAAAAATCAAACAATCAATGTGTTTTTTTTTTCAACCTAAACGTCTTTGATGATCCATAGAATTTCCTGGAGGTCAATTCTGCTGCTGAGCATTTGTTCAACTGTTCGAGTTTCAGAGAGATTGTTAAATGGAGCGTTGAGCTGGTATCAAATCAGCAATATGCAATGATTGTTGTCATGATCCACCTACTCAGCACACTTTCAGAAGATGCTTCCTATATGTATCCTAATGCACCAACTTAAATGGCCTCCTTCATCAGATGTGTATATATGCGCTGGAAGGAAATTGGCATTCATTGAATGGAAATGACAAAAGCTAAGGAGCCACATTTTGCAACCTAAACCTATTTCCTCGTGCAACGGATTAGTGGAATCCTGTCGAGGCATTGGATGTCTTCTCTGTGGCTGGAGAACCAGCAAAAGCCCCATGTTGTCTTTGGGAAGGTCTGTTCAATAAACCAATCGGGCAAAGCTAGCTTTGGGTCTTTCCCTGGACTCTAAACCCCGGGGGTCGAAGTTTCACCAATTGAGAGCTGCCAGCAGCTCTTGTGCCCAACAGCATCACAAGGGAGGCCATGGTTGCTGCAGGAAAAATACCTTCTGGAGCCCCAGGATCATGGAACAACCCAAGCAAGAGACCAGCACGGGGAAGTAATATAGGGCGACGGGTTGAGGGGAGAGGGGTGTAGTGGGGTTGGTGCAAGGACACGGGGTGGCTCTCTGCCTCAGCTTTCTGATGCTGAATCTCTCAATCAGGCACTGAATGCTTTTGATCGAGAGGCTTCACACACCCCTATGACTTTAAAACTTGTGCAATTGCAGCTGTCGTGCACATCGTGAGTTTTTCGGCCCGCCAGCAGCTGGGTTCATATCAATGGTGGCATGATGAGGTCATTGAGTGGCCATTAATTAGTCACACAAGGCGCTGGGGTGGCAAGGTCGACCATGGGCCTTGCTGCTCAGAACTGACTCGAGCAGAGCCAGGAAAATGGCGGGCATACTCTTACCACCTCCAAGCTCACCACCAGCAAGAACACAAGATTTTGCCTGATATGTTTTAAACTCACTGCACAACCCACTGCCCAAAGTGTGTTCAGATTTATAATTGAGGCCATAGATTGAGGTGGGATGTGAGGAAATATCACACAAATGCGTGTTTGTTGCTGGAACTAAAGTAGTTCAGATATCTTTGAGGCTAAATGTGATAAATACCCTTAAGTGAAACGTATTATTAGGCACGACCTCCGATTCAAAATTGTAGTCAGCCATTTTGAGGTGGAAATGCAGAATTTCATTGAGGCATCAGGGGCCTCGCCTGCCGACTGGAGAGTGGCGAGATGTCTGCACTGCGTCTGTTCAGGAGGTCCTGCTGAACCGCAAGCCAATTGGGCAGTGGCACGGCTGGTGCAGGACTATCCCTGGAATCAAGACCCAGAGGCGGAAGCCAATGAGACGCCAGCAGCTCTTGTACTCAGCACTGCCAAGGCGAGGTGATGGATGTTGCTATAAAAATGCCGACTGGAATCCCACGGTTGTGCTACGGCCAAAGCCAAAGGTAAATGTTGTTGAGGGGGAGGGCGGAATTTCGAGTGTTGGGGGCATCACTGGGGCGGGACAGAGGGACTGACTCTCAGCAGGCCCTGCCCCCTTCCTGTGTCGAATCTCTCAATCCAACACTGAGTGACTGGAATCGCCCCCCAGAGGCGACAGGTTGGCCACACAGTTTAACCCTTTGTGCATGCCGCATGTTGACAGACCTGCCTGCCACTGGGTTAATGCCAATAACAATGGGATGGACCCTTAAATAGTCATTAAATGGCAGCAGGGTGGAAAGGCTGGCTAGCGGCTTCCTGCCTAGCACTTCATTCTGGTGGAGACCGGAAGGTAGTGAGGTTCCCCACCTAATTACATGCACTTGCCCTCTCCAAGCTTGCCACAAACGAGACCACAAGATTCCCCTGCGTAACCATGTGGCTCCAAATTTTGGGATTTGTGAAACATTCCTTGTTTCAGTCCTACTCTGGTGCTCTCCCACAACCCTTTCATCGGCACATCAATGACCGTTCTGCTGCCGCCTCAGGTTCCCATTTGGACCTGGAAAAATGTAGTGATTTCACTTCAAATTTGCACCCCTCTATCACCTTCACATGGTCTGTCTCCAACACTTCCTTTCCCTTCTGGGGATATTTTGTTCCCGAGTATACATTACAGCTGATCGATTCCCACAGCTACCTCGATGACAGCTCTTCACACCCCACATCCTGTAAGAACTCCATCCCATTCTCTCAGTTCCTTCATCTCCATTGCATCCATTCTGATGATGCCACTTTCCAAAACTGTGCTGCTAACATGACTTCTTTCTTCCTTAATCATGGCTTCCCACCCACTGTGGTTGACAGGGCTCTCAAATTTGTCCAACCCATCTCCTACACCTCTAGCTCTCACCCTTTCCCCTTCTCCCCAGAACCAAGGTTGGGTCCCCCTTGTCCTCACTTCTTACTGACCAGCCTCCGCATTTATAGGATCATGCTCCACCGGTTCTGTCAACTTGAGCATAATGCCCTCACCAAACACGTTTTTCCCTCACTCTCCCCCCCACCCCCCACAGCATTCTGCAGGGATTATTCCCTCCGGGATATCCTGGTCCAATCCTCCACCACCCCAACACCTCACCCTTTTCCCTTGGCACATTCTGATGCAATCACAGATGTTGCAACACCTGCCTCTTTACCTCCTCCCTGCTCACCATCCAAGGGCCTACACACTCTTTTTCGATGAGGCAGCGCTTCATGTGCACCTCTTTTAATCTGGTCTATTGTATTTGCTGCTCCCAATGCAGTCTACTCTTCATTAGAGAGACCAAACGCTGACTGGGGGCGCGATTCAGAGGACATAAAACAAAGTTGGCTTTTGGGCATGTTGGTGAGGAGTTTCTGGATGGCTGCAGCGCCGAGATTAACCCCACTATTCACTGGACTTGTGTTTTTTTTGGACTTTGGGAAGTTTCTTCCCGCCGAAGCTACATGTTGGTGATTTCCTGCCCCTCGTAGAACAGGGTTTTAGACGAGCCATTTAGACAAGCGGCACCAGTCTCTTCCACCGTGCCCCCTTTCAGGACCATCCCTTGCTTCCTGGACCCCTCCTTTCGCCCCACCTAAACCTTCTTGTGGCCCATGGAACCCCCTCTAATGCGCAAGGCCCCCGTGGGCCCAATCTCTGGCA
Source organism: Scyliorhinus canicula (assembly GCF_902713615.1). NCBI lineage: Eukaryota > Metazoa > Chordata > Chondrichthyes > Carcharhiniformes > Scyliorhinidae > Scyliorhinus > Scyliorhinus canicula. The sequence continues at coordinate 47,028,243 of NC_052156.1, forward strand.
GCAGTACCCCTGGCACCCTGGCAGTGCCAGCGTGCCCAGGTGCCGGGGGAGTGCCAGGGTACCACCCTGCACTGTCCCTGACCACCCGCGGTCTCTAATTGCCTGTGAGACCCACTGAAGTGTCATTACGCCTGTTTGTTGAAACCAAAACCCGTGCTAAATGGTGACGAATCAAGGTCTCGCAGATGCCTCATGGCTCATTTAAATATGCTGATCATGCTGGGCGGAGCGAGTCAGGTGACTCGCAATCGGCCCAGTGCCCATAGCGGAGCCCGATTTAGGGTTGTCATGGGGTTCACCTGTTGCATCCAGCTCCACGTTGGGCGCAATATGGTGGCTGAACCATGCCCTGGGTGACTGCTTTGCAGAACACATTAGGCCCTTTGCAACCAGGACCCAGACCTTCCTGACGCTTGCCATAACACCATTGTGCTCTCATGCCCACACGTCCTTCCTTGGCCGGCTGCAATGTTCCAGTGAAGCCCAACACAAACTAGAGGAACAGCACCTCACCTGATTAGGCACATTTCAGCCTTCCAGACTTAACATTGAGTTCAATAACTTCAGACTGTGTTCTCTCTCCTTCACCCATTTCTATTTCTATCAATTTATTTTCCTTTCTTCCATCAATCTGTTTTTCCTTCACTACTGTCTCCCTTTCCCCCATCTCCCAATCTAGGGCCTTTTATTCCTTGTTCCAGGTTGTCCCTTGACATTGTTCTGCTGTTAACGCATTCTGACTGTGCCACTATCAGCACCCTTCTTCGCCGTGATCACTTTATTTGCATTTCATTTGTCTTTTTGCCCACAACATCTTTGCCAATCTCTCCCGAGCCTCCATCTATCACTGGCCCTCTATCAAGCCCATTTGCTTTCCTTCCCCCCCCCCCCCCCCCCCCCCCCCCCCATAAATCTCATCCTATTTCCACTTCTCTCTAGCTTTGATGAAGGGTCATCCAGGTGCCAAACATTAGCTTTGTTCTCTCACCACAGATGCTGTCAGATCTGCTGAGATTTTTCAGCATTTTCTGTTTTTGCCCCCATTCTAACTGGCTCCCTGTCCTGGTTTCCCCTCTTGTCATAGAGTATTTATTGCATACTCTACTAAGTATTGAAAAATATATAATGTCACGCAAGATTTCCTGAACCATTATTGTATGACTGGGTGGCTGGCTATGATTGCGGAGCAACACATCACCATGGCACACAAGAAAAATTAAGGTCGTTTTTGAATGAAGTGGGAACACAGCTTTGTTTTAGATAACACAATTTACATTAGTGAATTATATATTTTTCACCCATTATGGTTGTCATTGAAGTTTAAAAATGTAAAAGTTTCACTGTGTTCATGTACTTCTCTGTGTTTGGATGATATAAACTATATTAATCTGCAACTGAAAATCAGAACATTTGACAGTGGGTTTTTAGATAGCTACTGTGGTTTGATACTGCTACATTTGTGCTCTCTTTAATTTGCATTAATATCATCAAAAGATGTTTTTATATGGAGTAATTTACTGAACACCTCTAATTACTGCAATAAAATTATCATCTTAATTGTATCATTTTACAAAAGGTCATTTTTATACAGCATTCTTTGTTCGCATGTGTGACATATTCTGCTGGGATTTTGGATGTTGTACCAGGACATTGTTGCTGATTATGTATGACTTAACTAATGCAATTTTCACTGATTAATGAAAGCTTTGATGAAGGGTTACATGGTTTTTAATTGCTTCAGGTTGATTATTTTAACCATTGCAGTTCTAATTTACATACAGATTGAAAAGTACGATAAACAAACCTGAGCAAAAACTTTGCATTAATGTTTTGCCTTCCCCCCTTTTTTTAAAAAAACAGATGCAGATTTATCTGTCAAGCCTTGGAAATTATGACATTGAGTTGGCATCAAGAAGAAATGAAATTAGAGGAGCAATGGCTATATTCCTTCAGGTGAGATAAGTTGTGTGCTTTTATTGCATTACTGTGCAAAGCATTCTTGTCCACAGAGCCCTGTGCTGTCACATCTAAAACTCCAGTTTGAACTCAACCTGTCATGTGGAATTGAATAAAATGTTTGACAGCTGTTAAGGATCCTAAGTGTGAAAAATATAGGCTCTTACATTTGATCAGAAATTGGAACAGAATCTTGTGCTTCTCTGAAGGGAGAACAGTATGAGAAGGAAATGGAATGTTACGGTAGTGTAGTTCCAGATCCAGGCAAGCCAAAGGATCAGTTCTATTATAAATAATCTGCTGAACAAGTCCCTTAAAGCTGGCGCGAGACTTTCATAAAACCCTGTCATCCATGCTTTCTCTGTTCTAAAGCATACTGAATAAAAACAATCTGCCTCTACCCTTCAGGTATTGCAACTTCAAACCTGAACTGCAGACCATAACTGTCATAACCTGGGGTTAAGAAGGTCATGGGACACTTATGTAACCTTAAGTAGGCCATGGACACTTCTAAGATTGGGGGACTTTGGGGAACACACAGACCACTGAGGAGGGCCAGGGAGCACCCTTCTACATCCTGAATAAAACCAGAGGGCCATGAACAGTGAGCTGGACCCGGTAGTGGAGTAACTGCTCTGGACTCTTGTTCTGTTGCATTAACCCTTTTTCCTTTTGATTCAACCTGTTCTGCTTGGTGTGGACTCCTTTCTGGACCTTATAATAGTAACATTGAGCAAGAGTTTGGGCTTCGGATCAGGACCAGATATAGGGTCAAATTGTGGACACAAATCTGCACTGCGTGGGGAACATTCACCTGGCAGTGATTTTCCTGAATTGGGTCCCCCTCTTGGGTGACTCGGCTGCTGATTCATTTTTTAATTTTAAAAATTGGAGATAAGCTGGGGGGCACCATCTGAAATGAAATGAAATGAAAATTGCTTATTGTCACAAGTAGGCTTCAAGTGAAGTTACTGTGAAAAGCCCCTAGTCGCCACATTCCGCCACCTGTTCGGGGAGGCTGGTTCAGGAATTGAACCGCGCTGCTGGCCTGCCTGGGTCTGCTTTAAAAGCCAGCTATTTAGCCCTGTGCTAAACCATCCTCTCTATCTACCTCAATCCCTCTCCATCTCTATCTATCTATCTCTCTCTCTTGTTATGTGGAGGGACAAGCTGCTGCTCCTATTGGCCCTCCAGCTTTGAGAGACCACCCACCATCCTTTATGAATAGCGAGCCTGCCTTCTTGCCAGTAATTGGTCAATTCTGGAAAAAAGCTGCCAGGTAACTTTCCCACCATAGCGCAGGGATTTATCTCCATTTGACCCCGATGTCATGGGTTCATCCCAAAATGGTGCCCCTTAATTCCATTTTCAAAGCTGAAGCTCAATGACCATCTTTGTTTTCTTTCAATTTAAATGAGGTGAGTTGGGCGGTATGGTGGCACAGTGGTTAACACTGTTGCCTCACAGCACCGGGGATCTGGGTTCAATTCCAGCTTTGAGCGACGTGTGGAGTTTGCATTTCCTCCCCATGTCTGCGTGGGTTTCCATCGGGTGCTCCAGTTTCTGTCCAAAGATGAGGAGGTTAGGTGGATTGGCCATGCTAAATTGCCCCTTTGTGTCGAAAGGTGTTCAGGTTAGGCGACGTTACGGGGAAAGGACGGAGAAGTGGGCCTAGCTGTGGTGCTCTTTCAGAGGGTCGGTGATGACTCAATTGACTGAATGGCCTCCTTCTGCACTATAGAATTCCATGATTCTCTGCTTAACCACATTTTTCTTATTCTCTTACCTGCTGTCAACAGCAGTATCACACCATAAATCCCAATCTCAAAGCTCAGCATTTCCCTAACAGTGAATAGGTTGCACAAATGTGTTGATTTTGGGACTGATGCACACATATCTAACAAAACTGTGAAACAATGGAATATTCAATTTCAAAATAAAGCAGAGATCCAATGGTCTAAATGTCCTTTTTTAGAAGGATCTCACTGTTTTTTAATAAATTTAGAGTACCCAATTATTTTTTCCAATTAAGGGGCGATTTAGCATGGCCAATCCACCTACTCTGCACATCTTTGGGTTGTGGGGGTGAAACCCACGCAGACATGGGGAGAATGTGCACACCCACACGGACAGTGACCCAGGGCCGGGATTCGAACCCAGGTCCTCAGCGCCGTAGGCAGCAATGCTAACCACTGTGCCACCGTGCTGCCCTGAAGGATCTCACTTTTAATTCATTATGCTAATGCAAGTTCATGGGGCAGAATTCTCACCCCCCCCCCCCCCCCCACACCGGGTGGGAGAATCGCCGGGGCACCGCGCGAGTCCCGCCACGCCGCCCTGGCACCTGCACGTGATTCTCCCAACCCGCCCAAACCAGCGCGGCAAGAATCACGGCTGGCCGCTCGGAGAATCGGCGCTCGCCGTTTGCAAAAGGCGAGCGGCGATTCTCTGGGCCGAGTGGCCGCCCCAACACGACAGGTTCCCGCCGGCGCCATCCACACCTGGTCGCTGCCGGCGGGAACTGCGCGGGAACGCTGGGGGGGGGGGGGCGGCCTGTGGGGGTGGAGGGGGGTTCCTGCGCCGAGGGGGCCCTCCGATGGGGTCTGCCCCGCGATCAGGGCCCACCGATCAGCGGGCCGACCTCTCTAAAGGAGGACTTCCTTTCCTCCGCCGCCCCGCAAGATCCATCCGCCATCTAATTGCGGGGAGGACGGCAACCGCGCATGCACGGTTTGGCGCCAGCCAACCCGCGCATGCGCGGGTGACTTCATTTACGCGGCGCCTCTTTTTACGCAGCGTCAAAGCCCAGCACGCGTAAAATACGCGACGCCGCTCCTAGCCCCCCGGGGGCAGGAGAATAAGGGGCTGGGAGTGGGTTCCGATGCCGGAGTGTTTCACTCCGGCATCGGGACTTTGTCTCCATTTTGGAGAATCGCGCCTATAGATTTTGGAATTGCTCATGGAGAAAAAGAAACATTGCTGAACAAAAAACTGCCAGTTTGATTTTCCCAATCTGTTTTTCTTCCACCTTCTTTCACCCTCCCTCTCTATCTACATCAACCACTGAAGCACTGCCCATCGTGCTTTCTTTATTTGTATTTGGGTCCATTCCCACTTTTTATGGAAGCCTGATCTTCTTTTGCTTCCTTATAAGAACCATGAGTGAGCCATTTAGCCCCTGAAACCTTTTCGGTCATTCAGCAAGATCATTGTTGATCTGTCCTTTCACTCCATATTATTTATCTCCCTTGGTGTTTATTGCAATCATTTAGTAGGCATGAATCTGTAATCTATTTTATTTCTCTTGGAACATCTCTCTTATTTTAACCTTTTAATCCCCTTTTTTTCTTCATATTTTACCCTTTTTTCCTTTGTATTTTCTTGTTAGTTCTTGTAATTTGCTTGTTTTATCCACTGTCTTTTAAAGAATTTCCAGTTCCAGCCCTCCGCTTCACAGGTCATTATCAGTGATGACAGTGGCTGAAGACAAGAATTCTGAACATTTTTTGAGAAAAGCAACACAATTGGTGCGATTTTCCCAAATGGGAACAAAGTCCCCTCGCAAGCGCATTTAGCCGTGTGTTTCCCGGCGCTCGCAGTGCCGGGAAACACAAGGCTATTCAACGCGACTCACATTGTGTAAGGAGCCTGAACGGGGAACGTGCGGACATAGCCCTGTTTTGTACAGTGGGGAGCTCTATTCGCCAGCAAGAGTTTGGGATGCCATTTTTAAATGGCGCCCCGATCTCCGAGGTCCCCAAAGCGATCCCTGACCCCCCCCCCCCAACGCACTATGGGAGGGTGCTGGCCCGATCGCGCGTTCAAGAAATGCTAGCTCGGCAACTTGGCAGTGCCAGGCTGGCAGGTGAAATCTGCGGTGATATGCAAATATTTCTAAGCCACTGGAAATGGGAAGAATTGTTGAAGTTCCAAGAGGTGAAAGGATTTCCGCTCATCTCAAGACTCTCGGAATATGTGTGTGCGTGGGTTTCCTCCGGGTGCTCCGGTTTCCTCCCACAGTCCAAAGATGTGCAGGTTAGGTGGATTGGCCATGATAAATTGCTCTTAGTGTTGGGTGGGGTTACTGGGTTATGGGGATAAGGTGGAGGTGTTGACCTTGGGTAGGGTGCGCTTTCCAAGGGCCGGTGCAGACTCAATGGGCCGAATGGCCTCCTTCTGCACTGTAATTTTGAAATTCAGATATTGGGATATGGATGAGGCTACCCCAGAAGCCAGATTTGGGCCTAATTAGCATAGCAAAGCTGTGGCCTGATTGCCTCAATGGCACCTTGACTTAAAGTAGGGGTGAGGCCAGACCTGTGTGATTTGTAACAGCTGAACTAAGCCAGGAGCTACTGACTCCCCAAGATAGATGGTTCTTTCGGCATTCTTTGGTGAGCTAAGAGAAGCAGGGGTACTTCCTCAAGTCCTTTCAAACAAGCCTTTGGCCTCCCCAGCCCAGACTTCACCTCTAACCTCAAAGAAAGCTCTCCACAAAGATTGAACAATGTCACGGGCATGGATTTCAGCTTTCATGATGTTATATTGAATCCGGCGCGAAGTTAAAGAGGCCAACAATGCTGTCATCAAATGGGCAATCAGCTACTCATATTGACAAAATCCCATAAACAGCAAACTAAGAAGTAAAATACGCAGATTATCCTTCACATTTTATAATTTTACACGGTGCAAAGTAACAGTTGGGATATACTCATTGGAAGCAGCTGTATCAAAAATAAACTTTAAAGGAACAATAATATCAAACAGATTTGGAATTGTATCTGTCATGATATGCAAACATGCACATAATGAGATACAGACAGGCAACTAATAAAAACAGAGAACAGGACATAACCAATCAGCAGGCAGAACACATGGGGGTGGTTTCCCACTATAAAAGGCACGAGGCACTCACACTCCGCTTCTTTCCACTGGGGACATGTACAGAGTGAATGGGGTGTATATATCACATAACACCTACAGCCCGTGGCTAAGAGCTAGTCTGGTTCAGTCAGACAGAGTAATCACACTTAGGTTAGCAGAGAGTCGAACTCACAGAGAACTGAGCTAACTGTGTGACAGGTTCAATAAATCAAATTGAACTAACTTCAAGGTCTGGAGGATCTTTCAGTTATAGCTGCATCCAGTTGCAGCCCGCGTTATCTCGGTGTGCTTAACACGACAGTACCATAATGGAAAAAAATGGCATTACACAGATATAAATGAGTTATCCAGTGCCAGGGAGCCTGTTTAGCAGTAGTTATACCTTGATATGGCATTAATAATCAAATTGTTCTTCATCAGCAAGACATAACTTTTTCAGGGACTGTAAATAATGATTATACTCTGTAAAAGAGGAAGTTCAGCAGTGATTTCTGGAAGACTGCAGGGGCTTCAGCAGAACTTCCTGGGAGAAGCAAGGGATCACTGACGGCAGCTATTGGATGTCCGCTTTTTGCTGTGCTTGTGCACACATACATGTGAACTTGCTGTCAGTTTCAAAGTTGTAGCGAAGGCAGTCAATTCAACTGCAAAACCTGTGTCAATATCTTCAGAGTTACATTGTATAATGTGTTCCTTATATAGCATGTCGCACTATTTACCAAGTAATTTTATTAGCCAATCTCTCCTGGAGTTGCTCACAGCAAGCCGACTGACATACCTTTTAAAATGACAGTGGAATACATGATAAATCTGACAAGGTATTATAGTTAAGCAGACTGAAGCTCATGTCAAATAGAAATGTGCTTGCTAATTTTCACATGAAGGTGAGAGGCTCTCACATTTGAAGTGTCCTTTTCTTGAATATTGACATAGCTGTGCATTGTATGTGACATTTTTAATGTGGGGGAAACAAATTTGACCTCATGTTGGCCATCAGTGAGAACGACTCTACGGGCGCAAAATCCAGAGAGAATCGGAAAACCCTCTTCTCTTCGACGAGATTGTGATTTCCAATTTTCAACTCCACTTGCTGGTGGAGTATCACATATCAATTGCTGCGGGAGCCTGGCTGGGGTACATCATTCCAATACATTGGCATGTCATTAGCCTGCACTCACTTCAGGAACCCCCACCAGAATATTCAGTGGGCACCAACATGAGCAACATTCACAACAGGTTTAAATAAACCTGAACCTGGAGGCCTCACTTCCGAGGGTGTTTCAGAAGTGAGCACTCAGTCAGCCATCATCTACCAGAGTGTTAAATGCTCAGGGTGCACCGGAGAGGACATGAGGTTGTGGTTCAGTCTCTCAATGGGGGGGGGGGGGAGGGAGAGAGAGCAGTGAGCGTGAGGAGACATTCATAGGCCTCACCTTCCCTTCATCTGGGGGCCTGTAGGCTTGCATGTGGACATCGTTTCCCAAGACCTCCTTGCTGGGCTTGTGCCAAAATCACCTCTGAGAGAGTGCACTTCCTTAGTGAGAGCTGGAAAGTGTGTGGAAGGAAGTAAATACAGAGGATTGGCACTGGGGGGTGACTGTAAGATTCTCGGGTGGGGTTCCATGAAAGGCCAGGGTGTAATGGCAGAGTGAGGGGACTCCGGAATGGGTTGCATCTCTGCCTCATGAGGCATGAAGACCCTCTCACTGCAGGAGGACGACTGCAGTTTGAGCAGAACCCCACACTCAGGCAGCACTGTGAGGACAAACGGTTAAGCTTCATGGAAGCTCAAATCCACTCGCCAGTGAGGTTTGATTATCAGGGATTAGTGTTCGGCTGCATGGCTGTGGCTGATGTGACCGCAGCTCTTGTGACCTGGGAAAATTAGAGTAGTCTCTAGGGATGTGCTTGTCATGCTAATTGTCGGCTTCACTCTAATCAGCTGTGCCTCGTCTGCACTTAGAGGCTGTAATTTCCTGAAATGTTACCTCACCCTTCCTTGACTAGCCAATTGTGCCAATCAAATCTACAGTGTTAAGCATCAGTGCCACTGATTGGAGCCAGGCCTCAAGCATCAAATTCCAATGTTCATACAAGAGTTAATATTACACCGATGACACTGATGTATACCCCTGCGCAAGACGTGATGGTGATGTTTATTATCACTCACTCAGTTCAAAGTCATGATGGAGGTGGCTTTGAGTTCCCCCATGAGGATGCAGAAGCTGGTCTCACGCATCCACTCAACTGTCCTTTCACCTATTGCCATGGTTGTGGGCGGGGTGGTGGATCGGGAAATAGTCAGAGGTAAGGTTCCACAGAGACTCTCGAGGGCCCATCCACCTCATCTAGATGGAGTTAAGAGGGACAACTGTGGGGAAGTGGCTACTGTGTGAGATGGAAGAGTCTGAGGCCTAGTGGAGAGGTACTCACTAACGGGGAAGTGCATGAGTGAATGCCGCAGAGGCGTGGAGGGCTGTGGGTCAGGGCTGTGTCAGGAATCCTCAATGATCACTTTGGTGTTATCTTTTCAGTGCATGATCCTGGAGAATCATGGAGCCAGTTGAGTTGGCTATTCTACTCCTAGCAATCGAGCAGCAGTAGATACATCGATGTGCAGGAACATGTGTCCAAGACTAATCCTTGCAGAGCAGGGGGAGACTGGACCCATAGCTGTTCAGCAAGCAGCGCCACGGATGGTCGAGCCTCATAGAAGACACTCCCTGCGAAAGGTCTTCCTATGTCAGACATCACACCTGTCAATATCAAAGAAGACTGCATTTGTCCTGGGGACGGTGTACCACCTTTATCAGGCCCTGCAAAAGCTGGGACCACATGGCATCGGAGGTCACCCATTGTCCGTGGTCCTTAAAGTTACCACAGCTCTGAACTTATTGTTTCAGAGCAGCACAGATGACCTGTGTGGCATTTCCCAGTCAGGAACACACAAATGCATAAAGGAGGTGACAGATGCCCTTTATGCAAGGGTTCACATGAATATAAACTTAGACCAGGTGAGCCAGAATGTCAGGGCCGTGGGCTTCGCCCATTTAGCTGGAATACCTCAGGTGCAGGGTATGATAGACTACACCCACGTGGCCCAGCAGTCTCCATGGTGTCCTGAAGCACATGGGATGCCAATCCCTCAATGGTCAACTAGTTTGTATAAAGATACTTTTAAAAAATAAATTTAGAGTACCCAATAATTTTTTCCAATTAAGGGGCAATTTAGCATGGCCAATCCACCTACTCTGCACATTTTTGGGTTGTGGGGGCGAGATCCACGCAGACACGGGGAGAATGTGCAAACTCCACACGGACAGTGACCCAGAGCCGGGATCGAACCTGGGACCTCAGCGCAGTGAGGCAGCTGTGCTAACCACTAGGCCACCGTGCTGCCCTGGTCAACTAGTTTGTGACCATACGATGTGCAGGTGTGTGCCGGGAGGTGTCGATGACAGTTACATCTTGGGACCATCGCAGATCCAAGCATTTTTGAGCGAGAGCAGCTTCTGGAGCGATGGTTCCTCGGGGACAGAGGATACCCACTCACGAGGTGGCTGATAATGCCAATACGAAGGCCACAAACATGTGCAGAGACTTGCTGCAACAATGCGTCAATGCGTGCGCTGGTCGAGCAGGTCTGCTGTGCTCTCCACAACTAAGCACTGCAGAGGGGAGACCAGCTGGGTCGGGGGAGATGAGGGGACTGACAGCTCTCACTGGATGAGGAGGGCGAGGAGCATAATAAGGGGCAACCTGAGAAGGAGGGGGAAGGAGCTCGGCCATGACCTGGGCCTGCATGGAAAAGAGTTAGGGACGCCATCATAGCCTCTCGGTTTGGAGACGACGAAAACTAGGGATTGAAGAGAACTAGGGATTAGGGGCAGCAGGGTAGCATGGTGGTTAGCATAAATGCTTCACAGCTCCAGGTCCCAGGTTCGATTCCCGGCTGGGTCACTGTCTGTGTGGAGTCTGCACGTCCTCCCCCTGTGTGCGTGGGTTTCCTCCGGGTGCTCCGGTTTCCTCCCACAGTCCAAAGATGTGCGGGTTAGGTGGATTGGCCATGCTAAATTGCCCGTAGTGTCCTAATAAAAGTAAGGTTAAGGGGGGGGGTTGTTGGGTTACGGGTATAGGGTGGATACGTGGGTTTGAGTAGGGTGATCATGGCTCGGCACAACATTGAGGGCCGAAGGGCCTGTTCTGTGCTGTACTGTTCTATGTTCTATGTAAGAGCTCTCCCACTGTGGCTTGTGACATCTCCTCAGTAATCATAGACGATAGAATTTACAATGCAGAACAAGAACATTGGACCCATCGAGTCTACACTAGCCCACCCTATCCTAGTAACCACACCTCACCTTTTGGACACAAAGGGGCAATTTAGCATGGCCAATCAACCTAACCTGCACATCTTCGGACTGTGGGAGGAAACCCACATAGAAACAAGGAAAAATTGCAAACTCCACACAGACAGTCACCTGAGGCCAGAATGAACCCAGGTCCCTGGAGCTGTGAGGCAACAGTGCACGGCTCCAGGTGGCTGTGCCCACTCTCACCTATTATGCTCGAGTTTGTCATGCAATGAGACGAATCGGGAGAGTGTAGGCGGGAGACCTGCCAGTTCAGATAGTGATAAGGTGTGGTATGCATGGGACTTGAGTGGGGATGGGAGGAGGAGAGTAGATACTTGGGGGAACCATGGGCATTGGGGGAGTGGAGTGGCTCTTGTGACAGGTGTTGGAAACCTGCAACGTGGCTGGGTAACTGATAACCTTGGCGGTGCGAGGGGTGTGTGTGAGAGGGCACAGAGAGAAATAGAAGGTGGCAGACTTACCCTGACTGTGCAAAAAAGGTCATCTTTATTGGGGGCACTGGTGCCCCATCCTCCTCTTCATTAAGCTGGTACTGACTAGGACTGCTACTGCCTCCCAGGCAAGGGTGGTGACATTGCTGGAAGGATGTCTGCGCGACCATGGATGGAGGACATCCCGGCTCTGCTGCATGTCATCTAAGTGTTTGGTCAGGGCACTCACTGCGAGTCGTGGTGCTGGCTTCTTGGCTGCCATCCCCTCTAATGGATTTGAAAAGAGTGCTGGGGAGCATGTATATGGAGCTCCCCATTGGTTGCAGAAATTAAATTGCCCTGGGGCGAGCATATCAGCGGGAGGCCGTCATGAGCATGGTGTGATTCACGTGGTCCAAAATAAATTTCCCAAGATATTTCCCACCACTGGCGGGATTCGTACCGATTTTCACACTGGGACCAACACTTTGACATATTTTGGTAAAATTTTGCCATAGCGTGAGTAGTCCTGTGGTATGGCTGCAATAAGTCTGAGGCTGAGATGTTTTGTTCGAAAAATAGCATTATCTTTGTCTGTTGCGAAAGAGAAAAGTGTTTCCTTTTAATATTGCAAATTCTAATTGTTAACTAACTGCTTGGTGACTTCAGTCAAAGTGCAATTGTTGTTCAGAGATTTTAAAAGCTGTTACATTGTTGGAATGCCACTTAAGGAGCTGCAGAAATTTGGCTCCAGTTCTTACTTTCCTGCAGAGTTTTTTTGTACAGAACAAATTACTGCTCAGAGGTTTGTTGTAGCGATTGGTTCTGAGGAAACCATGTGCCAGATACGAGAATAAAGACGTCAACATGTATTGTTGTCGATTGCTGGTGCAGCATGTCGTCTCCAAATTCTTTGTCAAATAAATCCCCAGGACCAGCAACATACTGACAGCGTATTTATCCTCAGCTAAAAATATGGTATTTGCTTTTCACATCACGGGCTGGACTCTCCAAAAATGGGGCTATGTCCCCACGCCAGTGTAAAAATGCTGGAGTTTTACTCTGGAGATTCCTTAAAAATATTAGCAGCTATTCACCTACCTGCGGGGGACTGGCAGGGCTTTAGTTGCAGATATAGGCCCCAGCACTTCTGGTTGCGAGTGAAACATTATGGCGGATTCAGCCAGTGGACCTGGACGAGGAAAGAAGGTCCCAACGATCAGCCAACCGCTGCTGTATCTCACACGTCTGATCGCCGCCCATAAGGCCCCCCAACAGGGCCCACAGCCGCCGTGACGTGGTTTGAACCACGCCATCGAGAATTCAGCGGTCAGGACCGGAGCATTGCTGAGAGAGCCTCTGGCAATGGCCCCCCAGCTGCGCTGCGTAAATCGTGCGCAAGCAATTCTCCGGGGCACGGTGCCGGGACCAATCCTGTCGTAAAAGTAGATTTTCCGTCCTCGCGCCAAACGCAATTTCGGCACAGGGCTGTGGAGAATCCAGCCCCACATCTTTCATTGAAGAAAATCCTCCAATTTCTCCTCGGGCATTTGTTCAAATAGCTGTGCATTGGCTAGTCAATGTTTTACTTTTTCATTTTTATTTTACTGGGAGTTGAAGCATCATTTTCAGCTGGTGAACTTTTACAACAAACAACAGTGCTGCTCTTATTACGGAAAGCAGGAAAAGATGCACACCAACCCATCGGCAGAGTGTTCTGATGAAGACACTGAGGGAAGGAAGAGCCTCCTATCTCAGCACCCGCTGACGTCCCTCACCCAATTGTTTGAAACACAGGCACATCCACACTACACTGCTTGGAAATGTGCTAGAGGAGGGTGAGGGAATGGTGTTTGTGTAAAAATGTGAGATGTAAGAATGAACAAATAAATTTGGAAAGAATTTATTCTTTCAGAATGCTGAGAGGATATGACAGCAAACATATCGGGCAGATTCTCCGATCTGAGTTCACCCCGCCACCACTGCCAGCAAGAACATGGAATTTGGCACTCAGCCAAAACTCCACTCACTGCAGCAGGACCAGATAAGCGTGCCAGCGTGAAAGGATGGAGAATTTTTGCATAATGTGATAAAGGGAATACGTTGGAATTTACAGAAATGGCAGTAATGATCAGTAGAATGTGGAGGCTGGTGCGGTGGCAAGTAAGAACATCGGGCAATTCTCTCAAGGGTGTACAGTGGTTCGCATTGCTGCCTCACAACTCCAGTGGGTTCAATTCCGCCCTCAGGTGACTCAGTGTGGAGTTTGCACATTCTCCTTGTGTCTGTGTGGGTTTTCTCCGGGTGCTCTGGTTTCCTCCCACAGTCCAAAGATGTGCAGCTTAGCAGGATTGGCCATGCTAAATTGCCCCTTAGTGTCCAAAATGTTGGGTTACGGAGATAGTGTGGAGGTGTGGACTTAAGTAGGGTGCTCTTTCCAAGAGCAGGTGCAGACCCAATGGGCCGAATGGCCTCCACTGCCCTGTAAATTCTACGATTTATCTGAATTGCTGAGAGGGAGGAGCGTGAGTACCAAAACACTGAAAATGAGATGGACATGGGCAGTACCTTGTCAGCCTTCGAGGTGGTCAAGCTGGGAATCCTGAGCTGATGTAAATGGAGGCCATTTGAGAAACTCTGATAAGGAAAGTGGTATGCTCAGAGCAGATGCATTGAAACGAGAGAAAGTGGGAGAAGGCAAAGAAATCCTTGCAGGAAAGGAAGTGAAAAAAATATAGGGCACGATTCTCCCACCCCCATGCCGGGTGGAGGATCGCGGGAGTGCCAGGCGATTCCCGCCACGCCGCCTTGGCACCCGCACGCGATTCTCCCACTCCCCCCAAAACGGCGTGCCGGGTTTTGACAGGCCGATCGGAGAATCGGCGCTCGCCGTTTCTAACGGTCGAGCAGCGATTCTCCGGCCCGGATGGGCCGAGCAGCCTGCCTAATCCGACCGGTTCACGCCGGCGCCAACCACACCTGATCGCTGCCGACGTGAACAGTGCGCGAATGATGCGTGTGCA